>NC_054474.1:108639901-108939901 GCF_017639515.1 Carcharodon carcharias | reverse complement strand
GCCCGTCTATCTTTCCCCTCGCCCGTCTCTCTTTACCCTCGCTCGTCACCATTTCCCCTCGCCCGTCGCCCTTTCCCCTCGCCCGTCTCCCTTTCCCCTCGCCCATCTCCCTTTCCCCTCGCCCGTCTCCCTTTCCCCTCGCCCGTCTCCCTTTCCATTCGCCCGTCTCCCTTTCCCCTCGCCCGTCTATCTTTCCCCTCGCCCGTCTCTCTTTCCCCTCGCCCGTCGCCCTTTCCCCTCGCCCGTCGCCCTACCCCTCGTCCATCGCCCTTTCCCCTCACCCGTCGCTCCTTTCCCCTCGCCCGTCGCCGTTTCCCCTCGCCCGTCGCCCTTTCCCCTCGTTCGTCCCCATTTCCCCTCGCACTTCGCCCTCTCCCCTCGCCAGTCGCCCTTTTCCATTTCCCCTCGCCCATCTCCCTTTCCCCTCGCCCATCTCCCTTTCCCCTCGCCCATCTCTCTTTCCCCTCGCCCATCTCTCTTTCCCCTCGCCCGTCTCCCTTTCCCCTCGCCCCTCACCTATCTCCCTTTCCCCTTTACCCTCATCCCGTCGCCGTTTCCCCTCGCCCGTCATTCTTTCCCCTCGCCCATCGCCCTTTTCCCTCGACCGTCGCCCTTTTCCCTCGCCCGTTGCCCTTCCCCCTCGCCCGTCTCCCTTTCCCCTCACCCCGTCGCCCTTTCCCTTCGCCCCTCGCACCTTTCCCCTCGACCTTCAGCCTGTTTCCTCACCCCAGCACCCTTTCCCCTCACCTATCTCCCTTTCCCCTTTCCCCTCATCCCGTCGCCCTTTCCCCTCACCCATCATTCTTTCCCCTCGCCCATCGCACTTTTCCCTCGACCGTCGCCCTTTTCCCTCGCCCGTTGCCCTTCCCCCTCACCCGTCACCCTTTCCCCTCACCCGTCTCCCTTTCCCCTCGCCCCGTCGCCCTTTCCCCTCGCCCGTCTCCCTTTCCCCTCACCGGTCTCCCTTTCCCCTCGCCAGTCTCCCTTTCCCCTCGCCCGTCTCCCTTTCCCCTTGCCCGTCTCTCTTTACCCTCGCCCGTCTCTCTTTACCCTCGCCCGTCTCCCTTTCCCCTCGCCCGTCTCTCTTTCCCCGCGCCCGTCTATCTTTCCCCTCGCCCGTCTCCCTTTCCCCTCGCCCGTCGTCCTTTCCCCTCACCTGCCGCCCTTTTCCCTCGCCCTTCCCCCTCTCCCCTCGCCCGTCGGCATTTCCCCTCGCCCGTCGCCATTTCCCCTCGCCCGTCTCCCTTTCCCCTCTCCCATCTCCCTTTCCCCTCTGCCGTCTCCCTTTCCTCTCGCCCGTCTCCCGTTCCCCTCATCCGTCACGCTTTCCCCACTCCCGTCTCCCTTTCCCCTCCCCCGTCTCCCTTTCCCCTCGCCTGTCTCCCTTTCCCCTCTCCCCTCTCACTTTCCCCTCGCCCATCTCCCTTTCCCCTCGCCCGTCGCCCTTCCCCCTTATCCGTCGCGCTTTCCCCTCGCCCGTCGCGCTTTCCCCTCGCCCGTCTCCCTTTCCCCTCGCCCGTCTTCCTTTCCCCTCGCCCGTCTCTCTTTCCCCTCGCCCGTCTCTCTTTCCCCTCGCCCGTCTCTCTTTCCCCTCGCCCGTCTCCCTTTCGCCTCGCCCTTCTATCTTTCCCCTCGCCCGTCTCTCTTTACCCTCGCTCATCGCCATTTCCCCTCGCCCGTCGCCCTTTCCCCTCGCCCGTCTCCCTTTCCCCTCGCCCATCTCCCTTTCCCCTCGCCCGTCTCCCTTTCCCCTCGCCCGTCTCCCTTTCCATTCGCCCGTCTCCCTTTCCCCTCGCCCGTCTATCTTTCCCCTCGCCCGTCTCTCTTTCCCCTCGCACGTCGCCCTTTCCCCTCGCCCGTCGCCCTACCCCTCGTCCGTCGCCCTTTCCCCTCACCCGTCGCTCCTTTCCCCTCGCCCGTCGCCGTTTCCCCTCGCCCGTCGCCCTTTCCCCTCGTTCGTCCCCATTTCCCCTCGCACTTCGCCCTCTCCCCTCGCCAGTCGCCCTTTTCCATTTCCCCTCGCCCATCTCCCTTTCCCCTCGCCCATCTCTCTTTCCCCTCGCCCGTCTCCCTTTCCCCTCGCCCCTCACCTATCTCCCTTTCCCCTTTACCCTCATCCCGTCGCCGTTTCCCCTCGCCCGTCATTCTTTCCCCTCGCCCATCGCCCTTTTCCCTCGACCGTCGCCCTTTTCCCTCGCCCGTTGCCCTTCCCCCTCGCCCGTCTCCCTTTCCCCTCACCCCGTCGCCCTTTCCCTTCGCCCCTCGCACCTTTCCCCTCGACCTTCAGCCTGTTTCCTCACCCCAGCACCCTTTCCCCTCACCTATCTCCCTTTCCCCTTTCCCCTCATCCCGTCGCCCTTTCCCCTCACCCATCATTCTTTCCCCTCGCCCATCGCACTTTTCCCTCGACCGTCGCCCTTTTCCCTCGCCCGTTGCCCTTCCCCCTCACCCGTCACCCTTTCCCCTCACCCGTCTCCCTTTCCCCTTGCCCGTCTCTCTTTACCCTCGCCCGTCTCTCTTTACCCTCGCCCGTCTCCCTTTCCCCTCGCCCGTCTCTCTTTCCCCGCGCCCGTCTATCTTTCCCCTCGCCCGTCTCCCTTTCCCCTCGCCCGTCGTCCTTTCCCCTCACCTGCCGCCCTTTTCCCTCGCCCGTCCCCCTTTCCCCTCGCCCGTCGGCATTTCCCCTCGCCCGTCGCCATTTCCCCTCGCCCGTCTCCCTTTCCCCTCTCCCCTCTCCCTTTCCCCTCTGCCGTCTCCCTTTCCCCTCGCCCGTCTCCCGTTCCCCTCATCCGTCACGCTTTCCCCACTCCCGTCTCCCTTTCCCCTCCCCCGTCTCCCTTTCCCCTCGCCTGTCTCCCTTTCCCCTCTCCCCTCTCACTTTCCCCTCGCCCATCTCCCTTTCCCCTCGCCCGTCGCCCTTCCCCCTTATCCGTCTCGCTTTCCCCTCGCCCGTCTCCCTTTCCCCTCGCCCGTCTCCCTTTCCCCTCGCCCGTCTTCCTTTCCCCTCGCCCGTCTCTCTTTCCCCTCGCCCGTCTCTCTTTCCCCTCGCCCGTCTCTCTTTCCCCTCGCCCGTCTCCCTTTCGCCTCGCCCTTCTATCTTTCCCCTCGCCCGTCTCTCTTTACCCTCGCTCGTCGCCATTTCCCCTCGCCCGTCGCCCTTTCCCCTCGCCCGTCTCCCTTTCCCCTCGCCCATCTCCCTTTCCCCTCGCCCGTCTCCCTTTCCCCTCGCCCGTCTCCCTTTCCATTCGCCAGTCTCCCTTTCCCCTCGCCCGTCTATCTTTCCCCTCGCCCGTCTCTCTTTCCCCTCGCCCGTCGCCCTTTCCCCTCGCCCGTCACCCTACCCCTCGTCCGTCGCCCTTTCCCCTCACCCGTCGCTCCTTTCCCCTCGCCCGTCGCCGTTTCCCCTCGCCCGTCGCCCTTTCCCCTCGTTTGTCCCCATTTCCCCTCGCACTTCGCCCTCTCCCCTCGCCAGTCGCCCTTTTCCATTTCCCCTCGCCCATCTCCCTTTCCCCTCGCCCATCTCTCTTTCCCCTCGCCCGTCTCCCTTTCCCCTCGCCCCTCACCTATCTCCCTTTCCCCTTTACCCTCATCCCGTCGCCGTTTCCCCTCGCCCGTCATTCTTTCCCCTCGCCCATCGCCCCTTTCCCTCGACCGTCGCCCTTTTCCCTCGCCCGTTGCCCTTCCCCCTCGCCCGTCTCCCTTTCCCCTCACCCCGTCGCCCTTTCCCTTCGCCCCTCGCACCTTTCCCCTCGACCTTCAGCCTGTTTCCTCACCCCAGCACCCTTTCCCCTCACCTATCTCCCTTTCCCCTTTCCCCTCATCCCGTCGCCCTTTCCCCTCACCCATCATTCTTTCCCCTCGCCCATCGCACTTTTCCCTCGACCGTCGCCCTTTTCCCTCGCCCGTTGCCCTTCCCCCTCACCCGTCACCCTTTCCCCTCACCCGTCTCCCTTTCCCCTCGCCCCGTCGCCCTTTCCCCTCGCCCGTCTCCCTTTCCCCTCACCGGTCTCCCTTTCCCCTCGCCAGTCTCCCTTTCCCCTCGCCCGTCTCCCTTTCCCCTTGCCCGTCTCTCTTTACCCTCGCCCGTCTCTCTTTACCCTCGCCCGTCTCTCTTTCCCCTCGCCCTTCGACCTTTCCCCTCGCCCGTCTCCCTTTCCCCTCTCCCATCTCCCTTTCCCCTCGCCCGTCTCCCTTTCCCCTCGCCCGTCTCCCTTTCCCCTCGCCCGTCTCCCTTTCCCCTCGCCCGTCTCCCTTTCCCCTCGCCCGTCTCTCTTTCCCCGCGCCCGTCTATCTTTCCCCTCGCCCGTCTCCCTTTCCCCTCGCCCGTCGTCCTTTCCCCTCACCTGCCGCCCTTTTCCCTCGCCCGTCCCCCTTTCCCCTCGCCCGTCGGCATTTCCCCTCGCCCGTCGCCATTTCCCCTCGCCCGTCTCCCTTTCCCCTCTCCCATCTCCCTTTCCCCTCTGCCGTCTCCCTTTCCCCTCGCCCGTCTCCCGTTCCCCTCATCCGTCACGCTTTCCCCACTCCCGTCTCCCTTTCCCCTCCCCCGTCTCCCTTTCCCCTCGCCTGTCTCCCTTTCCCCTCTCCCCTCTCACTTTCCCCTCGCCCATCTCCCTTTCCCCTCGTCCGTCGCCCTTCCCCCTTATCCGTCGCGCTTTCCCCTCGCCCGTCTCCCTTTCCCCTCGCCCGTCTCCCTTTCCCCTCGCCCGTCTTCCTTTCCCCTCGCCCGTCTCTCTTTCCCCTCGCCCGTCTCTCTTTCCCCTCGCCCGTCTCTCTTTCCCCTCGCCCGTCTCTCTTTCCCCTCGCCCGTCTCTCTTTCCCCTCGCCCGTCTCTCTTTCCCCTCGCTCGTCTCTCTTTTCCCTCGCCCGTCTCCCTTTCCCCTCGCCCGTCTCCCTTTCCCCTCGCCCGTCACCCTTTCCCCTCGCCCGTAGCGCTTTCCCCTCGCCAGTCTCCCTTTCCCCTCGCCCGTCTCCCTTTCCCCTCGAACGTCTCCCTTTCCCCTCGCCCGTCTCCCTTTCCCCTCGCCCGTCTCCCTTTCCCCTCTCCCGTCTCCCTTTCCCCTCGCCCGTCTCCCTTTCCCCTCGCCCGTCTCCCTTTCCCTTCACGCCTCGCATCTTTCCCCTCGACCTTCAGCCTTTCTCCTCGCCGCAGCGCCCTTTCCGCTCACCCATCTCGCTTTTCCCTCTCCCATCTCCTTTTCCCCTCGCCCGTCGCCCTTTCCCCTCGCCCCTTGCACCTTTCCCCTCGACCTTCAGCCTGTCTCCTCGCCCCAGCGCCACTTCCCCTCACCGATCTCCCTTTCCACTTTCCCCTCATCCCGTCGCCCTTTCCCTTCGCCCCTCGACCTTTCCCCTCAACCATTAGCCTTTCCCCTCACCTCATCGCCCTTTCGCCTCGACCGTCCCCCTTTCCCCTCGCCCGTCGCCATCTCCCCTCGCCCGTCGTCCTTTCCCCTCGCCCGTCGCCCATCTCGCTTTCCCCTCGGCCATGTCCTTTTCCCCTCACCCATGTCCCTTTCCCCTCGCCCGTTGTCCTTTCCCCTCAACCATCTCCCTTTCACATTTCCCCTCGCCCGTCGCCCTTTCCCCACGTCCGTCGCACTTTCCCCACGTCCGTCCCCATTTCCCCTCACCCGTCTCCCTTTCCCCAAGTCCGTCGCACTTTCCCCACGTCCGTCCCCATTTCCCCTCGCCCGTCTCCCTTTCCCCTCGCCCGTCGCCCTTTCTCCACGTCCGTCCCCATTTCCCCTCGCCCGTCTCCCTTTCCCCTCGCCCGTCGCCCTTTCCCCACGTCCGTCGCACTTTCCCCACGTCCGTCCCCATTTCCCCTCGCCCGTCTCCCTTTCCCCTCGCCCGTCGCACTTTCCCCACGTCCGTCGCACTTTCCCCACGTCCGTCCCCATTTCCCCTCGCCCGTCGCCCTTTCCCCATGTCCGTCGCACTTTCCCGACGTCCGTCCCCATTTCCCCTCGCACTTCGCCATCTCCCCTCGCCCGTCGCCCTTTCCCCTCGCCCGTCTCCCTTTCCCCTCGAACGTCTCCCTTTCCCCTCGAACGTCTCCCTTTCCCCTCGCCCGTCTCCCTTTCCCCTCGCCTGTCTCCCTTTCCCCTTGCCCGTCTCCCTTTCGCCTCGCCCGTCTCCCTTTCGCCTCGCCCGTCTATCTTTCCCCTCGCCCGTCTCTCTTTACCCTCGCTCGTCGCCATTTCCCCTCGCCCGTCGCCCTCTCCCCTCGCCCGTCTCCCTTTCCCCTCGCCCATCTCCCTTTCCCCTCGCCCGTCTCCCTTTCCCCTCGCCCGTCTCCCTTTCCATTCGCCCGTCTCCCTTTCCCCTCGCCCGTCTATCTTTCCCATCGCCCGTCTCTCTTTCCCCTCGCCCGTCGCCCTTTCCCCTCGCCCGTCGCCCTACCCCTCGCCCGTCGCCCTTTCCCCTCGCCCGTCGCTCCTTTCCCCTCGCCCGTCGCCGTTTCCCCTCGCCCGTCGCCCTTTCCCCTCGTTCGTCCCCATATCCCCTCGCACTTCGCCCTCTCCCCTCGCCAGTCGCCCTTTTCCATTTCCCCTCGCCCATCTCCCTTTCCACTCGCCCATCTCTCTTTCCCCTCGCCCGTCTCCCTTTCCCCTCGCCCCTCACCTATCTCCCTTTCCCCTTTACCCTCATCCCGTCGCCGTTTCCCCTCGCCCGTCATTCTTTCCCCTCGCCCATCGCCCTTTTCCCTCGACCGTTGCCCTTTTCCCTCGCCCGTTGCCCTTCCCCCTCGCCCGTCTCCCTTTCCCCTCACCCCGTCGCCCTTCCCCTTCGCCCCTCGCACCTTTCCCCTCGACCTTCAGCCTGTTTCCTCACCCCAGCACCCTTTCCCCTCACCTATCTCCCTTTCCCCTTTCCCCTCATCCCGTCGCCCTTTCCCCTCGCCCATCATTCTTTCCCCTCGCCCGTCTCTCTTTACCCTCGCCCGTCTCTCTTTACCCTCGCCCGTCTCTCTTTACCCTCGCCCGTCTCTCTTTCCCCTCGCCCGTCGCCCTTTCCCCTCGCCCGTCGCCCTTTCCCCTCGCCCGTCGCCCTTTCCCCTCGCCCGTCTCTCTTTCCCCTAGCCCGTCGCCCTTTCCCCTCGTCCGTCGCCCTTTCCCCTCGTCCGTCCCCATTTCGCCTCGCACTTCGCCCACTCCCCTCGCCCGTCGCCCTTTCGCCTTTCCCCTCGCCCTTTTCCCTTTCCACTCGCCCGTCTATCTTTCCCCTCGCCCGTCTCTCTTTCCCCTCGCCCGTCTCTCTTTCCCTCGCCCGTCTCTCTTTCCCCTCTCCCGTCACCCTTTCCCTTCGCCCCTCGCACCTTTCCCCTCGACCTTCAGCCTGTTTCCTCACCCCAGCACCCTTTCCCCTTACCTCACTCCCTTTCCCCTTTCCCCTTTCCCCTCATCCCGTCGCCCTTTCCCCTAACCATTTACTTTTCCCCTCGCCCATCGCCCTTTCCACTCGCCCGTCGGCCTTTTCTCTCGCCCGATGCCCTCCCCCCTCGCCAGTCACCCTTTTCCCTCATCCGTAGCGCTTTCCCCTCGCCCGTCTCCCTTTCCCCTCGCCCGTCTCCCTTTCCCCTCGAACGTCTCCCTTTCCCCTCGCCCGTCTCCCTTTCCCCTCGCCCGTCTCCCTTTCCCCTCGCCCGTCTCCCTTTCCCCTCGCCCGTCTCCCTTTCCCCTCGCCCGTCTATCTTTCCCCTCGCCCGTCTCCCTTTCCCCTCTCCCATCTCCCTTTCCCCTTGCCCGTCTCCCTTTCCCCTCGCACGTCTCCCTTTCCCCTCGCACGTCTCCCTTTCCCCTCGCCCGTCTCCCTTTCCCCTCGCCCGTCTCCCTTTCCCCTCGCCCGTCTCCATTTCCCCTCGCCCGTCTCCCTTTCCCCTCGCCCGTCTCCCTTTCCCCTCGCCCGTCTATCTTTCCCTTCGCCCGTCACCCTTTTCCTTCACGCCTCGCATCTTTCCCCTCAACCTTCAGCCTTTATCCTCGCCGCAGCGCCCTTTCCGCTCACCCATCTCGCTTTTCCCTCTCCCATCTCCTTTTCCCCTCACCCCTTGCACCTTTCCCCTCGAACTTCAGCCTGTCTCCTCACCCCAGCGCCCTTTCCCCTCACCTATCTCCCTTTCCACTTTCCCCTCATCCCGTCGCCCTTTCCCTTCGCCCCTCGACCTTTCCCCTCAACCATTAGCCTTTCCCCTCACCCGTTGCCCTTTCCCCTTGCCCATCTCCCTTTCACATTTCCCCTCGCCCGTCGCCCTTTCCCCTCGCCCGTCGCCCTTTCCCCACTCCCGTCGCCCTTTCCCCTCGCCCGTCGCCCTTTCCCCTCGCCCGTCGCCGTTTCCCCTCACCCGTCACCCTTTCCCCTCGCCCGTCGCCCTTTCCCTTCGCCCCGCGACATTTCCCCTCAACCATTAGCCTTTCCCCTCACCTCATCGCCCTTTCCCCTCGACCGTCCCCCTTTCCCCTCGCCCGTCGCCATCTCCCCTCGCCCGTCGTCCTTTCCCCTCGCCCGTCGCCCATCTCGATTTCCCCTCGGTCATGTCCTTTTCCCCTCACCCATGTCCCTTTCCCCTCGCCCGTTGTGCTTTCCCCTCGGCCATCTCCCTTTCACATTTCCCTTCGCCCCTCGCACCTTTCCCCTGGACCTTCAGGCTGTTTCCTCACAACAGCACCCTTTCCCCTCACCTATCTCCCTTTCCCCTTTCCCCTCATCCCGCCGCCCTTTCCCCTCGCCTGTCATCCTTTCCCCTCGCCCATCGCCCTTTTCCCTCGACCGTCGCCCTTTTCCCTCACCCGTCTCTCTTTCCCCTCGCCCGTCTTCCTTTCCCCTCGCCCGTCTCTCTTTCCCCTCGCCCGTCTCTCTTTCCCCTCGCCCGTCTCTCTTTCCCCTCGCCCATCGCCCTTCCCCCTTATCCGTCACCCTTTCCCCTCATCCGTCGCGCTTTCCCCTCATCCGTCGCGCTTTCCCCTCGCCCGTCTCCCTTTCCCCTCGCCCGTCTCCCTTTCCCCTCGCCCGTCTTCCTTTCCCCTCGCCCGTCTTCCTTTCCCATCGCCCGTCTCTCTTTCCCCTCGCCCGTCTCTCTTTCCCCTCGCCCATCGCCCTTCCCCCTTATCCGTCACCCTTTCCCCTCATCCGTCGCGCTTTCCCCTCATCCGTCGCGCTTTCCCCTCGCCCGTCTCCCTTTCCCCTCGCCCGTCTCCCTTTCCCGTCGCCCGTCTCTCTTTCCCCTCGCCCGTCTCTCTTTCCCCTCGCCCGTCTCTCTTTCCCCTCGCCTGTCTCTGTTTCCCCTCGCCCGTCTCGCTTTCCCCTCGCCCGTCTCCCTTTCCCCTCGCCCGTCGCCCTTTCCCCTCGCCCGTCTTCCTTTCCCCTCGCCCGTCTCTTTCCCCTCGCCCGTCTCTCTTTCCCATCGCCCGTCTCTCTTTCCCCTCGCCCGTCTCTCTTTCCCATCGCCCGTCTCTCTTTCCCCTCACCCGTCTCTCTTTCCCCTCGCCCGTCTCTCTTTCCCCTCGCCCCGTCGCCCTTTCCCCTCGCCCCCTCATCCTTTCCCCTTTCCCCTCATCCCGTCGTCCTTTCCCCTCGCCCGTCTCCCTTTCCCCTCGCCCGTCGCCCTTTCCCCTCGCCCGTCGCCCTTTCCCCTCGCCCGTCGCCCTTTCCCCTCGTCCGTCGCCCTTTCCCCTCGCCCGTCTCTCTTTCCCCTCGCCCGTCTCTCTTTCCCCTCGCCCGTCTCTCTTTCCCCTCGCCCCGTCGCCCTTTCCCCTCGCCCCATCGCCCTTTCCCCTTTCCCCTCATCCCGTCGTCCTTTCCCCTCGCCCGTCTCCCTTTCCCCTCGCCCGTCTCTCTTTACCCTCGCCCGTCTCTCTTTACCCTCGCCCGTCTCCCTTTCCCTTCGTCCATCGCCCTTTCCCCTCGTCCGTCGCCCTTTCCCCTCGCCCGTCGCCCTTTCCCCTCGCCCGTCGCCCTTTCCCCTTGTCCGTCCCCATTTCCCCTCGCACTTCGCCCTCTCCCCTCGCCCGTCGCCCTTTTCCATTTCCCCTCGCCCATCACCCTTTCCCCTCGGCCATCTCTCTTTCCACGCGCCCACTTCCTTTTCCCCTCGCCCGTCGCCCTTTTCCCTCGCCCGTCCCCCTTTCCCCTCGCCCGTCGGCATTTCCCCTCGCCCGTCGCCATTTCCCCTCGCCCGTCGCCCTTTCCCCTCTCCCATCTCCCTTTCCCCTCTGCCGTCTCCCTTTCCCCTCGCCCGTCTCCCGTTCCCCTCATCCGTCGCGCTTTCCCCACTCCCGTCTCCCTTTCCCCTCCCCCGTCTCCCTTTCCCCTCGCCTGTCTCCCTTTCCCCTCTCCCCTCTCACTTTCCCCTCGCCCATCTCCCTTTCCCCTCGCCCGTCGCCCTTCCCCCTTATCCGTCGCGCTTTCCCCTCGCCCGTCTCCCTTTCCCCTCGCCCGTCTCCCTTTCCCCTCGCCCGTCTTCCTTTCCCCTCGCCCGTCTTCCTTTCCCGTCGCCCGTCTCTCTTTCCCCTCGCCCGTCTCTCTTTCCCCTCGCCCATCGCCCTTCCCCCTTATCCGTCACCCTTTCCCCTCATCCGTCGCGCTTTCCCCTCATCCGTCGCGCTTTCCCCTCGCCCGTCTCCCTTTCCCCTCGCCCGTCGCCCTTTCCCCTCGCCCGTCTCTCTTTCCCCTCGCCTGTCTCTCTTTCCCCTCGCCCGTCTCTCTTTCCCCTCGCCCGTCTCTCTTTCCCCTCGCCCGTCGCCCTTTCCCCTCGCCCGTCCCCCTTTCCCCTCGCCCGTCCCCCTTTCCCCTCGCCCGTCGCCCTTTCCCCTCGCCCGTCGCCCTTTCCCCTCGCCCGTCGCCCTTTCCCCTCGCCCGTCGCCCTTTCCACTCGCCCGTCGCCCTTTCCCCTCGCCCGTCGCCCTTTCCCCTCGCCCGTCGCCCTTTCCCCTCGCCCGTCTCCCTTTCCCCTCGCCCGTCACCCTTTCCCCTCGCCCGTCGCCCTATCCCCTCGCCCGTCGCCCTTTTCCATTTCCCCTCGCCCATCTCCCTTTCCCCTCGGCCATCTCTCTTTCCCCGCGCCCATGTCCTTTTCCCCTCGCCCGTCGCCCTTTCCCCTTTCCAATCGCCCATCTCCCTTTCCACTCGCCCATCTCTCTTTCCCCTCACCCGTCTATCTTTCCCCTCGCCCGTCGCCCTTTCCCCTCGCCCGTCTTCCTTTCCCCTCGCCCGTCTCTTTCCCCTCGCCCGTCTCTCTTTCCCATCGCCCGTCTCTCTTTCCCCTCGCCCGTCTCTCTTTCCCCTCGCCCGTCTCTCTTTCCCCTCGCCCGTCTCTCTTTCCCCTCGCCCCGTCGCCCTTTCCCCTCGCCCCCTCATCCTTTCCCCTTTCCCCTCATCCCGTCGTCCTTTCCCCTCGCCCGTCTCCCTTTCCCCTCGCCCGTCGCCCTTTCCCCTCGCCCGTCACCCTTTCCCCTCGTCCGTCGCCCTTTCCCCTCGCCCGTCAACCTTTCCCCTCGCCCGTCTCTCTTTCCCCTCGCCCGTCTCTCTTTCCCCTCGCCCGTCTCTCTTTCCCCTCGCCCGTCTCTCTTTCCCCTCGCCCCGTCGCCCTTTCCCCTCGCCCCATCGCCCTTTCCCCTTTCCCCTCATCCCGTCGTCCTTTCCCCTCGCCCGTCTCCCTTTCCCCTCGCCCGTCTCTCTTTACCCTCGCCCGTCTCCCTTTCCCTTCGTCCATCGCCCTTTCCCCTCGTCCGTCGCCCTTTCCCCTCGCCCGTCGCCCTTTCCCCTCGCCCGTCGCCCTTTCCCCTTGTCCGTCCCCATTTCCCCTCGCACTTCGCCCTCTCCCCTCGCCCGTCGCCCTTTTCCATTTCCCCTCGCCCATCACCCTTTCCCCTCGGCCATCTCTCTTTCCACGCGCCCATGTCCTTTTCCCCTCGCCCGTCGCCCTTTCCCCTTTCCCCTCGCCCATCTCCCTTTCCACTCACCCATCTCTCTTTCCCCTCACCCGCCTCTCTTTCCCCTCCCCCGTCGCCGTTTCCCTCGCCCGTCTCCCTTTCCCCTCACCCCGTCGCCCTTTCCCTTCGCCCCTCGCACCTTTCCCCTCGACCTTCAGCCTGTTTCCTCACCCCAGCACCCTTTCGCCTCACCTATCTCCCTTTCCCCTTTCCCCTCATCCCGTCGCCCTTTCCCCTCGCCTGTCATTCTTTCCCCTCGCCCATCGCCCTTTCCCCTCGCCCGTCATTCTTTCCCCTCCCCCGTTGCCCTTCCCCCTCACCCGTCGCCCTTTCCCCTTGCCCCGTCGCCCTTTCCCCTTGCCCCGTCGCCCTTTCCCCTTGCCCATTAACTTTTCCCCTCGCCCATCACACTTCCCCCTTATCCGTCACCGTTTCCCCTCATCCGTTGTGCTTTCCCCTCGCCCATCTCCCTTTCCCCTCGCCCGTCTCCCTTTCCCCTCGCCCGTCACCCTTTCCCCTCGCCCGTCTCCCTTTCCCCTCGCCCGTCTCCCTTTCCCCTCGCCCGTCTCCCTTTCCCCTCGCCCGTCTCTCTTTCCCCTCGCCTGTCTCTCTTTCCCCTCGCCCGTCTCTCTTTCCCCTCGCCCGTCTCTCTTTCCCCTCGCCCGTCGCCCTTTCCCCTCGCCCGTCCCCCTTTCCCCTCGCCCGTCGCCCTTTCCCCTCGCCCGTCGCCCTTTCCCCTCGCCCGTCGCCCTTTCCCCTCGCCCGTCGCCCTTTCCCCTCGCCCGTCGCCCTTTCCCCTCGCCCGTCGCCCTTTCCCCTCGCCCGTCGCCCTTTCCCCTCGCCCGTCGCCCTTTCCCCTCGCCCGTCGCCCTATCCCCTCGCCCGTCGCCCTTTTCCATTTCCCCTCGCCCATCTCCCTTTCCCCTCGGCCATCTCTCTTTCCCCGCGCCCATGTCCTTTTCCCCTCGCCCGTCGCCCTTTCCCCTTTCCAATCGCCCATCTCCCTTTCCACTCGCCCATCTCTCTTTCCCCTCACCCGTCTATCTTTCCCCTCGCCCGTCGCCCTTTCCCCTCGCCCGTCGCCCTTTCCCCTCGCCCGTCACCCTATCCCCTCACCCGTCACCCTTTCCCTTCGCCCCTTGCACCTTTCCCCTCGACCTTCAGCCTGTTTCCTCACCCCAGCACCCTTTCCCCTCACCAATCTCAATTTCCCCTTTCCCCTCATCCCGTGGCCCTTTCCCCTTGCCCCTCATCCTTTCCCCTTGCCCCGTCGCCCTTTCCCCTTGCCCATTTACTTTTACCCTCGCCCATCGCCCTTTCCCCTCGCCAGTCACACTTTTCCCTCGCCCGTCGCACTTCCCCCTCACCCTTCACCCTTTCTCCTCATTCGTCGGGCTTTCCCCTCGCCCGTCTCCCTTTCCTCTCGCCCGTCTCTCTTTCCCCTCGCCCGTCTCTCTTTCCCCTCGCCCGTCTCTCTTTCCCCTCGCCAGTCTCTCTTTCCCCTCGCCCGTCTCTCTTTCCCCTCGCCCGTCTCTCTTTCCCCTCGCCCGTCTCTCTTTCCCCTCACCCGTCGCCATTTCCCCTCACCCGTCGCCCTTTCCCCTCGCCCGTCGCCCTTTCCCCTCGCCCGTCGCCCTTTCCCCTCGCCCGTCGCCCTTTCCCCTCGACCCGTCGCCCTTTCCCCTTGCCTATTTACTTTTCCCCTCTCCCATCGCCCTTTCCCCTCTCCTGTCGCCCTTTCCCCTCGCCCCTTGCACCTTTCCCCTCGACCTTCAGCCTGTCTCCTCGCCCCAGCGCCCTTTCCCCTCACCTATCTCCCTTTCCATTTTCCCCTCATCCCGTCGCCCTTTCCCTTCGCCCCTCGACCTTTCCCCTCAACCATTAGCCTTTCCCCTCAACGCATCGCCCTTTCCCCTCAACCGTCCCCTTTCCCCTCGCCCGTCGCCATCTCCCCTCACCCGTCGCCCTTTCCCCTCGCCCGTCACCCATCTCGCTTTCCCCTCGGCCATGTCCTCTCACCCATGTCCCTTTCCCCTCGCCCGTTGCCCTTTCCCCTCGCCCATCTCCCTTTCACATTTCCCCTCGCCCGTCGCCCATTCCCCTCTCCCGTCACCTTTTCACCTCACCCGTCGCCGTTTGCCCTCACCCATCTTCCTTTCCCCTCACTTATCTCCCTTTCCCCTTTCCCCTCAGCTGTCGGTCTTTCCCATCACCTGTCGCTCTTTCCCCTCATTCCGTCGCCCTTTCCCCTCGCCCGTCGCCCTTTCCCCTCCCCCGTTGCCCTTTCCCCTCGCCCCACACTCTTTAACCTTTCCCCTTGCCCGTCACTTTTCCCCTCGCCCGTCACCCTTTCCACTTTCCCCTCAGCCGTCGCCCTTTCCCCTCGCCCGTCGCCCTTTCCCCTCGCCCGTCGCCCTTTCCCCTCGCCCGTCGCCCTTTCCCCTCGCCCGTCGCCCTTTCCACTCGCCCGTCGCCCTTTCCCCTCGCCCGTCGCCCATCTCCCTTTCCCCTCGGCCATCTCTCTTTGCCCTCGCCCATGTCCTTTTCCCCTCGCCCATGTCCCTTTCCTCTTTCCCCTCGCCCCGTCGCCCTTTCTCCTAACCTGTCACCCTTTCCCCTCGACCATTAGCCTTTCCCCTCGCCCCATCGCCCTTTCCCCTCTCCCGTCGTCCTTTCCCCTCACCTATCTCCCTTTCCCCTTTCCCCTCAGCTGTCACCCTTTCCCCTCGCCCGTCGCACTTTCCCCTCGCCCGTCGCCCTTTCCGCTCATCCGTCGCCCTTTCCCCTCGCCCATCACCATCTCCCCTCACCCATTGCCCTCTCCCCTCGCCCGTCGCCGATCTCCCTTTCCCCTCGGCCATCTCTTTCCCCTCGCCCATGTCCTTTTCCCCTCGCCCATGTCCCTTTCCCCTCGCCCATCTCTCTTTCACATTTCCCCTCGCCCTGTCACCCTTTCCACTTTCCCCTCACCTGTCACGCTTTCCCTTGCCTGTTACGCTTTGCCCTCGCCCGTCGTCTGTTCCCCTTGCCCATCTCCCTTTGCTCTCGCCCATCTCCCTTTCCCCTTTCCGCTCGCCCCGTCGCCCTTTCCCCTTGCCCATCACCCTTTCCCCTCACCCGTCGGCTTTTACCCTCGCCCGTCGCCCTTTCCCCTCACCCCTCACCCCTCACCCGTTGCTCTTTCCCCTAACCCATTGCTCTTTCCCCTCACCCGTCGCCATTTCCCCTTGCCCATCTCTGTTTCCCCTTTCCCCTTGCCCTGTCGCCCTTTCCACTCGCCCGTCGCACTTTCCCCTTGCCCGTCATCCTTTCCCCTCATCCATCGCGCTTTCCCCTCGCCCGTCACCGTTTCCCATCGCCCTACACCCTTTCCCATCACCCGTCACCCTTTCCCTTCGCCCCTCGCCCTTTCCCCTCGACCATTACCCTTTCCCCTCGTCGTCACCCTTTCCCCTTGTCGTCACCCTTTCCCCTTGCCCGTCTGCCTTTCCCTTCACCCCTCGCCCTTTCCCCTCACCCCATCGCCCTTTCCCCTCGCCCCATCGCCCTTTCCCCTCTCCCATCTCCCTTTCCCCTCGCCCCGTCACCCTTTCCCATTGCCCATCACCCTTTCCCCTCACCCGTCTGCTTTTCCCCTCGCCCGTCGCCATTTCCCCTCACCCCTCACCCCTCACCCGTTGCTCTTTCCCCTAACCCATTGCTCTTTCCCCTCACCCGTCCCCATTTCCCCTCGCCCATCTCTCTTTCCCCTTTCCCCTTGCCCCGTCGCCCTTTCCCCTTGCCCATCGCACTTTCCCCTCACCCGTCTTCCTTTCCCCTCATCCATCGCGCTTTCCCCTCACCCGTCGCCGTTTCCCATTGCCCTACACCCTTTCCCATCGCCCGTCACCCTTTCCCTTCGCCCCTTGCCCTTTCCCCTCGACCATTAGCCTTTCCCCTCGCCCCATCGCCCTTTCCACTCGCCCGTCGAACTTTCCCCTCACCCATCGCCCTTTCCCCTCACCCGTCATCCTTTCCCCTCATCCATCGCGCTTTCCCCTCTCCCGTCGCCGTTTCCCCTCTCCCTACACCCTTTCCCAGCACCCGTCACCCTTTCCCTTCGCCCCTAGCCCTTTCCCCTCGCCCGTCACCCTTTCCCCTCGCCCGTCACCCTTTCCCCTCACCCCTCACTCTTTCCCCTTTCCCCTTGCCCGTCACCCTTTCCCCTCGCCCCATCGCCCTTTCCCCTCTCCCGTCGTCCTTTCCCCTCACCTATCTCCCTTTCCCCTTTCCCCTCAGCCGTCGCCCTTTCCCCTCGCCCGTCGCCCTTTCCCCTCATCCCGTCGCCCTTTCCCCTCGCCCGTCGCCCTTTCCCCTTGCCCCTCACTCTTTCCCCTTTCCCCTCGCCCGTCGCCCTTTCCCCTCGCCCGTCACCCTTTCCCCTCGCCCGTCGCCGTTTACACTCACCCTACACCCTTTCCCATCACCCATCACCCTTTCCCTTCGCCCCTAGCCCTTTCCCCTTGCCCGTCGCACTTTCCCCTCGCCCGTCACACTTTCCCCTCGCCCGTCGCCCTTTCCCCTTGCCCATCACCATTTCCCCTCGCCCGTCGCCCTTTCCCCTCGCCTGTCGCCCTTTCCCCTTGCCCATTTACTTTTCCCCTCGCCCATCGCCCTTTCCCCTCGCCCGTCTCTCTTTCCCCTCACCCGTCACACTTTCCCCTCGCCCGTCTCTCTTTCCCCTCACCCGTCACCCTTTCCCCTCGCCCGTCTCTCTTTCCCCTCGCCCGTCTCTCTTTCCCCTCGCCCGTCTCTCTTTCCCCTCGCCCGTCTCTCTTTCCCCTCGCCCGTCTCTCTTTCCCCTCGCCCGTCTCTCTTTCCCCTCGCCCGTCGCCCTTTCCGCTCACCCGTCGCCCTTTCCGCTCGCCCGTCGCCCTTTCCGCTCACCCGTCGCCCTTTCCACTCGCCCGTCACCATCTCCCCTAACCCGTTGCCCTTTCCCCTCGCCCGTCGCCGATCTCCCTTTCCCCTCCCCCATCTCTCTTTCACATTTCCCCTCACCCTGTCACCCTTTCCACTTTTCCCTCACCTGTCACGCTTTGCCCTCGCCCGTCGTCTGTTCCCCTTGCCCATCTCCCTTTGCTCTAGCCCATCTCCCTTTCCCCTTTCCCCTCGCCCCGTCGCCCTTTCCCCTAACCCGTCACCCTTTCCCCTCGCCCCGTCACCCTTTCCCCTTGCCCATCACCCTTTCCCCTCACCCGTCGGCTTTTACCCTCGCCCGTCGCCCTTTCCCCTCATCCATCGCACTTTCCCCTCGCCCGTCACCGTTTCCCATCGCCCTACACCCTTTCCCATCACCCGTCACCCTTTCCCTTCGCCCCTCGCCCTTTCCCCTCGACCATTAGCCTTTCCCCTCGCCCCGTCGCCCTTTCCCCTCACCCGTCGCTGTTTACACTCACCCTCCACCCTTTCCCATCACCCATCACCCTTTCCCTTCGCCCCTAGCCCTTTCCCCTCACCCGCCACCCTTTCCCCTCGCCCATCACCCTTTCCCCTCGCCCGTCGCCCTTTCCCCTCGCCCGTCACACTTTCCCCTCGCCGTCACCCTTTCCCCTTGCCCGTCTCCCTTTCCCCTCGCCCGTCACCTTTTCACCTCGCCCGTCGCCATTTGCCCTCACCCGTCTTCCTTTCCCCTCACCTATCTCCCTTTCCCCTTTCCCCTCAGCCGTCGCTCTTTCCCCTCACCCGTCGCCCTTTCCCCTCATCCCGTCGCCCTTTCCCCTCGCCCGTCGCCCTTTCCCCTTGCCCCTCACTCTTTCCCCTTTCCCCTCCCCCGTCGCCCTTTCCCCTCGCCCGTCACCTTTTCACCTCGCCCGTCGCCCTTTCCCCTCTCCCGTCACCTTTTCACCTCGCCCGTCGCCCTTTCCCCTCTCCCGTCACCTTTTCACCTCGCCCGTCGCCCTTTCCCCTCTCCCGTCGCCCTTTCCCCTCTCCCATCTCCCTTTCCCCTCTCCCGTCACCTTTTCACCTCGCCCGTCGTCCTTTCCCCTCACCTGTCGCCCTTTTCCTTCACCCATCACTTTTCCCCTCGCCCGTCGCCATTTCCCCTCGCCCGTCGCCCTTTCCCCTCGTCCGTCCCCATTTTCCCTCGCCCTTCGCCCTCTCCCCTCGCCCGTCGCCCTTTCCCCTTTCCCCTCTCCCGTCACCATTTCCCCTCGCCCGTCGTCCTTTCCCCTCGCCCGTCGCCCTTTCCCCTCGCCCCGTCGCCCTTTCCCCTCACCCGTCGCCGTTTACACTCACCCTACACCCTTTCCCATCACCCATCACCCATCACCCTTTCCCTTCGCCCCTAGCCCTTTCCCCTCGCCCGTCACCCTTTCCCCTCGCCCGTCGCACTTTCCCCTCGCCCGTCGCCCTTTCCCCTCGCCCGTCACCCTTTCCCCTCGCCCGTCGCCCTTTCCCCTCACCCCTCACTCTTTCCCCTTTCCCCTTGCCCGTCACCCTTTCCCCTCGCCCGTCGCCCTTTCCCCTCACCCCTCACTCTTTCCCCTTTCCCCTTGCCCGTCAGCCTATCCCCTCTCCCGTCGTCCTTTCCCCTCACCTATCTCCCTTTCCCCTTTCCCCTCAGCCGTCGCCCTTTCCCCTCAGCCGTCGCCCTTTCCCCTCGCCCGTCGCCCTTTCCGCTCACCCGTCGCCCTTTCCACTCGCCCGTCGCCCTTTCCGCTCACCCGTCGCCCTTTCCACTCGCCCGTCACCATCTCCCCTCACCCGTTGCCCTTTCCCCTCGCCCGTCGCCGATCTCCCTTTCCCCTCGCCCATCTCTCTTTCACATTTCCCCTCACCCTGTCACCCTTTCCACTTTCCCCTCACCTGTCACGCTTTGCCCTCGCCCGTCGTCTGTTCCCCTTGCCCATCTCCCTTTGCTCTAGCCCATCTCCCTTTCCCCTTTCCCCTCGCCCCGTCGCCCTTTCCCCTTGCCCATCACCCTTTCCCCTCACCCGTCGGCTTTTACCCTCGCCCGTCGCCCTTTCCCCTCATCCATCGCACTTTCCCCTCGCCTGTCACCGTTTCCCATCGCCCTACACCCTTTCCCATCACCCGTCACCCTTTCCCTTCGCCCCTCGCCCTTTCCCCTCGACCATTAGCCTTTCCCCTCGCCCCATCGCCCTTTCCCCTCACCCGTCACCCTTTCCCCTCATCCATCGCACTTTCCCCTCGCCCGTCACCGTTTCCCATCGCCCTACACCCTTTCCCATCACCCGTCACCCTTTCCCTTCGCCCCTCGCCCTTTCCCCTCGACCATTAGCCTTTCCCCTCGCCCCGTCGCCCTTTCCCCTCACCCGTTGCCGTTTACACTCACCCTCCACCCTTTCCCATCACCCATCACCCTTTCCCTTCGCCCCTAGCCCTTTCCCCTCACCCGTCACCCTTTCCCCTCGCCCATCACCCTTTCCCCTCGCCTATCGCCCTTTCCCCTCGCCCGTCGCCCTTTCCCCTCGCCCGTCACCCTTTCCCCTCGCCGTCACCCTTTCCCCTCGCCCGTCTCCCTTTCCCCTCGCCCGTCACCTTTTCAACTCGCCCATCGCCATTTGCCCTCACCCGTCTTCCTTTCCCCTCACCTATCTCCCTTTCCCCTTTCCCCTCAGCCGTCGCTCTTTCCCCTCACCCGTCGCCCTTTCCCCTCATCCCGTCGCCCTTTCCCCTCGCCCGTCGCCCTTTCCCCTTGCCCCTCACTCTTTCCCCTTTCCCCTCGCCCGTCGCCCTTTCCCCTCGCCCGTCGCCCTTTCCCCTCGCCTGTCACCCTTTCCCCTCGCCCGTCACCCTTTCCCCTCGCCCGTCGCCCTTTCCCCTCGCCCCGTCGCCCTTTCCCCTCACCCGTCGCCGTTTACACTCACCCTACACCCTTTCCCATCACCCATCACCCTTTCCCTTCGCCCCTAGCCCTTTCCCCTCGCCCGTCACCCTTTCCCCTCGCCCGTCGCCCTTTCCCCTCGCCCGTCGCCCTTTCCCCTCGCCCGTCACCCTTTCCCCTCGCCCGTCGCACTTTCCCCTCGCCCGTCGCCCTTTCCCCTCGCCCATCACCCTTTCCCCTCGCCCGTCGCCGTATCCCCTCGCCCGTCGCCCTTTCCCCTCGCCCGTCGCCCTTTCCCCTTGCCCATTTACTTTTCCCCTCGCCTGTCTCTCTTTCCCCTCACCCGTCACACTTTCCCCTCGCCCGTCTCTCTTTCCCCTCGCCCGTCTCTCTTTCCCCTCGCCCGTCTCTCTTTCCCCTCGCCCGTCTCTCTTTCCCCTCGCCCGTCTCTCTTTCCCCTCGCCCGTCTCTCTTTCCCCTCGCCCGTCGCCCTTTCCCCTCGCCCGTCGCCCTTTCCCCTCGCCCGTCTCTCTTTCCCTTCGCCCCTTGCACCTTTCCCCTCGACCTTCAGCCTTTCTCCTCGCTTCAGCGTCCTTTCCCGTCTCCCATCTCCCTTTCCCCTCTCCCGTCACCTTTTCACCTCGCACGTCGCCCTTTCCCCTCTCCCGTCACCTTTTCACCTCGCCCGTCGCCCTTTCCCCTCTCCCTTCACCTTTTCCCCTCGCCCGTCGCCCTTTCCCCTCTCCCGTCGCCCTTTCCCCTCTCCCATCTCCCTTTCCCCTCTCCCGTCACCATTTCACCTCGCCCGTCGTCCTTTCCCCTCACCTGTCGCCCTTTTCCCTCACCCATCACTTTTCCCCTCGCCCGTCGCCATTTCCCCTCACCCGTCGCCCTTTCCCCTCGTCCGTCCCCATTTTCCCTCGCCCTTCGCACTAACCCCTCGCCCGTCGCCCTTTCCCCTTTCCCCTCGCCCGTCACCATTTCCCCTCGCACGTCGTCCTTTCCCCTCACCCGTCGCCCTTTCCCCTCGCCCCTTGCACCTTTCCCCTCGACCTTCAGCCTGTCTCCTCGCCACAGCGCCCTTTCCCCTCACCTATCTCCCTTTCCCCTTTCCCCTCATCCCGTCGCCCTTTGCCCTCGCCCTTCATCCTTTCCCCTCACCCCGGCGCCCTTTCCCCTTGACCATTTACTTTTCCCCTCGCCCATCGCGCTTTACCCTCGCCCATCGCCCTTTCACCTCGCCCGTCGCCCTTTCACCTCGCCCGTCGCCCTTTCACCTCGCCCGTCGCACTTTCCCCTCGCCCGTTGCCCTTTCCCCTCGCCCGTCGCCGTTTCCCCTCGACCGTCGCCCTTTCCCCTCGCCTGTCGCCCTTTCCCCTCGCCTGTCGCCCTTTCCCCTTGCCCGTCGCCCTTTCCCCTCGCCCGTCGCCCTTTCCCCTCGCCCGTCGCCCTTTCCCCTCAGCTATCTATCTTTCCCCTTTCCCCTCATCCCGCCGCCCTGTCCCCTCGCCTGTCGCCCTTTCCCCTCGCCCGTCACCCTTTCCCCTCGCCCGTCGCCCTTTCCCCTCGCCCGTCGCCCTTTCCCCTCGCCCGTCACCCTTTCCCCTCGCCCGTCGCACTTTCCCCTCGCCCGTCGCCCTTTCCCCTCGCCCATCACCCTTTCCCCTCGCCCGTCGCCCTTTCCCCTCGCCCGTCGCCCTTTCCCCTCACCCGTCGCCCTTTCCCCTTGCCCATTTACTTTTCCCCTCGCCCGTCTCTCTTTCCCCTCACCCGTCACACTTTCCCCTCGCCCGTCTCTCTTTCCCCTCACCCGTCACCCTTTCCCCTCGCCCGTCTCTCTTTCCCCTCGCCCGTCTCTCTTTCCCCTCGCCCGTCTCTCTTTCCCCTCGCCCGTCTCTCTTTCCCCTCGCCCGTCTCTCTTTCCCCTCGCCCGTCTCTCTTTCCCTTCGCCCCTCGCACCTTTCCCCTCGACCTTCAGCCTTTCTCCTCGCTTCAGCGCCCTTTCCCATCTCCCATCTCCCTTTCCCCTCTCCCGTCACCTTTTCACCTCGCCCGTCGCCCTTTCCCCTCTCCCGTCACCTTTTCACCTCGCCCGTCGCCCTTTCCCCTCTCCCGTCACCCTTTCCCCTCTCCCATCTCCCTTACCCCTCTCCCGTCACCTTTTCACCTCGCCCGTCGTCCTTTCCCCTCACCTGTCGCCCTTTTCCCTCACCCATCACTTTTCCCCTCGCCCGTCGCCATTTCCCCTCGCCCGTCGCCCTTTCCCCTCGTCCGTCCCCATTTTCCCTCGCCCTTCGCCCTCTCCCCTCGCCCGTCGCCCTTTCCCCTTTCCCCTCGCCCGTCACCATTTCCCCTCGCCCGTCGTCCTTTCCCCTCGCCCGTCGCCCTTTCCCCTCGCCCCTTGCACCTTTCCCCTCGACCTTCAGCCTGTCTCCTCGCCACAGCGCCCTTTCCCCTCACCTATCTCCCTTTCCCCTTTCCCCTCATCCCGTCGCCCTTTGCCCTCGCCCTTCATCCTTTCCCCTCACCCCGGCGCCCTTTCCCCTTGACCATTTACTTTACCCCTCGCCCATCGCGCTTTACCCTCGCCCATTGCCCTTTCCCCTCGCCCGTCGCCCTTTCACCTCGCCCGTCGCCCTTTCACCTCGCCCGTCGCACTTTCCCCTCGCCCGTCGCCCTTTCCCCTCGCCCGTCGCCGTTTCCCCTCGACCGTCGCCCTTTCCCCTCGCCTGTCGCCCTTTCCCCTTGCCCGTCGCCCTTTCCCCTCGCCCGTCGCCCTTTCCCCTCGCCCGTCGCCCATTCCCCTCACCTATCTACCTTTCCGCTTTCCCCTCATCCCGCCGCCCTGTCCCCTCACCTGTCGCCCTTTCCCCTTGCCCGTCGCCCTTTCCCCTCGCCCGTCGCCCTTTCCCCTTGCCCGTCGCCCTTTCCCCTCGCCTGTCGCCCTTTCCCCTCGACCGTCGCCCTTTCCCCTCGCCCGTCTCCCTTTCCCCTCGCCCGTCTCTCTTTCCCCTCGCCCGTCTCTCTTTCCCCTCGCCCGTCTCTCTTTCCCCTCGCCCGTCTCTCTTTCCCCTCGCCCGTCTCTCTTTCCCCTCGCCCGTCTCTCTTTCCCCTCGCCCGTCTCTCTTTCCCCTCGCCCGTCTCCCTTTCCCCTCGCCCGTCTCCCTTTCCCCTCGCCCGTCTCCCTTTCCCCTCGACTGTCTCCCTTTCCCCTCTCCCATCTCCCTTTCCCCTCTTCCATCTCCCTTTCCCCTCGCCCGTCTCTCTTTCCCCTCGCCCGTCACCCTTTCCCCTCACCCGTCACCCTTTCCCCTCGCCCGTCTCCCTTTCCCCTCTCCCATCTCCCTTTCCCCTCTCCCATCTCCCTTTCCCCTCTCCCGTCGTCCTTTCCCCTCGCCCGTCGCCATTTCCCCTCGCCCATCGCCCTTTCCCCTTGTCCGTCCCCATTTTCCCTCGCCCTTCGCCCTCTCCCCTCGCCCGTTGCCCTTTCCCCTTTCCCCTCGCCCATCTCCCTTTGCCCATGCCCGTCTCTCTTTCCCCTCACCGGTCACTCTTTCCCCTCGCCCGTCACCCTTTCCTTTCGCCCCTCGCACCTTTCCCCTCGACCTTCAGCCTGTCTCCTCGCCACAGCGCCCTTTCCCCTCACCTATCTCCCTTTCCCCTCACCTATCTCCCTTTCCCCTTTCCCCTCATCCCGTCGCCCTTTGCCCTCGCCCTTCATCCTTTCCCCTCGCCCCGGCGCCCTTTCCCCTTGCCCATTTACTTTTCCCCTCGCCATCGCGCTTTACCCTCACCCATCGCCCTATTCCCTCGCCCGTTGCCCTGCCCCCTCGCCCGTCACCCTTTCCCCTCATCCGTCGCGCTTTCCCCTCGCCCGTCTCCCTTTCCCCTCGCCCGTCTCCCTTTCCCCTTGCCCATCTCTCTTTCCCCTTTCCCCTTGCCCCATCGCCCTTTCCACTTTCCCCGTGCCCGCCACCCGTTCCCCTCGCCCGTCGCCCTTTCCCCTTGCCCATCTCTCTTTCCCCTTTCCCCTCGCCCCGTCGCCCTTTCCCCTCACCCGTCACAGTTTCCACTCGCCCGTCACCCTTTCGCTTTGCCCCTCGCCCTTTCCCCTCGCCCCATCGCCATTTCCCCTCGCCCCATCGCCATTTCACCTCGCCCGTCACCCTTTCCCCTCTCCCGTCACCTTTTCACCTCGCCCGTCGCCGTTTGCCCTCACCCGTTTTCCTTTCCCCTCACCTATCTCCCTTTCCCCTTTCCCCTCAGCCTCCGTTCTTTCCCCTCACCTGTCGCTCTTTCCCTTCGCCCCTCGCACCTTTCCCCTCGAACTTCAGCCTGTTTCCTCACCCCAGCACCCTTTCCCCTTACCTCTCTCCCTTTCCCCTTTCCCCTCATCCCGTTGCCCTTTCCCCTCGCCCGTCATCCATTCCCCTCGCCCCGTCGCCCTTTCCCCTAACCATTTACTTTTCCCCTCGCCCATCGCCCTTTCTACTCGCCCGTCGCACTTTTCCCTCGCCCGTTGCCCTACCCCCTCGCCAGTCACCCTTTCCCCTCATCCGTAGCGTTTTCCCCTAGCCCGTCTCCATTTCCCCTCGCCCGTCTCCCTTTCCCCTCACCTGTCTCCCTTTCCCCTCGCCCGTCTCCCTTTCCCCTCGCCCGTCTCCCTTTCCCCTCGCCCGTCTCCCTTTCCCCTCGCTCGTCGCCATTTCCCCTCGCTCGTCGCCATTTCCCCTCGCCCGTCTCTCTTTCCCCTCGCCCGTCACCCTTTTCCTTCACGCCTCACTTCTTTCCCCTCGACCTTCAGCCTTTCTCCTCGCCGCAGCGCCCTTTCCGCTCTCCCATCTCCTTTTCCCTTCGCCCCTCGACCTTTCCCCTCAACCATTAGCCTTTCCCCTCACCGCATCGCCCTTTCCCCTCAACCGTCCCCTTTCCCCTCGCCCGTCGCCCTTTCCCCTCGCCCGTCGCCCTTTCCCCTCGCCCGTCGCCCATCTCGCTTTCCACTCGACCATGTCCTTTTCCCCTCGCCCATGTCCCTTTCCCCTCGCCTGTTGCCCTTTCCCCTCGCCCGTCGCCCTTTCCCTTCGCCCCTCGTACCTTTCCCCTCGACCTTCAGCCTGTCTCCTCGCCCCAGCGCCCTTTCCCCTCACCTATCTCCCTTTCCACTTTTCCCTCATCCCGTCGCCCTTTCCCTTCGCCCCTCGACCTTTCCCCTCAACCATTAGCCTTTCCCCTCACCGCATCGCCCTTTCCCCTCGACCGTCCCCCTTTCCCCTCGCCCGTCGCCATCTCCCCTCGCCCGTCGTCCTTTCCCCTCGCACGTCGCCCATCTCGCTTTCCCCTCGGCCATGTCCTTTTCCCCTCGCCCGTCTCTCTTTCCCCTCGCCCGTCACCCTTTCCCTTCGCCCCTCGCACCTTTCCCCTCGACCTTCAGCCTGTCTCCTCACCCCAGCACCCTTTCCCCTTACCTCTCTCCCTTTCCCCTTTCCCCTCGCCCCGTCGCCCTTTCCCCTAACCATTTAATTTTCCCCTCGCCCATCGCCCTTTCCACTCGCCCGTCGCCCTTTTCTCTCGCCCGTTGCCCTTCCCCCTCGACAGTCACCCTTTTCACTCATCCGTAGCGCTTTCCCCTCGCCCGTCTCCCTTTCCCCTCGCCCGTCTCCCTTTCCCCTCGCCCGTCTCCCTTTCCCCTCGCCCGTCTCCCTTTCCCCTCGCCCGTCTCCCTTTCCCCTTGCCCGTCTCCCTTTCCCCTCGCCCGTCTCCCTTTCCCCTCGAACGTCTCCCTTTCCCCTCGCCCGTCTCCCTTTACCCTCGCCCGTCTCCCTTTCCCCTCGCCCGTCTCCCTTTCCCCTCGCTCGTCGCCATTTCCCCTCGCCCGTCTCTCTTTCCCCTCGCCCGTCACCCTTTTCCTTCACGCCTCACTTCTTTCCCCTCGACCTTCAGCCTTTCTCCTCGCCGCAGCGCCCTTTCCGCTCTCCCATCTCCTTTTCCCTTCGCCCCTCGACCTTTCCCCTCAACCATTAGCCTTTCCCCTCACCGCATCGCCCTTTCCCCTCAACCGTCCCCTTTCCCCTCGCCCGTCGCCCTTTCCCCTCGCCCGTCGCCCTTTCCCCTCGCCCGTCGCCCATCTCGCTTTCCACTCGACCATGTCCTTTTCCCCTCGCCCATGTCCCTTTCCCCTCGCCTGTTGCCCTTTCCCCTCGCCCGTCGCCCTTTCCCTTCGCCCCTCGTACCTTTCCCCTCGACCTTCAGCCTGTCTCCTCGCTCCAGCGCCCTTTCCCCTCACCTATCTCCCTTTCCACTTTTCCCTCATCCCGTCGCCCTTTCCCTTCGCCCCTCGACCTTTCCCCTCAACCATTAGCCTTTCCCCTCACCGCATCGCCCTTTCCCCTCGACCGTCCCCCTTTCCCCTCGCCCGTCGCCATCTCCCCTCGCCCGTCGTCCTTTCCCCTCGCACGTCGCCCATCTCGCTTTCCCCTCGGCCATGTCCTTTTCCCCTCGCCCGTCTCTCTTTCCCCTCGCCCGTCACCCTTTCCCTTCGCCCCTCGCACCTTTCCCCTCGACCTTCAGCCTGTCTCCTCACCCCAGCACCCTTTCCCCTTACCTCTCTCCCTTTCCCCTTTCCCCTCGCCCCGTCGCCCTTTCCCCTAACCATTTAATTTTCCCCTCGCCCATCGCCCTTTCCACTCGCCCGTCGCCCTTTTCTCTCGCCCGTTGCCCTTCCCCCTCGACAGTCACCCTTTTCCCTCATACGTAGCGCTTTCCCCTCGCCCGTCTCCCTTTCCCCTCGCCCGTCTCCCTTTCCCCTCGCCCGTCTCCCTTTCCCCTCGCCCGTCTCCCTTTCCCCTCGCCCGTCTCCCTTTCCCCTCGCCCGTCTCCCTTTCCCCTCGCCCGTCTCCCTTTCCCCTTGCCCGTCTCCCTTTCCCCTCGCCCGTCTCCCTTTCCCCTCGAACGTCTCCCTTTCCCCTCGCCCGTCTCCCTTTACCCTCGCCCGTCTCCCTTTCCCCTCGCCCGTCTCCCTTTCCCCTCGAACGTCTCCCTTTCCCCTCGCCCGTCTCCCTTTCCCCTCGCCCGTCGTCCTTTCCCCTCACCTGTCGCCCTTTTCCCTCGCCCGTCCCCCTTTCCCCTCGCCCGTCGCCATTTCCCCTCTCCCGTCGCCATTTCCCCTCGCCCGTCGCCCTTTCCCCTCGCCCATCGCCCTTCCCCCTTGACAGTCACCCTTTTCCCTCATCCGTAGCGCTTTCCCCTCGCCCGTCTCCCTTTCCCCTCGCCCGTCTCCCTTTCCCCTCTCCCGTCTCCCTTTCCCCTCACCCGTCTCCCTTTCCCCTCGCCCGTCTCCCTTTCCCCTCGCCCGTCTCCCTTTCCCCTCGAACGTCTCCCTTTCCCCTCGCCCGTCTCCCTTTCCCCTCGCCCGTCTCCCTTTCCCCTCGCCCGTCTCCCTTTCCCCTCGAACGTCTCCCTTTCCCCTCGCCCGTCTCCCTTTCCCCTCGCCCGTCTCCCTTTCCCTTCACGCCTCGCATCTTTCCCCTCGACCTTCAGCCTTTCTCCTCACCGCAGCGCCCTTTCCGCTCACCCATCTCGCTTTTCCCTCTCCCATCTCCTTTTCCCCTCACCCGTCGCCCTTTCCCTTCGCACCTTGCACCTTTCCCCTCGATCTTCAGCCTGTCTCCTCGCCCCAGCGCCCTTTCCCCTCACCTATCTCCCTTTCCACTTTCCCCTCATCCCGTCGCCCTTTCCCTTCGCCCCTCGACCTTTCCCCTCAACCATTAGCCTTTCCCCTCACCTCATCGCCCTTTCCCCTCGACCGTCCCCCTTTCCCCTCGCCCGTCGCCATCTCCCCTCGCCCGTCGTCCTTTCCCCTCGCCCGTCGCCCATCTCACTTTCCCCTCGGCCATGTCCTTTACCCCTCACCCATGTCCCTTTCCTCTCGCCCGTTGTCCTTTCCCCTCAACCATCTCCCTTTCACATTTCCCCTCGCCCGTCGCACTTTCCCCACGTCCATCCCCATTTCCCCTCGCCCATCTCCCTTTCCCCACGTCCGTCGCACTTTCCCCACGTCCGTCCCCAGTTCCCCTCGCCCGTCTCTCTTTCCCCTCGCCCGTCACCCCTTCCCCACGTCCGTCCCCATTTCCCCTCGCCCGTCGCCCTTTTCCCTCGCCCGTCATCCTTTCCCCTCGCCCGTCTCCCTTTCCCCTCATCCCGTCGCCCTTTCCCCTCGCCCGTCATCCTTTCCCCTCGCCCCGTCGCCCTTTCCCCTAAGCATTTACTTTTCCCCTCGCCCATCGCCCTTTCCACTCGCCCGTCGCCCTTTTCTCTCGCCCGTTGCCCTTCCCCCTCGCCAGTCACCCTTTCCCCTCATCCGTAGCGCTTTCCCCTCGCCCGTCTCCCTTTCCCCTCGCCCGTCTCCCTTTCCCCTCGAACGTCACCCTTTCCCCTCGCCCGTCTCCCTTTCCCCTCGCCCGTCTCCCTTTCCCCTCGCCCGTCTCTCTTTCCCCTCGAACGTCTCCCTTTCCCCTCGAACGTCTCCCTTTCCCCTCGCCCGTCTCCCTTTCCCCTCCCCCGTCTCCCTTTCCCCTCGCCCGTCTATCTTTCCCCTCGCCCGTCTATCTTTCCCCTCGCCCGTCTCTCTTTCCCCTCGCCCGTCTCTCTTTCCCCTCGCCCGTCGCCCTTTCCCCTCGCCCGTCGCCCTTTGCCCTCGCCCGTCTCCCTTTCCCCTCGCCCGTCTCCCTTCCCCTCGCCCGTCTCCCTTTCCCCTCGCCCGTCTCCCTTTCCATTCGCCCGTCACCCTTTCCCCTCGCCCGTCTATCTTTCCCCTCGCCCGTCTCTCTTTCCCCTCGCCCGTCGCCATTTCCCCTCGCCCGTCGCCCTACCCCTCGCCCGTCGCCCTTTCCCCTCGCCCGTCGCCCTTTCCCCTCGCCCGTCGCCGTTTCCCCTCGCCCGTCGCCCTTTCCCCTCGTTCGTCCCCATTTCCCCTCGCACTTCGCCCACTCCCCTCGCCCGTCGCCCTTTTCCATTTCCCCTCGCCCATCTCCCTTTCCACTCGCCCATCTCTCTTTCCCCTCGCCCGTCTCCCTTTCCCCTCGCCCCTCACCTATCTCCCTTTCCCCTTTCCCCTCATCCCGTCGCCCTTTTCCCTCGACCGTCGCCTTTTTCCCTTGCCCGTTGCCCTTCCCCCTCACCCGTCACCCTTTCCCCTCACCCGTCTCCCTTTCCCCTCATCCGTCTCCCTTTCCCCTCGCCCGTCTCCCTTTCCCCTCGCCCGTCTCCCTTTCCCCTCGCCCGTCTCTCTTTACCCTCGCCCGTCTCTCTTTACCATCGCCCGTCTCTCTTTACCCTCGCCCGTCTCTCTTTCCCCTCGCCCGTCTCTCTTTCCCCTCGCCCGTCGCCCTTTCCCCTCGTCCGTCGCCCTTTCCCCTCGTCCGTCGCCCTTTCTCCTCGTCCGTCCCCATTTCGCCTCGCACTTCGCCCACTCCCCTCGCCCGTCGCCCTTTTCCATTTCCCCTCGCCCATCTCCCTTTCCCCTCGCCCATGTCCTTTTCCCCTCGCCCGTCGCCCTTTCCCCTTTCCCCTCGCCCTTTTCCCTTTCCACTCGCCCGTCTCTCTTTCCCCTCGCCCGTCTCTCTTTCCCCTCGCCCGTCTCTCTTTCCCCTCGCCCGTCTCTCTTTCCCCTCGCCCGTCTCTCTTTCCCCTCGCCCGTCTCTCTTTCCCCTCGCCCGTCTCTCTTTCCCCTCGCCCGTCTCTCTTTCCCCTCGCCCGTCTCTCTTTCCCCTCGCCCGTCTCTCTTTCCCCTCGCCCGTCTCTCTTTCCCCTCGCCCGTCACCCTT
The DNA here is from genome assembly GCF_017639515.1 of Carcharodon carcharias. NCBI lineage: Eukaryota > Metazoa > Chordata > Chondrichthyes > Lamniformes > Lamnidae > Carcharodon > Carcharodon carcharias. The sequence continues at coordinate 108,910,319 of NC_054474.1, read as the reverse complement.
TCCCTTCGCCCCTCGCACCTTTCCCCTCGACCTTCAGCCTGTTTCCTCACCCCAGCAACCTTTCCCCTTACCTCTCTCCCTTTCCCCTTTCCACTTTCCCCTCATCCCGTCGCCCTTTCCCTTCGCCCCTCGACCTTTCCCCTCAACCATTAGCCTTTCCCCTCACCTCATCGCCCTTTCCCCTCGACCGTCCCCCTTTCCCCTCGCCGGTCGCCATCTCCCCTCGCCCATCGTCATTTCCCCTCGCCCGTCGCCCATCTCACTTTCCCCTCGGCCATGTCCTTTTCCCCTCACCCATTTCCCTTTCCCCTCGCCCGTTGTCCTTTCCCCTCAACCATCTCCCTTTCACATTTCCCCTCGCCCGTCGCACTTTCCCCACGTCCATCCCCATTTCCCCTCGCCCGTCTCTCTTTCCCCACGTCCGTCGCACTTTCCCCACGTCCGTCCCCATTTCCCCTCGCCCGTCTCGCTTTCCCTTCGCCCGTCGCCCCTTCCCCACGTCCGTCCCCATTTCCCCTCGCCCGTCTCCCTTTCCCCTCGCCCGTCGCCCTTTCCCCACGTCCGTCGCACTTTCCCCACGTCCGTCCCAATTTCCCCTCGCACTTCGCCATCTCCCCTCGCCCGTCGCCCTTTTCCCTCGCCCGTCATCCTTTCCCCTCGCCCGTCTCCCTTTCCCCTCATCCCGTCGCCCTTTCCCCTCGCCCGTCATCCTTTCCCCTCGCCCCGTCGCCCTTTCCCCTAACCATTTACTTTTCCCCTCGCCCATCGCCCTTTCCACTCGCCCGTCGCCCTTTTCTCTCGCCCGTTGCCCTTCCCCCTCACCAGTCACCCTTTCCCCTCATCCGTAGCGCTTTCCCCTCGCCCGTCTCCCTTTCCCCTCGCCCGTCTCCCTTTCCCCTCGAACGTCACCCTTTCCCCTCGCCCGTCTCCCTTTCCCCTCGCCCGTCTCCCTTTCCCCTCGCCCGTCTCTCTTTCCCCTCGAACGTCTCCCTTTCGCCTCGAACGTCTCCCTTTCCCCTCGCCCGTCTCCCTTTCCCCTCCCCCGTCTCCCTTTCCCCTCGCCCGTCTATCTTTCCCCTCGCCCGTCTCTCTTTCCCCTCGCCCGTCGCCCTTTCCCCTCGCCCGTCGCCCTTTGCCCTCGCCCGTCGCCCTTTGCCCTCGCCCGTCTCCCTTTCCCCTCGCCCGTCTCCCTTCCCCTCGCCCGTCTCCCTTTCCCCTCGCCCGTCTCCCTTTCCATTCGCCCGTCACCCTTTCCCCTCGCCCGTCTATCTTTCCCCTCGCCCGTCTCTCTTTCCCCTCGCCCGTCGCCCTTTCCCCTCGCCCGTCGCCCTACCCCTCGCCCGTCGCCCTTTCCCCTCGCCCGTCGCCCTTTCCCCTCGCCCGTCGCCGTTTCCCCTCGCCCGCCGCCCTTTCCCCTCGTTCGTCCCCATTTCCCCTCGCACTTCGCCCACTCCCCTCGCCCGTCGCCCTTTTCCATTTCCCCTCGCCCATCTCCCTTTCCACTCGCCCATCTCTCTTTCCCCTCGCCCGTCTCCCTTTCCCCTCGCCCCTCACCTATCTCCCTTTCCCCTTTCCCCTCATCCCGTCGCCCTTTTCCCTCGACCGTCGCCTTTTTCCCTTGCCCGTTGCCCTTCCCCCTCACCCGTCACCCTTTCCCCTCACCCGTCTCCCTTTCCCCTCATCCGTCTCCCTTTCCCCTCGCCCATCTCCCTTTCCCCTCGTCCGGCTCCCTTTCCCCTCGCCCGTCTCTCTTTACCCTCGCCCGTCTCTCTTTACCCTCGCCCGTCTCTCTTTCCCCTCGCCCGTCTCTCTTTCCCCTCGCCCGTCGCCCTTTCCCCTCATCCGTCTCTCTTTCCCCTCGCCCGTCGCCCTTTCCCCTCGTCCGTCGCCCTTTCCCCTCGTCCGTCCCCATTTCGCCTCGCACTTCGCCCACTCCCCTCGCCCGTCGCCCTTTTCCATTTCCCCTCGCCCATCTCCCTTTCCCCTCGTCCATGTCCTTTTCCCCTCGCCCGTCGCCCTTTCCCCTTTCCCCTCGCCCTTTTCCCGTTCCACTCGCCCGTCTCTCTTTCCCCTCGCCCGTCTCTCTTTCCCCTCGCCCGTCTCTCTTTCCCCTCGCCCGTCTCTCTTTCCCCTCGCCCGTCTCTCTTTCCCCTCGCCCGTCTCTCTTTCCCCTCGCCCGTCTCTCTTTCCCCTCGCCCGTCTCTCTTTCCCCTCGCCCGTCACCCTTTCCCTTCGCCCCTCGCACCTTTCCCCTCGACCTTCAGCCTGTTTCCTCACCCCAGCAACCTTTCCCCTTACCTCTCTCCCTTTCCCCTTTCCCCTTTCCCCTCATCCCGTCGCCGTTTCCCCTAACCATTTACTTTTCCCCTCGCCCATCGCCCTTTCCACTCGCCCGTCGCCCTTTTCTCTCGCCCGTTGCCCTTCCCCCTCTCCAGTCACCCTTTTCCCTCATCCGTAGTGCTTTCCCCTCGCCCGTCTCCCTTTCCCCTCGCCGGTCTCCCTTTCCCCTCGAACGTCTCCCTTTCCCCTCGCCCGTCTCCCTTTCCCCTCGCCCGTCTCCCTTTCCCCTCGCCCGTCTCCCTTTCCCCTCGCCCGTCTCCCTTTCCCCTCGCCCGTCTCCCTTTCCCCTCGCCCGTCTCCCTTTCCCCTCGCCCGTCTCCCTTTCCCCTCGCCCGTCTCCCTTTCCCCTCGCCCGTCTCCCTTTCCACTCGCCCGTCTCCCTTTCCACTCGCCCGTCTACCTTTCCCCTCGCCCGTCTCCCTTTCCCCTCGCCCGTCTCCCTTTCAACTCGCCCGTCTATCTTTCCCCTAGCCCGTCTCTCTTTCCCTTCGCCCGTCACCCTTTTCCTTCACGCCTCGCATCTTTCCCCTCAACCTGCAGCCTTTATCCTCGCCGCAGCGCCCTTTCCGCTCGCCCATCTCGCTTTTCCCTCTCCCATCTCCTTTTCCCCTCGCCCCTTGCACCTTTCCCCTCGACCTTCAGCCTGTCTCCTCGCCCCAGCGCCCTTTCCCCTCATCTATCTCCCTTTCCACTTTCCCCTCATCCCGTCGCCCTTTCCCTTCGCCCCTCGACCTTTCCCCTCAACCATTAGCCTTTCCCCTCACCTCATCGCCCTTTCCCCTCGACCGTCCCCCTTTCCCATCGCCCGTCGCCATCTCCCCTCGCCCGTCGTCCTTTCCCCTCGCCCGTCGCCCATCTCGCTTTCCCCTCGGCCATGTCCTTTTCCCCTCACCCATGTCCCTTAACCCTCGCCCGTTGCCCTTTCCCCTCGCCCATCTCCCTTTCACATCTCCCCTCGCCCGTCACCCTTTCCCCTCGCCCGTCGCCCTTTCCCCACTCCCGTCGCCCTTTCCCCTCGCCCGTCGCCCTTTCCCCTCGCCCGTCGCCCTTTCCCCTCACCCGTCACCCTTTCCCCACGCCCGTCGCCCTTTCCCTTCGCCCGTCGCCCTTTCCCCTCACCCGTCACCCTTTCCCCTCGCCCGTCGCCCTTTCCCTTCACCCCGCGACATTTCCCCTCAACCATTAGCCTTTCCCCTCACCTCATCGCCCTTTCCCCTCGACCGTCCCCCTTTCCCCTCGCCCGTCGCCATCTCCCCTCGCCCGTCGTCCTTTCCCCTCGCCCGTCGCCCATCTCGCTTTCCCCTCGGTCATGTCCTTTTCCCCTCACCCATGTCCCTTTCCCCCGCCCGTTGTCCTTTCCCCTCTCCCATCTCCCGTTCACATTTCCCTTCGCCCCTCGCACCTTTCCCCTCGACCTTCAGCCTGTTTCCTCACCACAGCACCCCTTCCCCTTACCTCTCTCCCTTTCCCCTCATCCCGTCGCCCTTTCCCCTCACCCGTCATCCTTTCCCCTTGCCCCGTCGCCCTATCCCCTAACCATTTACTTTTCCCCTCGCCCATCGCCCTTTCCACTCGCCCGTCGCCCTTTTCTCTCGCCCGTTGCCCTTCCCCCTCGCCAGTCACCCTTTCCCCTCATCCATAGCGCTTTCCCCTCGCCCGTCTCCCTTTCCCCTCGCCTGTCTCCCTTTCCCCTCGCCCGTCTCCCTTTCCCCTCGCCCGTCTCCCTTTCCCCTCGAACGTCTCCCTTTCCCCTCGCCCGTCTCCCTTTCCCCTCGAACGTCTCCCTTTCCCCTCGCCCGTCTCCCTTTCCCCTCGAACGTCTCCCTTTCCCCTCGCCCATCTCCCTTTCCCCTCGCCCGTCTATCTTTCCCCTCGCCCGTCTATCTTTCCCCTCGCCCGTCTATCTTTCCCCTCGCCCATCACCCTTTCCCCTCGCCCGTCACCCTTTCTCCTCGCCCATCTCCCTTTCCCCTCGCCCGTCTCCCTTTCCCCTCGCCCGTCTCTCTTTCCCCTCGCCCGTCTATCTTTCCCCTCGCCCTTCACCCTTTCCCCTCGCCCGTCTCCCTTTCCCCTCTCCCGTCTCCCTTTCCCCTCGCCCGTCTCTCTTTCCCTGCGCCCGTCTATCTTTCCCCTCGCCCGTCTCCCTTTCCCCTCGCCCGTCGTCCTTTCCCCTCACCTGTCGCCCTTTTCCCTCGCCCGTCCCCCTTTCCCCTCGCCCGTCGCCATTTCCCCTCTCCCGTCGCCATTTCCCCTCGCCCGTCGCCCTTTCCCCTCGCCCATCGCCCTTCCCCCTTGACAGTCACCCTTTTCCCTCATCCGTAGCGCTTTCCCCTCGCCCGTCTCCCTTTCCCCTCGCCCGTCTCCCTTTCCCCTCTCCCGTCTCCCTTTCCCCTCACCCGTCTCCCTTTCCCCTCGCCCGTCTCCCTTTCCCCTCGCCCGTCTCCCTTTCCCCTCGAACGTCTCCCTTTCCCCTCGCCCGTCTCCCTTTCCCCTCGCCCGTCTCCCTTTCCCCTCGCCCGTCTCCCTTTCCCCTCGAACGTCTCCCTTTCCCCTCGCCCGTCTCCCTTTCCCCTCGCCCGTCTCCCTTTCCCTTCACGCCTCGCATCTTTCCCCTCGACCTTCAGCCTTTCTCCTCACCGCAGCGCCCTTTCCGCTCACCCATCTCGCTTTTCCCTCTCCCATCTCCTTTTCCCCTCACCCGTCGCCCTTTCCCTTCGCACCTTGCACCTTTCCCCTCGATCTTCAGCCTGTCTCCTCGCCCCAGCGCCCTTTCCCCTCACCTATCTCCCTTTCCACTTTCCCCTCATCCCGTCGCCCTTTCCCTTCGCCCCTCGACCTTTCCCCTCAACCATTAGCCTTTCCCCTCACCTCATCGCCCTTTCCCCTCGACCGTCCCCCTTTCCCCTCGCCCGTCGCCATCTCCCCTCGCCCGTCGTCCTTTCCCCTCGCCCGTCGCCCATCTCACTTTCCCCTCGGCCATGTCCTTTACCCCTCACCCATGTCCCTTTCCTCTCGCCCGTTGTCCTTTCCCCTCAACCATCTCCCTTTCACATTTCCCCTCGCCCGTCGCACTTTCCCCACGTCCATCCCCATTTCCCCTCGCCCATCTCCCTTTCCCCACGTCCGTCGCACTTTCCCCACGTCCGTCCCCAGTTCCCCTCGCCCGTCTCTCTTTCCCCTCGCCCGTCACCCCTTCCCCACGTCCGTCCCCATTTCCCCTCGCCCGTCGCCCTTTTCCCTCGCCCGTCATCCTTTCCCCTCGCCCGTCTCCCTTTCCCCTCATCCCGTCGCCCTTTCCCCTCGCCCGTCATCCTTTCCCCTCGCCCCGTCGCCCTTTCCCCTAACCATTTACTTTTCCCCTCGCCCATCGCCCTTTCCACTCGCCCGTCGCCCTTTTCTCTCGCCCGTTGCCCTTCCCCCTCGCCAGTCACCCTTTCCCCTCATCCGTAGCGCTTTCCCCTCGCCCGTCTCCCTTTCCCCTCGCCCGTCTCCCTTTCCCCTCGCCCGTCTCCCTTTCCCCTCGCCCGTCTCCCTTTCCCCTCGAACGTCTCCCTTTCCCCTCGAACGTCTCCCTTTCCCCTCGCCCGTCTCCCTTTCCCCTCGCCCGTCGCCCTTTCCCCTCGCCCGTCTCCCTTTCCCCTCGCCCGTCTCCCTTTCCCCTCGCCCGTCTCCCTTTCCCCTCGCCCGTCTCCCTTTCCATTCACCTGTCACCCTTTCCCCTCGCCCGTCTATCTTTCCCCTCGCCCGTCTCTCTTTCCCCTCGCACTTCGCCCTTTCCCCTCGCCCGTCGCCCTACCCCTCGCCCGTCGCCCTTTCCCCTCGCCCGTCGCCCTTTCCCCTCGCCCGTCGCCCTTTCCCCTCGCCCGTCGCCCTTTCCCCTCGCCCGTCGCCCTTTCCCCTCGTTCGTCCCCATTTCCCCTCCACTTCGCCCACTCCCCTCGCCCGTCGCCCTTTTCCATTTCCCCTCGCCCATCTCCCTTTCCACTCGCCCATCTCTCTTTCCCCTCGCCTATCTCCCTTTCCCCTCGCCCCTCACCTATCTCCCTTTCCCCTTTCCCCTCATCCCGTCGCCCTTTTCCCTCGACCGTCGCCCTTTTCACTTGCCCGTTGCCCTTCCCCCTCACCCGTCACCCTTTCCCCTCGCCCCGTCGCCCTTTCCCTTCGCCCCTCGCACCTTTCCCCTCGACCTTCAGCCTGTTTCCTCACCCCAGCACCCTTTCCCCTCACCTGTCTCCCTTTCCCCTTTCCCCTCATCCCGTCGCCCATTCCCCTCGCCCGTCATTCTTTCCCCTCGCCCATCGCCCTTTTCCCTCGACCGTCGCCCTTTTCCCTCGCCCGTTGCACTTCCACCTCACCCATCACCCTTTCCCCTCGCCCGTCTCCCTCTCCCCTCGCCCGTCTCCCTTTCCCCTCGAACGTCTCCCTTTCCCCTCGCCCGTCTCCCTCTCCCCTCGCCCGTCTCCCTTTCCCCTCATCCGTCTCCCTTTCCCCTCGCCCGTCTCCCTTTCCCCTCGCCCGTCTCCCTTTCCCCTCGCCCGTCTCTCTTTACCCTCGCCTGTCTCTCTTTACCCTCGCCCGTCTCTCTTTACGCTCGCCCGTCTCTCTTTCCCCTCGCCCATCTCTCTTTCCCCTCGCCCGTCGCCCTTTCTCCTCGTCCGTCGCCCTTTCCCCTCGTCCGTCCCCATTTCGCCTCGCACTTCGCCCACTCCCCTCGCCCGTCGCCCTTTTCCATTTCCCCTCGCCCATCTCCCTTTCCCTTTGCCCATGTCCTTTTCCCCTCGCCCGTTGCCCTTTCCCCTTTCCCCTCGCCCTTTTCGCTTTCCACTCGCCCGTCTCTCTTTCCCCTCGCCCGTCTCTCTTTCCCCTCGCCCGTCTCTCTTTCCCCTCGCCCGTCTCTCTTTCCCCTCGCCCATCACCCTTTCCCTTCGCCCCTCGCACCTTTCCCCTTGACCTTCAGCCTGTTTCCTCACCCCAGCAACCTTTCCCCTTACCTCTCTCCCTTTCCCCTTTCCCCTTTCCCCTCATCCCGTCGCCCTTTCCCCTAACCATTTACTTTTCCCCTCACCCATCGCCCTTTCCACTCGCCCGTCGCCCTTTTCTCTCGCCCGTTGCCCTTCCCCCTCGCCTGTCACCCTTTTCCCTCATCCGTAGTGCTTTCCCCTCTCCCGTCTCCCTTTCCCCTCGCCCGTCTCCCTTTCCCCTCGCCCGTCTACCTTTCCCCTCGCCCGTCTCCCTTTCCCCTCGCCCGTCTCCCTTTCCCCTCGCCCGTCTCCCTTTCCCCTCGCCCGTCTCCCTTTCCCCTCGCCCGTCTCCCTTTCCCCTCGCCCGTCTCCCTTTCCCCTCGCCCGTCTCCCTTTCCCCTCGCCCGTCTCCCTTTCAACTCGCCCGTCTATCTTTCCCCTCGCCCGTCTCTCTTTCCCTTCGCCCGTCACCATTTTCCTTCACGCTTCGCATCTTTCCCCTCAACCTTCAGCCTTTATCCTCGCCGCAGCGCCCTTTCCGCTCACCCATCTCGCTTTTCCCTCTCCCATCTCCTTTTCCCCTCGCCCCTTGCACCTTTCCCCTCGACCTTCAGCCTGTCTCCTCGCCCCAGCGCCCTTTCCCCTCATCTATCTCCCTTTCCACTTTCCCCTCATCCCGTCGCCCTTTCCCTTCGCCCCTCGACCTTTCCCCTCAACCATTAGCCTTTCCCCTCACCTCATCGCCCTTTCCCCTCGACCGTCCCCCTTTCCCATCGCCCGTCGCCATCTCCCCTCGCCCGTCGTCCTTTCCCCTCGTCCGTCGCCCATCTCGCTTTCCCCTCGGCCATGTCCTTTTCCCCTCACCCATGTCCCTTCACCCTCGCCCGTTGCCCTTTCCCCTCGCCCATCTCCCTTTCACATTTCCCCTCGCCCGTCACCCTTTCCCCTCGCCCGTCGCCCTTTCCCCACTCCCGTCGCCCTTTCCCCTCGCCCGTCGCCCTTTCCCCTCGCCCGTCGCCCTTTCCCCTCACCCGTCACCCTTTCCCCATGCCCGTCGCCCTTTCCCCTCGCCCGTCGCCCTTTCCCTTCGCCCGTCGCCCTTTCCCCTCACCCGTCACCCTTTCCCCTTGCCCGTCGCCCTTTCCCTTCGCCCCGCGACATTTCCCCTCAACCATTAGCCTTTCCCCTCACCTCATCGCCCTTTCCCCTCGACCGTCCCCCTTTCCCCTCGCCCGTCGCCATCTCCCCTCGCCCGTCGTCCTTTCCCCTCGCCCGTCGCCCATCTCGCTTTCCCCTCGGTCATGTCCTTTTCCCCTCACCCATGTCCCTTTCCCCTCGCCCGTTGTCCTTTCCCCTCGCCCATCTCCCGTTCACATTTCCCTTCGCCCCTCGCACCTTTCCCCTCGACCTTCAGCCTGTTTCCTCACCACAGCACCCCTTCCCCTTACCTCTCTCCCTTTCCCCTCATCCCGTCGCCCTTTCCCCTCGCCCGTCATCCTTTCCCCTTGCCCCGTCGCCCTATCCCCTAACCATTTACTTTTCCCCTCGCCCATCGCCCTTTCCACTCGCCCGTCGCCCTTTTCTCTCGCCCGTTGCCCTTCCCCCTCGCCAGTCACCCTTTCCCCTCATCCATAGCGCTTTCCCCTCGCCCGTCTCCCTTTCCCCTCGCCTATCTCCCTTTCCCCTCGCCCGTCTCCCTTTCCCCTCGCCCGTCTCCCTTTCCCCTCGAACGTCTCCCTTTCCCCTCGCCCGTCTCCCTTTCCCCTCGAACGTCTCCCTTTCCCCTCGCCCGTCTCCCTTTCCCCTCGAACGTCTCCCTTTCCCCTCGCCCATCTCCCTTTCCCCTCGCCCGTCTATCTTTCCCCTCGCCCGTCTATCTTTCCCCTCGCCCGTCTATCTTTCCCCTCGCCCGTCTATCTTTCCCCTCGCCCATCTCCCTTTCCCCTCGACCGTCTCCCTTTCCCCTCGCCCGTCTCTCTTTCCCCTCGCCCGTCTATCTTTCCCCTCGCCCTTCACCCTTTCCCCTCGCCTGTCTCCCTTTCCCCTCTCCCGTCTCCCTTTCCCCTCGCCCGTCTCTCTTTCCCTGCGCCCGTCTATCTTTCCCCTCGCCCGTCTCCCTTTCCCCTCGCCCGTCGTCCTTTCCCCTCACCTGTCGCCCTTTTCCCTCGCCCGTCGCCATTTCCCCTCGCCCGTCTCCCTTTCCCCTCGCCCGTCTCCCTTTCCCCTCGAACGTCTCCCTTTCCCCTCGCCCATCTCCCTTTCCCCTCGAACGTCTCCCTTTCCCCTCGCCCGTCTCCCTTTCCCCTCGAACGTCTCCCTTTCCCCTCGCCCATCTCCCTTTCCCCTCGCCCGTCTATCTTTCCCCTCGCCCGTCTATCTTTCCCCTCGCCCGTCTATCTTTCCCCTCGCCCGTCTATCTTTCCCCTCGCCCATCTCCCTTTCCCCTCGCCCGTCTCCCTTTCCCCTCGCCCGTCTCTCTTTCCCCTCGCCCGTCTATCTTTCCCCTCGCCCTTCACCCTTTCCCCTCGCCCGTCTCCCTTTCCCCTCTCCCGTCTCCCTTTCCCCTCGCCCGTCTCTCTTTCCCTGCGCCCGTCTATCTTTCCCCTCGCCCGTCTCCCTTTCCCCTCGCCCGTCGTCCTTTCCCCTCACCTGTCGCCCTTTCCCCTCGCCCGTCGCCATTTCCCCTCTCCCGTTGCCATTTCCCCTCGCCCGTCGCCCATCTCACTTTCCCCTCGGCCATGTCCTTTACCCCTCACCCATGTCCCTTTCCTCTCGCCCGTTGTCCTTTCCCCTCAACCATCTCCCTTTCACATTTCCCCTCGCCCGTCGCACTTTCCCCACGTCCATCCCCATTTCCCCTCGCCCGTCTCCCTTTCCCCACGTCCGTCGCACTTTCCCCACGTCCGTCCCCATTTCCCCTCGCCCGTCTCCCTTTCCCCTCGCCCGTCACCCCTTCCCCACGTCCGTCCCCATTTCCCCTCGCCCGTCACCCTTTCTCCTCGCCCATCTCCCTTTACCCTCGCCCGTCTCCCTTTCCCCTCGCCCGTCTCTCTTTCCCCTCGCCCGTCTATCTTTCCCCTCGCCCTTCACCCTTTCCCCTCGCCCGTCTCCCTTTCCCCTCTCCCGTCTCCCTTTCCCCTCGCCCGTCTCTCTTTCCCTGCGCCCGTCTATCTTTCCCCTCGCCCGTCTCCCTTTCCCCTCGCCCGTCGTCCTTTCCCCTCACCTGTCGCCCTTTTCCCTCGCCCGTCCCCCTTTCCCCTCGCCCGTCGCCATTTCCCCTCTCCCGTCGCCATTTCCCCTCGCCCGTCGCCCTTTCCCCTCGCCCATCGCCCTTCCCCCTTGACAGTCACCCTTTTCCCTCATCCGTAGCGCTTTCCCCTCGCCCGTCTCCCTTTCCCCTCGCCCGTCTCCCTTTCCCCTCTCCCGTCTCCCTTTCCCCTCACCCGTCTCCCTTTCCCCTCGCCCGTCTCCCTTTCCCCTCGCCCGTCTCCCTTTCCCCTCGAACGTCTCCCTTTCCCCTCGCCCGTCTCCCTTTCCCCTCGCCCGTCTCCCTTTCCCCTCGCCCGTCTCCCTTTCCCCTCGAACGTCTCCCTTTCCCCTCGCCCGTCTCCCTTTCCCCTCGCCCGTCTCCCTTTCCCTTCACGCCTCGCATCTTTCCCCTCGACCTTCAGCCTTTCTCCTCACCGCAGCGCCCTTTCCGCTCACCCATCTCGCTTTTCCCTCTCCCATCTCCTTTTCCCCTCACCCGTCGCCCTTTCCCTTCGCACCTTGCACCTTTCCCCTCGATCTTCAGCCTGTCTCCTCGCCCCAGCGCCCTTTCCCCTCACCTATCTCCCTTTCCACTTTCCCCTCATCCCGTCGCCCTTTCCCTTCGCCCCTCGACCTTTCCCCTCAACCATTAGCCTTTCCCCTCACCTCATCGCCCTTTCCCCTCGACCGTCCCCCTTTCCCCTCGCCCGTCGCCATCTCCCCTCGCCCGTCGTCCTTTCCCCTCGCCCGTCGCCCATCTCACTTTCCCCTCGGCCATGTCCTTTACCCCTCACCCATGTCCCTTTCCTCTCGCCCGTTGTCCTTTCCCCTCAACCATCTCCCTTTCACATTTCCCCTCGCCCGTCGCACTTTCCCCACGTCCATCCCCATTTCCCCTCGCCCATCTCCCTTTCCCCACGTCCGTCGCACTTTCCCCACGTCCGTCCCCAGTTCCCCTCGCCCGTCTCTCTTTCCCCTCGCCCGTCACCCCTTCCCCACGTCCGTCCCCATTTCCCCTCGCCCGTCGCCCTTTTCCCTCGCCCGTCATCCTTTCCCCTCGCCCGTCTCCCTTTCCCCTCATCCCGTCGCCCTTTCCCCTCGCCCGTCATCCTTTCCCCTCGCCCCGTCGCCCTTTCCCCTAACCATTTACTTTTCCCCTCGCCCATCGCCCTTTCCACTCGCCCGTCGCCCTTTTCTCTCGCCCGTTGCCCTTCCCCCTCGCCAGTCACCCTTTCCCCTCATCCGTAGCGCTTTCCCCTCGCCCGTCTCCCTCTCCCCTCGCCCGTCTCCCTTTCCCCTCGAACGTCTCCCTTTCCCCTCGCCCGTCTCCCTTTCCCCTCGCCCGTCTCCCTTTCCCCTCGCCCGTCTCCCTTTCCCCTCGCCCGTCTCCCTTTCCCCTCGAACGTCTCCCTTTCCCCTCGAACGTCTCCCTTTCCCCTCGCCCGTCTCCCTTTCCCCTCGCCCGTCGCCCTTTCCCCTCGCCCGTCTCCCTTTCCCCTCGCCCGTCTCCCTTTCCCCTCGCCCGTCTCCCTTTCCCCTCGCCCGTCTCCCTTTCCATTCACCTGTCACCCTTTCCCCTCGCCCGTCTATCTTTCCCCTCGCCCGTCTCTCTTTCCCCTCGCACTTCGCCCTTTCCCCTCGCCCGTCGCCCTACCCCTCGCCCGTCGCCCTTTCCCCTCGCCCGTCGCCCTTTCCCCTCGCCCGTCGCCCTTTCCCCTCGCCCGTCGCCCTTTCCCCTCGCCCGTCGCCCTCTCCCCTCGCCCGTCTCCCTTTCCCCTCATCCGTCTCCCTTTCCCCTCGCCCGTCTCCCTTTCCCCTCGCCCGTCTCCCTTTCCCCTCGCCCGTCTCTCTTTACCCTCGCCTGTCTCTCTTTACCCTCGCCCGTCTCTCTTTACGCTCGCCCGTCTCTCTTTCCCCTCGCCCATCTCTCTTTCCCCTCGCCCGTCGCCCTTTCTCCTCGTCCGTCGCCCTTTCCCCTCGTCCGTCCCCATTTCGCCTCGCACTTCGCCCACTCCCCTCGCCCGTCGCCCTTTTCCATTTCCCCTCGCCCATCTCCCTTTCCCTTTGCCCATGTCCTTTTCCCCTCGCCCGTTGCCCTTTCCCCTTTCCCCTCGCCCTTTTCGCTTTCCACTCGCCCGTCTCTCTTTCCCCTCGCCCGTCTCTCTTTCCCCTCGCCCGTCTCTCTTTCCCCTCGCCCGTCTCTCTTTCCCCTCGCCCATCACCCTTTCCCTTCGCCCCTCGCACCTTTCCCCTTGACCTTCAGCCTGTTTCCTCACCCCAGCAACCTTTCCCCTTACCTCTCTCCCTTTCCCCTTTCCCCTTTCCCCTCATCCCGTCGCCCTTTCCCCTAACCATTTACTTTTCCCCTCACCCATCGCCCTTTCCACTCGCCCGTCGCCCTTTTCTCTCGCCCGTTGCCCTTCCCCCTCGCCTGTCACCCTTTTCCCTCATCCGTAGTGCTTTCCCCTCTCCCGTCTCCCTTTCCCCTCGCCCGTCTCCCTTTCCCCTCGCCCGTCTCCCTTTCCCCTCGCCCGTCTCCCTTTCCCCTCGCCCGTCTCCCTTTCCCCTCGCCCGTCTCCCTTTCCCCTCGCCCGTCTCCCTTTCCCCTCGCCCGTCTCCCTTTCCCCTCGCCCGTCTCCCTTTCCCCTCGCCCGTCTCCCTTTCAACTCGCCCGTCTATCTTTCCCCTCGCCCGTCTCTCTTTCCCTTCGCCCGTCACCATTTTCCTTCACGCTTCGCATCTTTCCCCTCAACCTTCAGCCTTTATCCTCGCCGCAGCGCCCTTTCCGCTCACCCATCTCGCTTTTCCCTCTCCCATCTCCTTTTCCCCTCGCCCCTTGCACCTTTCCCCTCGACCTTCAGCCTGTCTCCTCGCCCCAGCGCCCTTTCCCCTCATCTATCTCCCTTTCCACTTTCCCCTCATCCCGTCGCCCTTTCCCTTCGCCCCTCGACCTTTCCCCTCAACCATTAGCCTTTCCCCTCACCTCATCGCCCTTTCCCCTCGACCGTCCCCCTTTCCCATCGCCCGTCGCCATCTCCCCTCGCCCGTCGTCCTTTCCCCTCGTCCGTCGCCCATCTCGCTTTCCCCTCGGCCATGTCCTTTTCCCCTCACCCATGTCCCTTCACCCTCGCCCGTTGCCCTTTCCCCTCGCCCATCTCCCTTTCACATTTCCCCTCGCCCGTCACCCTTTCCCCTCGCCCGTCGCCCTTTCCCCACTCCCGTCGCCCTTTCCCCTCGCCCGTCGCCCTTTCCCCTCGCCCGTCGCCCTTTCCCCTCACCCGTCACCCTTTCCCCATGCCCGTCGCCCTTTCCCCTCGCCCGTCGCCCTTTCCCTTCGCCCGTCGCCCTTTCCCCTCACCCGTCACCCTTTCCCCTTGCCCGTCGCCCTTTCCCTTCGCCCCGCGACATTTCCCCTCAACCATTAGCCTTTCCCCTCACCTCATCGCCCTTTCCCCTCGACCGTCCCCCTTTCCCCTCGCCCGTCGCCATCTCCCCTCGCCCGTCGTCCTTTCCCCTCGCCCGTCGCCCATCTCGCTTTCCCCTCGGTCATGTCCTTTTCCCCTCACCCATGTCCCTTTCCCCTCGCCCGTTGTCCTTTCCCCTCGCCCATCTCCCGTTCACATTTCCCTTCGCCCCTCGCACCTTTCCCCTCGACCTTCAGCCTGTTTCCTCACCACAGCACCCCTTCCCCTTACCTCTCTCCCTTTCCCCTCATCCCGTCGCCCTTTCCCCTCGCCCGTCATCCTTTCCCCTTGCCCCGTCGCCCTATCCCCTAACCATTTACTTTTCCCCTCGCCCATCGCCCTTTCCACTCGCCCGTCGCCCTTTTCTCTCGCCCGTTGCCCTTCCCCCTCGCCAGTCACCCTTTCCCCTCATCCATAGCGCTTTCCCCTCGCCCGTCTCCCTTTCCCCTCGCCTATCTCCCTTTCCCCTCGCCCGTCTCCCTTTCCCCTCGCCCGTCTCCCTTTCCCCTCGAACGTCTCCCTTTCCCCTCGCCCGTCTCCCTTTCCCCTCGAACGTCTCCCTTTCCCCTCGCCCGTCTCCCTTTCCCCTCGAACGTCTCCCTTTCCCCTCGCCCATCTCCCTTTCCCCTCGCCCGTCTATCTTTCCCCTCGCCCGTCTATCTTTCCCCTCGCCCGTCTATCTTTCCCCTCGCCCGTCTATCTTTCCCCTCGCCCATCTCCCTTTCCCCTCGCCCGTCTCCCTTTCCCCTCGCCCGTCTCTCTTTCCCCTCGCCCGTCTATCTTTCCCCTCGCCCTTCACCCTTTCCCCTCGCCTGTCTCCCTTTCCCCTCTCCCGTCTCCCTTTCCCCTCGCCCGTCTCTCTTTCCCTGCGCCCGTCTATCTTTCCCCTCGCCCGTCTCCCTTTCCCCTCGCCCGTCGTCCTTTCCCCTCACCTGTCGCCCTTTTCCCTCGCCCGTCGCCATTTCCCCTCGCCCGTCTCCCTTTCCCCTCGCCCGTCTCCCTTTCCCCTCGAACGTCTCCCTTTCCCCTCGCCCGTCTCCCTTTCCCCTCGAACGTCTCCCTTTCCCCTCGCCCGTCTCCCTTTCCCCTCGAACGTCTCCCTTTCCCCTCGCCCATCTCCCTTTCCCCTCGCCCGTCTATCTTTCCCCTCGCCCGTCTATCTTTCCCCTCGCCCGTCTATCTTTCCCCTCGCCCGTCTATCTTTCCCCTCGCCCGTCTATCTTTCCCCTCGCCCATCTCCCTTTCCCCTCGCCCGTCTCCCTTTCCCCTCGCCCGTCTCTCTTTCCCCTCGCCCGTCTATCTTTCCCCTCGCCCTTCACCCTTTCCCCTCGCCCGTCTCCCTTTCCCCTCTCCCGTCTCCCTTTCCCCTCGCCCGTCTATCTTTCCCTGCGCCCGTCTATCTTTCCCCTCGCCCGTCTCCCTTTCCCCTCGCCCGTCGTCCTTTCCCCTCACCTGTCGCCCTTTCCCCTCGCCCGTCGCCATTTCCCCTCTCCCGTTGCCATTTCCCCTCGCCCGTCGCCCATCTCACTTTCCCCTCGGCCATGTCCTTTACCCCTCACCCATGTCCCTTTCCTCTCGCCCGTTGTCCTTTCCCCTCAACCATCTCCCTTTCACATTTCCCCTCGCCCGTCGCACTTTCCCCACGTCCATCCCCATTTCCCCTCGCCCGTCTCCCTTTCCCCACGTCCGTCGCACTTTCCCCACGTCCGTCCCCATTTCCCCTCGCCCGTCTCCCTTTCCCCTCGCCCGTCACCCCTTCCCCACGTCCGTCCCCATTTCCCCTCGCCCGTCTCCCTTTTCCCTCGCCCGTCGCCCTTTCCCCACGTCCGTCGCACTTTCCCCACGTCCGTCCCCATTTCCCCTCGCACTTCGCCATCTCCCCTCGCCCGTCGCCCTTTTCCCTCGCCCGTCATCCTTTCCCCTCGCCCGTCTCCCTTTCCCCTCATCCCGTCGCCCTTTCCCCTCGCCCGTCATCCTTTCCCCTCGCCCCGTCGCCCTTTCCCCTAACCATTTACTTTTCCCCTCGCCCATCGCCCTTTCCACTCGCCCGTCGCCCTTTTCTCTCGCCCGTTGCCCTTCCCCCTCGCCAGTCACCCTTTCCCCTCATCCGTAGCGCTTTCCCCTCGCCCGTCTCCCTCTCCCCTCGCCCGTCTCCCTTTCCCCTCGAACGTCTCCCTTTCCCCTCGCCCGTCTCCCTTTCCCCTCGCCCGTCTCCCTTTCCCCTCGCCCGTCTCCCTTTCCCCTCGCCCGTCTCCCTTTCCCCTCGCCCGTCTCCCTTTCCCCTCGAACGTCTCCCTTTCCCCTCGAACGTCTCCCTTTCCCCTCGCCCGTCTCCCTTTCCCCTCGCCCGTCTCCCTTTCCCCTCGCCCGTCTCCCTTTCCCCTCGCCCGTCTCCCTTTCCCCTCGCCCGTCTCCCTTTCCATTCACCTGTCACCCTTTCCCCTCGCCCGTCTATCTTTCCCCTCGCCCGTCTCTCTTTCCCCTCGCACTTCGCCCTTTCCCCTCGCCCGTCGCCCTACCCCTCGCCCGTCGCCCTTTCCCCTCGCCCGTCGCCCTTTCCCCTCGCCCGTCGCCCTTTCCCCTCGTTCGTCCCCATTTCCCCTCCACTTCGCCCACTCCCCTCGCCCGTCGCCCTTTTCCATTTCCCCTCGCCCATCTCTCTTTCCCCTCGCCCATCTCTCTTTCCCCTCGCCCATCTCCCTTTCCCCTCGCCCCTCACCTATCTCCCTTTCCCCTTTCCCCTCATCCCGTCGCCCTTTTCCCTCGACCGTCGCCCTTTTCACTTGCCCGTTGCCCTTCCCCCTCACCCGTCACCCTTTCCCCTCACCCCGTCGCCCTTTCCCTTCGCCCCTCGCACCTTTCCCCTCGACCTTCAGCCTGTTTCCTCACCCCAGCACCCTTTCCCCTCACCTATCTCCCTTTCCCCTTTCCCCTCATCCCGTCGCCCATTCCCCTCGCCCGTCATTCTTTCCCCTCGCCCATCGCCCTTTTCCCTCGACCGTCGCCCTTTTCCCTCGCCCGTTGCACTTCCACCTCACCCATCACCCTTTCCCCTCACCCGTCTCCCTTTCCCCTCATCCGTCTCCCTTTCCCCTCGCCCGTCTCCCTTTCCCCTCGCCCGTCTCCCTTTCCCCTCGCCCGTCTCTCTTTACCCTCGCCTGTCTCTCTTTACCCTCGCCCGTCTCTCTTTACGCTCGCCCGTCTCTCTTTCCCCTCGCCCATCTCTCTTTCCCCTCGCCCGTCGCCCTTTCTCCTCGTCCGTCGCCCTTTCCCCTCGTCCGTCCCCATTTCGCCTCGCACTTCGCCCACTCCCCTCGCCCGTCGCCCTTTTCCATTTCCCCTCGCCCATCTCCCTTTCCCTTCGCCCATGTCCTTTTCCCCTCGCCCGTTGCCCTTTCCCCTTTCCCCTCGCCCTTTTCGCTTTCCACTCGCCCGTCTCTCTTTCCCCTCGCCCGTCTCTCTTTCCCCTCGCCCGTCTCTCTTTCCCCTCGCCCGTCTCTCTTTCCCCTCGCCCATCACCCTTTCCCTTCGCCCCTCGCACCTTTCCCCTTGACCTTCAGCCTGTTTCCTCACCCCAGCAACCTTTCCCCTTACCTCTCTCCCTTTCCCCTTTCCCCTTTCCCCTCATCCCGTCGCCCTTTCCCCTAACCATTTACTTTTCCCCTCACCCATCGCCCTTTCCACTCGCCCGTCGCCCTTTTCTCTCGCCCGTTGCCCTTCCCCCTCGCCAGTCACCCTTTTCCCTCATCCGTAGTGCTTTCCCCTCGCCCGTCTCCCTTTCCCCTCGCCGGTCTCCCTTTCCCCTCGAACGTCTCCCTTTCCCCTCGCCCGTCTCCCTTTCCCCTCGCCCGTCTCCCTTTCCCCTCGCCCGTCTCCCTTTCCCCTCGCCCGTCTCCCTTTCCCCTCGCCCGTCTCCCTTTCCCCTCGCCCGTCTCCCTTTCCCCTCGCCCGTCTCCCTTTCCCCTCGCCCGACTCCCTTTCCACTCGCCCGTCTCCCTTTCCCGTCGCCCGTCTCTCTTTCCCCTCGCCCGTCTCTCTTTCCCCTCGCCCGTCTCTCTTTCCCCTCGCCTGTCTCTGTTTCCCCTCGCCCGTCTCGCTTTCCCCTCGCCCGTCTCCCTTTCCCCTCGCCCGTCTCCCTTTCCCCTCGCCCGTCTCCCTTTCCCCTCGCCCGTCTCCCTTTCCCCTCGCCCGTCTCCCTTTCCCCTCGCCCGTCTCCCTTTCCACTCGCCCGTCTCCCTTTCCACTCGCCCGTCTCCCTTTCCCCTCGCCCGTCTCCCTTTCAACTCGCCCGTCTATCTTTCCCCTCGCCCGTCTCTCTTTCCCTTCGCCCGTCACCATTTTCCTTCACGCTTCGCATCTTTCCCCTCAACCTTCAGCCTTTATCCTCGCCGCAGCGCCCTTTCCGCTCACCCATCTCGCTTTTCCCTCTCCCATCTCCTTTTCCCCTCGCCCCTTGCACCTTTCCCCTCGACCTTCAGCCTGTCTCCTCGCCCCAGCGCCCTTTCCCCTCATCTATCTCCCTTTCCACTTTCCCCTCATCCCGTCGCCCTTTCCCTTCGCCCCTCGACCTTTCCCCTCAACCATTAGCCTTTTCCCTCACCTCATCGCCCTTTCCCCTCGACCGTCCCCCTTTCCCATCGCCCGTCGCCATCTCCCCTCGCCCGTCGTCCTTTCCACTCGTCCGTCGCCCATCTCGCTTTCCCCTCGGCCATGTCCTTTTCCCCTCACCCATGTCCCTTCACCCTCGCCCGTTGCCCTTTCCCCTCGCCCATCTCCCTTTCACATTTCCCCTCGCCCGTCACCCTTTCCCCTCGCCCGTCGCCCTTTCCCCACTCCCGTCGCCCTTTCCCCTCGCCCGTCGCCCTTTCCCCTCGCCCGTCTATCTTTCCCCTCGCCCGTCACCCTTTCCCCTCGCCCATCTCCCTTTCCCCTCGCCCGTCTCCCTTTCCCCTCGCCCGTCTCTCTTTCCCCTCGCCCGTCTATCTTTCCCCTCGCCCTTCACCCTTTCCCCTCGCCCGTCTCCCTTTCCCCTCTCCCGTCTCCCTTTCCCCTCGCCCGTCTCTCTTTCCCTGCGCCCGTCTATCTTTCCCCTCGCCCGTCTCCCTTTCCCCTCGCCCGTCGTCCTTTCCCCTCACCTGTCGCCCTTTTCCCTCGCCCGTCGCCATTTCCCCTCTCCCGTTGCCATTTCCCCTCGCCCGTCGCCCTTTCCCCTCGCCCGTCGCCCTTCCCCCTTGACAGTCACCCTTTTCCCTCATCCGTAGCGCTTTCCCCTCGCCCGTCTCCCTTTTCCCTCGCCCGTCTCCCTTTCCCCTCTCCCGTCTCCCTTTCCCCTCACCCGTCTCCCTTTCCCCTCGCCCGTCTCCCTTTCCCCTCGCCCGTCTCCCTTTCCCCTCGCCCGTCTCCCTTTCCCCTCGAACGTCTCCCTTTCCCCTCGCCCGTCTCCCTTTCCCCTCGCCCGTCTCCCTTTCCCCTCGCCCGTCTCCCTTTCCCCTCGCCCGTCTCCCTTTCCCCTCGCCCGTCTCCCTTTCCCCTCGAACGTCTCCCTTTCCCCTCGCCCGTCTCCCTTTCCCCTCGCCCGTCTCCCTTTCCCTTCACGCCTCGCATCTTTCCCCTCAACCTTCAGCCTTTCTCCTCGCCGCAGTGCCCTTTCCGCTCACCCATCTCGCTTTTCCCTCTCCCATCTCCTTTTCCCCTCGCCCGTCGCCCTTTCCCTTCGCACCTTGCACCTTTCCCCTCGATCTTCAGCCTGTCTCCTCGCCCCAGCGCCCTTTCCCCTCACCTATCTCCCTTTCCACTTTCCCCTCATCCCGTCGCCCTTTCCCTTCGCCCCTCGACCTTTCCCCTCAACCATTAGCCTTTCCCCTCACCTCATCGCCCTTTCCCCTCGACCGTCCCCCTTTTCCCTCGCCCGTCGCCATCTCCCCTCGCCCGTCGTCCTTTCCCCTCGCCCGTCGCCCATCTCACTTTCCCCTCGGCCATGTCCTTTACCCCTCACCCATGTCCCTTTCCTCTCGCCCGTTGTCCTTTCCCCTCAACCATCTCCCTTTCACATTTCCCCTCGCCCGTCGCACTTTCCCCACGTCCATCCCCATTTCCCCTCGCCCGTCTCCCTTTCCCCACGTCCGTCGCACTTTCCCCACGTCCGTCCCCATTTCCCCTCGCCCGTCTCCCTTTCCCCTCGCCCGTCACCCCTTCCCCACGTCCGTCCCCATTTCCCCTCGCCCGTCTCCCTTTTCCCTCGCCCGTCGCCCTTTCCCCACGTCCGTCGCACTTTCCCCACGTCCGTCCCCATTTCCCCTCGCACTTCGCCATCTCCCCTCGCCCGTCGCCCTTTTCCCTCGCCCGTCATCCTTTCCCCTCGCCCGTCTCCCTTTCCCCTCATCCCGTCGCCCTTTCCCCTCGCCCGTCATCCTTTCCCCTCGCCCCGTCGCCCTTTCCCCTAACCATTTACTTTTCCCCTCGCCCATCGCCCTTTCCACTCGCCTGTCGCCCTTTTCTCTTGCCCGTTGCCCTTCCCCCTCGCCAGTCACCCTTTCCCCTCATCCGTAGCGCTTTCCCCTCGCCCGTCTCCCTCTCCCCTCGCCCGTCTCCCTTTCCCCTCGAACGTCTCCCTTTCCCCTCGCCCGTCTCCCTTTCCCCTCGCCCGTCTCCCTTTCCCCTCGCCCGTCTCCCTTTCCCCTCGCCCGTCTCCCTTTCCCCTCGCCCGTCTCCCTTTCCCCTCGAACGTCTCCCTTTCCCCTCGAACGTCTCCCTTTCCCCTCGCCCGTCTCCCTTTCCCTTCGCCCGTCGCCCTTTCCCCTCGCCCGTCTCCCTTTCCCCTCGCCCGTCTCTCTTTCCCCTCGCCCGTCTCCCGTTCCCCTCGCCCGTCTCCCTTTCCCCTCGCCCATCTCCCTTTCCCCTCGCCCCTCACCTATCTCCCTTTCCCCTTTCCCCTCATCCCGTCGCCCTTTTCCCTTGACCGTCGCCCTTTTCACTTGCCCGTTGCCCTTCCCCCTCACCCGTCACCCTTTCCCCTCGCCCCGTCGCCCTTTCCCTTCGCCCCTCGCACCTTTCCCCTCGACCTTCAGCCTGTTTCCTCACCCCAGCACCCTTTCCCCTCACCTATCTCCCTTTCCCCTTTCCCCTCATCCCGTCGCCCATTCCCCTCGCCCGTCATTCTTTCCCCTCGCCCATCGCCCTTTTCCCTCGACCGTCGCCCTTTTCCCTCGCCCGTTGCCCTTCCCCCTCACCCATCACCCTTTCCCCTCACCCGTCTCCCTTTCCCCTCATCCGTCTCCCTTTCCCCTCGCCCGTCTCCCTTTCCCCTCGCCCGTCGCCCTTTCCCCTCGTCCGTCGCCCTTTCCCCTCGTCCGTCCCCATTTCGCCTCGCACTTCGCCCACTCCCCTCGCCCGTCGCCCTTTTCCATTTCCCCTCGCCCATCTCCCTTTCCCTTCGCCCATGTCCTTTTCCCCTCGCCCGTTGCCCTTTCCCCTTTCCCCTCGCCCTTTTCGCTTTCCACTCGCCCGTCTCTCTTTCCCCTCGCCCGTCTCTCTTTCCCCTCGCCCGTCTCTCTTTCCGCTCGCCCGTCTCTCTTTCCCCTCGCCTGTCACCCTTTCCCTTCGCCCCTCGCACATTTCCCCTCGACCTTCAGCCTGTTTCCTCACCCCAGCAACCTTTCCCCTTACCTCTCTCCCTTTCCCCTTTCCCCTTTCCCATCATCCCGTCGCCCTTTCCCCTAACCATTTACTTTTCCCCTCACCCATCGCCCTTTCCACTCGCCCGTCGCCCTTTTCTCTCGCCCGTTGCCCTTCCCCCTCGCCTGTCACCCTTTTCCCTCATCCGTAGTGCTTTCCCCTCGCCCGTCTCCCTTTCCCCTCGCCCGTCTCCCTTTCCCCTCGCCCGTCTCCCTTTCCCCTCGCCCGTCTATCTTTCCCCTCGCCCGTCTCCCTTTCCCCTCTCCCGTCTCCCTTTCCCCTCGCCCGTCTCTCTTTCCCCTCGCCCGTCTATCTTTCCCCTCGCCCGTCTCCCTTTCCCCTCTCCCGTCTCCCTTTCCCCTCGCCCGTCTCTCTTTCCCCTCGCCCGTCTCCCTTTCCCCTCGCCCGTCTCCCTTTCCCCTCGCCCGTCTACCTTTCCACTCGCCCGTCTCCCTTTCCCCTCGCCCGTCTCCCTTTCAACTCGCCCGTCTATCTTTCCCCTCGCCCGTCTCTCTTTCCCTTCGCCCGTCACCATTTTCCTTCACGCTTCGCATCTTTCCCCTCAACCTTCAGCCTTTATCCTCGCCGCAGCGCCCTTTCCGCTCACCCATCTCGCTTTTCCCTCTCCCATCTCCTTTTCCCCTCGCCCCTTGCACCTTTCCCCTCGACCTTCAGCCTGTCTCCTCGCCCCGGCGCCCTTTCCCCTCACCTATCTCCCTTTCCACTTTCCCCTCATCCCGTCGCCCTTTCCCTTCGCTCCTCGACCTTTCCCCTCAACCATTAGCCTTTCCCCTCACCTCATCGCCCTTTCCCCTCGACCGTCCCCCTTTCCCCTCGCCCGTCGCCATCTCCCCTCGCCCGTCGTCCTTTCCCCTCGCCCGTTGCCCATCTCGCTTTCCCCTCGGCCATGTCCTTTTCCCCTCACCCATGTCCCTTAACCCTCGCCCGTTGCCCTTTCCCCTCGCCCATCTCCCTTTCACATTTCCCCTCGCCCGTCACCCTTTCCCCTCGCCCGTCGCCCTTTCCCCACTCCCGTCGCCCTTTCCCCTCGCCCGTCGCCCTTTCCCCTCGCCCGTTGCCCTTTCCCCTCACCCGTCACCCTTTCCCCACGCCCGTCGCCCTTTCCCCTCGCCCGTCGCCCTTTCCCCTCGCCCGTCGCCCTTTCCCCTCACCCGTCACCCTTTCCCCTCACCCGTCGCCCTTTCCCTTCGCCCCGCGACATTTCCCCTCAACCATTAGCCTTTCCCCTCACCTCATCGCCCTTTCCCCTCGACCGTCCCCCTTTCCCCTCGCCCGTCGCCATCTCCCCTCGCCCGTCGTCCTTTCCCCTCGCCCGTCGCCCATCTCGCTTTCCCCTCGGTCATGTCCTTTTCCCCTCACCCATGTCCCTTTCCCCTCGCCCGTTGTCATTTCCCCTCGCCCATCTCCCGTTCACATTTCCCTTCGCCCCTCGCACCTTTCCCCTCGACCTTCAGCCTGTTTCCTCACCACAGCACCCTTTCCCCTTACCTCTCTCCCTTTCCCCTCATCCCGTCGCCCTTTCCCCTCGCCCGTCATCCTTTCCCCTCGCCCCGTCGCCCTTTCCCCTAACCATTTACTTTTCCCCTCGCCCATCGCCCTTTCCACTCGCCCGTCGCCCTTTTCTCTCGCCCGTTGCCCTTCCCCCTCGCCAGTCACCCTTTCCCCTCATCCGTAGCGCTTTCCCCTCGCCCGTCTCCCTTTCCCCTCACCCGTCTCCCTTTCCCCTCGCCCGTCTCCCTTTCCCCTCGCCCGTCTCCCTTTCCCCTCGAACGTCTCCCTTTCCCCTCGCCCGTCTCCCTTTCCCCTCGCCCGTCTCCCTTTCCCCTCGAACGTCTCCCTTTCCCCTCGCCCATCTCCCTTTCCCCTCGAACGTCACCCTTTCCCCTCGCCCATCTCCCTTTCCCCTCGCCCGTCTATCTTTCCCTTCGCCCGTCTATCTTTCCCCTCGCCCGTCTATCTTTCCCCTCGCCCGTCTATCTTTCCCCTCGCCCGTCTATCTTTCCCCTCGCCCATCACCCTTTCCCCTCGCCCGTCACCCTTTCTCCTCGCCCGTCATCCTTTCCCCTCGCCCATCGCCCTTTCCCCTCGCCCATCGCCCTTTTCCCTCGACCGTCGCCCTTTTCCCTCGCCCGTTGCCCTTCCCCCTCGCCCGTCTCTCTTCCCCCTCGCCCGTCTCTCTTTCCCCTCGCCCGTCTCTCTTTCCCCTCGCCCGTCTCTCTTTCCCCTCGCCCGTCTCTCTTTCCCCTCCCCCGTCTCTCTTTCCCCTCGCCCGTCTACCTTTCCACTCGCCCGTCTCCCTTTCCCCTCGCCCGTCTCCCTTTCAACTCGCCCGTCTATCTTTCCCCTCGCCCGTCTCTCTTTCCCTTCGCCCGTAACCATTTTCCTTCACGCTTCGCATCTTTCCCCTCAACCTTCAGCCTTTATCCTCGCCGCAGCGCCCTTTCCGCTCACCCATCTCGCTTTTCCCTCTCCCATCTCCTTTTCCCCTCGCCCCTTGCACCTTTCCCCTCGACCTTCAGCCTGTCTCCTCGCCCCGGCGCCCTTTCCCCTCACCTATCTCCCTTTCCACTTTCCCCTCATCCCGTTGCCCTTTCCCTTCGCCCCTCGACCTTTCCCCTCAACCATTAGCCTTTCCCCTCACCTCATCGCCCTTTCCCCTCGACCGTCCCCCTTTCCCCTTGCCCGTCGCCATCTCCCCTCGCCCGTCGTCCTTTCCCCTCGCCCGTCGCCCATCTCGCTTTCCCCTCGGCCATGTCCTTTTCCCCTCACCCATGTCCCTTAACCCTCGCCCGTTGCCCTTTCCCCTCGCCCATCTCCCTTTCACATTTCCCCTCGCCCGTCACCCTTTCCCCTCGCCCGTCGCCCTTTCCCCACTCCCGTCGCCCTTTCCCCTCGCCCGTCGCCCTTTCCCCTCGCCCGTCGCCCTTTCCCCTCACCCGTCACCCTTTCCCCACGCCCGTCGCCCTTTCCCCTCGCCCGTCGCCCTTTCCCCTCACCCGTCACCCTTTCCCCTCGCCCGTCGCCCTTTCCCTTCGCCCCGCGACATTTCCCCTCAACCATTAGCCTTTCCCCTCACATCATCGCCCTTTCCCCTCGACCGTCCCCCTTTCCCCTCGCCCGTCGCCATCTCCCCTCGCCCGTCGTCCTTTCCCCTCGCCCGTCGCCCATCTCGCTTTCCCCTCGGTCATGTCCTTTTCCCCTCACCCATGTCCCTTTCCCCTCGCCCGTTGTCCTTTCCCCTCGCCCATCTCCCGTTCACATTTCCCTTCGCCCCTCGCACCTTTCCCCTCGACCTTCAGCCTGTTTCCTCACCACAGCACCCTTTCCCCTTACCTCTCTCCCTTTCCCCTCGCCCCGTCGCCCTTTCCCCTAACCATTTACTTTTCCCCTCGCCCATCGCCCTTTCCACTCGCCCGTCGCCCTTTTCTCTCGCCCGTTGCCCTTCCCCCTCGCCAGTCACCCTTTCCCCTCATCCGTAGCGCTTTCCCCTCGCCCGTCTCCCTTTCCCCTCACCCGTCTCCCTTTCCCCTCGCCCGTCTCCCTTTCCCCTCGCCCGTCTCCCTTTCCCCTCGAACGTCTCCCTTTCCCCTCGCCCGTCTCCCTTTCCCCTCGCCCGTCTCCCTTTCCCCTCGAACGTCTCCCTTTCCCCTCGCCCGTCTCCCTTTCCCCTCGAACGTCTCCCTTTCCCCTCGCCCATCTCCCTTTCCCCTCGCCCGTCTATCTTTCCCCTCGCCCATCTCCCTTTCCCCTCGCCCGTCTATCTTTCCCCTCGCCCGTCTATCTTTCCCCTCGCCCGTCTATCTTTCCCCTCGCCCATCACCCTTTCCTCTCGCCCGTCACCCTTTCTCCTCGCCCATCACCATTTCCCCTCGCCCGTCTCCCTTTCCCCTCGCCCGTCTCTCTTTCCCCTCGCCCGTCTATCTTTCCCCTCGCCCTTCAACCTTTCCCCTCGCCCGTCTCCCTTTCCCCTCGCCGTCTTCCTTTCCCCTCGCCCGTCTCTCTTTCCCCTCGCCCGTCTCTCTTTCCCCTCGCCCGTCTCTCTTTCCCCTCGCCCGTCTCTCTTTCCCTTCGCCCATCTCTCTTTCCCCTCGCCCGTCTCCCTTTCCCCTCGCCCGTCATCCTTTCCCCTCGCCCATCGCCCTTTTCCCTCGACCGTCGCCCTTTTCCCTCGCCCGTTGCCCTTCCCCCTCGCCCGTCTCTCTTTCCCCTCGCCCGTCTCTCTTTCCCCTCGCCCGTCTCTCTTTCTCCTCGCCCGTCTCTCTTTCCCCTCGCCCGTCTCTCTTTCCCCTCGCCCGTCTCTCTTTCCCCTCCCCCGTCTCCCTTTCCCCTCGCCCGTCTCCCTTTCCCCTCGCCCGTCTCCCTTTCCCCTCGCCCGTCTCCCTTTTTTCCTCCCCCGTCTCCATTTCCCCTCGCCCGTCTCCCTTTCCCCTCGCCCGTCTCCCTTTCCCCTCGCCCGTCTCCCTTTCCATTCTCCCGTCTCCCTTTCCCCTCGCCCGTCTCTCTTTCCCCTCGCCCGTCTCTCTTTCCCCTCGCCCGTCTCTCTTTCCCCTCGCCCGTCTCTCTTTCCCCTCGCCCGTCGTCCTTTCCCCTCGCCCTTCGCCCTTTCCCCTCGCCCGTCGTCCTTTCCCCTCACCCGTCGCCCTTTCCCCTCGCCCGTCGCCCTTTCCCCTCGCCCGTCGCCCTTTCCCCTCGTCCGTCGCCCTTTCCCCTCGTCTGTCCCCATTTCCCCTCGCACTTCGCCCTCTCCCCTCGCCCGTCGCCCTTTTCCATTTCCCCTCGCCCATCTCCCTTTCCCCTCGGCCATCTCTCTTTCCCCGCGCCCATGTCCTTTTCCCCTCGCCCGTCGCCCTTTCCCCTCTCCCCTCGCACATCTCCCTTTCCACTCGCCCATCTCTCTTTCCCCTCACCCGCCTCTCTTTCCCCTCGCCCGTCGCTGTTTCCCCTCGCCCGTCACCCTTTCCCCTCGCCCGTCGCCCTTTCCCCTCGCCCGTCACCCTTTCCCTTCGCCCCTCGCACCTTTCCCCTCGACCTTCAGCCTGTTTCCTCACCCCAGCACCCTTTCCCCTCACCTATCTCCCTTTCACCTTTCCCCTCAGCCCGCCGCCCTTTCCCCTCGCCCGTCATCCTTTCCCCTCGCCCATCGCCCTTTTCCCTTGACCGTCGCCCTTTTCCCTCACCCGTTGCCCTTCCCCCTCATCCGTCACCCTTTCCCCTCGCCCGTCTCCCTTTCCCCTCGCACCGTCGCCCTTTCCCCTTGCCCATTAACATTTTCCCTCGCCCATCGCACTTCCCCCTTATCCGTCGCGCTTTGCCCTCGCCCGTCTCCCTTTCCCCTCCGCCGTCTTCCTTTCCCCTCGCCCGTCTCCCTTTCCCCTCGCCCGTCTCCCTTTCCCCTCGCCCGTCTTCCTTTCCCCTCGCCCGTCTCTCTTTCCCCTCGCCCGTCTCTCTTTCCCCTCGCCCGTCTCTCTTTCCCCTCGCCCCCTCGCCCTTTCCCCTCGCCCCGTCGCCCTTTCCCCTTTCCCCTCATCCCGTCGTCCTTTCCCCTCGCCCGTCTCCCTTTCCTCTCGCCCGTCGCCCTTTCCACTCGCCCGTCACCCTTTCCCCTCACCCGTCACCCTTTCCCCTCGCCCATCACCCTTTCCTCTCGCCCGTCTCTCTTTCCCCTCGCCCGTCTCTCTTTCCCCTCGCCCGTCTCTCTTTCCCATCGCCCGTCTCTCTTTCCCCTCGCCCGTCTCTCTTTCCCCTCGCCCCGTCGCCCTTTCCCTTCGCCCCGTCGCCCTTTCCCCTTTCCCCTCATCCCGTCGTCCTTTCCCCTCGCCCGTCTCCCTTTCACCTCGCCCGTCTGTCTTTACCCTCACCCGTCTCCCTTTCCCCTCGTCCGTCGCCCTTTCCCCTCGTCCGTCGCCCTTTCCCCTCGCCCGTCACCCTTTCCCCTCGTCCGTCGCCCTTTCCCCTCGCCCGTGGCCCTTTCCCCTCGCCCGTCGCCCTTTCCCCTCGTCCGTCCCCATTTCCCCTCGCACTTCGCCCTCTCCCCTCGCCCGTCGCCCTTTTCCATTTCCCCTCGCCCATCTCCCTTTCCCCTCGGCCATCTCTCTTTCCCCGGGCCCATGTCCTTTTCCCCTCGCCCGTCGCCCTTTCCCCTTTCCCCTCGCCCATCTCCCTTTCCACTTGCCCATCTCTCTTTCCCCTCACCCGCCTCTCTTTCCCCTCGCCCGTCGCCGTTTCCCCTCGCCCGTCACCCTTTCCCCTCGCCCCGTCGCCCTTTCCCCTCGCCCGTCTCTCTTTCCCCTCGCCCGTCTCCCTTTCCCCTCGCCCGTCTCCCTTTCCCCTCGCCCGTCTCCCTTTCCCCTCGCCCGTCTCCCTTTCCCCTCGCCCGTCTCCCTTTCCCCTCGCCCGTCTCTCTTTCCCCTCGCCCGTCTCTCTTTCCCCTCGCCCGTCTCTCTTTCCCCTCGCCCGTCTCTCTTTCCCCTCGCCCGTCGCCCTTTCCCCTCGCCCGACGCCCTTTCCCCTCGCCCGTCGCCGTTTCCCCTCGCCCGTCACCCTTTCCGCTTGCCCGTCACCCTTTCCCTTCTCCCCTCGCACCTTTCCCCTCGACCTTCAGCCTGTTTCCTCACCCCAGCACCCTTCCCCTCACCTATCTCCCTTTCCCCTTTCCCCTCATCCCGTCGCCCTTTCCCCTCGCCCGTCATTCTTTCCCCTCGCCCATCGCCCTTTCCCCTCGCCCGTCATTCTTTCCCCTCGCCCGTTGCCCTTCCCCCTCACCCGTCACCCTTTCCCCTCGCCCCGTCGCCCTTTCCCCTCGCCCCGTCGCCCTTTCCCCTTGCCCATTAACTTTTCCCCTCGCCCATCGCACTTCCCCCTTATCCGTCACCCTTTCCCCTCATCCGTTGCGCTTTCCCCTCGCCCATCTCCCATTCCCCTCGCCCGTCTCCCTTTCCCCTCGCCCGTCACCCTTTCCCCTCGCCCGTCTCCCTTTCCCCTCGCCCGTCTCCCTTTCCCCTCGCCCGTCTCCCTTTCCCCTCGCCCGTCTCTCTTTCCCCTCGCCCGTCTCTCTTTCCCCTCGCCCGTCTCTCTTTCCCCTCGCCCGTCGCCCTTTCCCCTCGCCCGTCGCCCTTTCCCCTCGCCCGTCGCCCTTTCCCCTCGCCCGTCGCCCTTTCCCCTCGCCCGTCGCCCTTTCCCCTCACCCCGTCGCCCTTTCCCCTCGCCCGTCGCCCTTTCCCCTCGCCCGTCGCCCTTTCCCCTCGCCCGTCGCCCTTTCCCCTCTCCCGTCTCCCTTTCCCCTCGCCCGTCGCCCTTTCCCCTCGCCCGTCGCCCTCTCCCATCGCCCGTCGCCCTTTTCCTTTTCCCCTCGCCCATCTCCCTTTCCCCTCGGCCATCTCTCTTTCCCCGCGCCCATGTCCTTTTCCCCTCGCCTGTCGCCCTTTCCCCTTTCCCCTCGCCCATCTCCCTTTCCACTCGCCCATCTCTCTTTCCCCTCACTCGTCTATCTTTCCCCTCGCCTGTCACCCTATCCCCTCGCCCGTCACCCTTTCCCTTCGCCCCTTGCACCTTTCCCCTCGACCTTCAGCCTGTTTCCTCACCCCAGCACCCTTTCCCCTCACCTATCTCAATTTCCCCTTTCCCCTCATCCCGTCGCCCTTTCCCCTCGCCCCTCATCCTTTCCCCTCGCCCCGTCGCCCTTTCCCCTCGCCCCGTCGCCCTTTCCCCCGCCCCGTCGCTCTTTCCCCTCGCCCCTCATCCTTTCCCCTCGCCCCGTCGCCCTTTCCCCTCGCCCCTCATCCTTTCCCCTCGCCCCGTCGCCCTTTCCCCTTGCCCATTTACTTTTACCCTCGCCCATCGCCCTTTCCCCTCGCCCGTCACACTTTTCCCTCGCCCGTCGCACTTCCCCCTCACCCTTCACCCTTTCCCCTCATTCGTCGGGCTTTCCCCTCGCCCGTCTCCCTTTCCTCTCACCCGTATCTCTTTCCCCTCGCCCGTCTCTCTTTCCCCTCGCCCGTCTCTCTTTCCCCTCGCCCGTCTCTCTTTCCCCTCGCCCGTCTCTCTTTCCCCTCGCCCGTCGCCATTTCCCCTCGCCCGTCGCCATTTCCCCTCACCTGTTACCCTTACCCCTCGCCCGTCGCCCTTTCCCCTCACCCGTCGCCCTTTCCCCTCGCCCGTCGCCCTTTCCCCTCGACCCGTCGCCCTTTCCCCTTGCCCATTTACTTTTCCCCTCTCCCATCGCCCTTTCCCCTCTCCTGTCGCCCTTTCCCCTCGCCCCTTGCACCTTTCGCCTCGACCTTCAGCCTGTCTTCTCGCCCCAGCGCCCTTTCCCCTCACCTATCTCCCTTTCCACTTTCCCCTCATCCCGTCGCCCTTTCCCTTCGCCCCTCGACCTTTCCCCTCAACCATTAGCCTTTCCCCTCACCGCATCGCCCTTTCCCCTCAACCGTCCCCTTTCCCCTCGCCCGTCGCCATCTCCCCTCACCCGTCGCCCTTTCCCCTCGCCCGTCACCCATCTCGCTTTCCCCTCGGCCATGTCCTTTTGCCCTCACCCATGTCCCTTTCCCCTCGCCCGTCTCCCTTTCCCCTCCCCCGTCTTCCTTTCCCCTCGCCCGTCTCCCTTTCCCCTCGCCCGTCTCCCTTTCCCCTCGCCCGTCTCCCTTTCCCCTCGCCCGTCTCCCTTTCCCCTCGCCCGTCTCCCTTTCCCCTCGCCCGTCTTCCTTTCCCCTCGCCCGTCTCTCTTTCCCCTCGCCCGTCTCTCTTTCCCCTCGCCCGTCTCTCTTTCCCCTCGCCCCCTCGCCCTTTCCCCTCGCCCCGTCGCCCTTTCCCCTTTCCCCTCATCCCGTCGTCCTTTCCCCTCGCCCGTCTCCCTTTCCTCTCGCCCGTCGCCCTTTCCACTCGCCCGTCACCCTTTCCCCTCGCCCGTCACCCTTTCCCCTCGCCCATCACCCTTTCCCCTCGACCCTCTCTCTTTCCCCTCGACCCTCTCTCTTTCCCCTCGCCCGTCTCTCTTTCCCATCGCCCGTCTCTCTTTCCCCTCGCCCGTCTCTCTTTCCCATCGCCCGTCTCTCTTTCCCCTCGCCCGTCTCTCTTTCCCCTCGCCCCCTCGCCCTTTCCCCTCGCCCCGTCGCCCTTTCCCCTTTCCCCTCATCCCGTCGTCCTTTCCCCTCGACCCGTCGCCCTTTCCCCTTGCCCATTTACTTTTCCCCTCTCCCATCGCCCTTTCCCCTCTCCTGTCGCCCTTTCCCCTCGCCCCTTGCACCTTTCGCCTCGACCTTCAGCCTGTCTTCTCGCCCCAGCGCCCTTTCCCCTCACCTATCTCCCTTTCCACTTTCCCCTCATCCCGTCGCCCTTTCCCTTCGCCCCTCGACCTTTCCCCTCAACCATTAGCCTTTCCCCTCACCGCATCGCCCTTTCCCCTCAACCGTCCCCTTTCCCCTCGCCCGTCGCCATCTCCCCTCACCCGTCGCCCTTTCCCCTCGCCCGTCACCCATCTCGCTTTCCCCTCGGCCATGTCCTTTTGCCCTCACCCATGTCCCTTTCCCCTCGCCCGTCTCCCTTTCCCCTCCCCCGTCTTCCTTTCCCCTCGCCCGTCTCCCTTTCCCCTCGCCCGTCTCCCTTTCCCCTCGCCCGTCTCCCTTTCCCCTCGCCCGTCTCCCTTTCCCCTCGCCCGTCTTCCTTTCCCCTCGCCCGTCTCTCTTTCCCCTCGCCCGTCTCTCTTTCCCCTCGCCCGTCTCTCTTTCCCCTCGCCCCCTCGCCCTTTCCCCTCGCCCCGTCGCCCTTTCCCCTTTCCCCTCATCCCGTCGTCCTTTCCCCTCGCCCGTCTCCCTTTCCTCTCGCCCGTCGCCCTTTCCACTCGCCCGTCACCCTTTCCCCTCGCCCGTCACCCTTTCCCCTCGCCCATCACCCTTTCCCCTCGACCCTCTCTCTTTCCCCTCGACCCTCTCTCTTTCCCCTCGCCCGTCTCTCTTTCCCATCGCCCGTCTCTCTTTCCCCTCGCCCGTCTCTCTTTCCCATCGCCCGTCTCTCTTTCCCCTCGCCCGTCTCTCTTTCCCCTCGCCCCGTCGCCCTTTCCCCTCGCCCCGTCGCCCTTTCCCCTTTCCCCTCATCCCGTCGTCCTTTCCCCTCGCCCGTCTCCCTTTCGCCTCGCCCGTCTCTCTTTCCCCTCGCCCGTCTCCCTTTCCCCTCGCCCGTCTCCCTTTCCCCTCGTCCGTCGCCCTTTCCCCTCGTCCGTCGCCCTTTCCCCTCGCCCGTCACCCTTTCCCCTCGTCCGTCGCCCTTTCCCCTCGCCCGTCGCCCTTTCCCCTCGCCCGTCGCCCTTTCCCCTCGTCCGTCCCCATTTCCCCTCGCACTTCGCCCTCTCCCCTCGCCCGTCGCCCTTTTCCATTTCCCCTCGCCCATCTCCCTTTCCCCGCACCCATGTCCTTTTCCCCTCGCCCGTCGCCCTTTCCCCTTTCCCCTCGCCCATCTCCCTTTCCACTTGCCCATCTCTCTTTCCCCTCACCCGCCTCTCTTTCCCCTCGCCCGTCGCCGTTTCCCCTCGCCCGTCACCCTTTCCCCTCGCCCCGTCGCCCTTTCCCCTCGCCCGTCTCTCTTTCCCCTCGCCCGTCTCCCTTTCCCCTCGCCCGTCTCCCTTTCCCCTCGCCCGTCTCCCTTTCCCCTCGCCCGTCTCCCTTTCCCCTCGCCCGTCTCCCTTTCCCCTCGCCCGTCTCCCTTTCCCCTCGCCCGTCTCCCTTTCCCCTCGCCCGTCTCTCTTTCCCCTCGCCCGTCTCTCTTTCCCCTCGCCCGTCTCTCTTTCCCCTCGCCCGTCTCTCTTTCCCCTCGCCCGTCGCCCTTTCCCCTCGCCCGTCGCCCTTTCCCCTCGCCCGTCACCCTTTCCGCTTGCCCGTCACCCTTTCCCTTCTCCCCTCGCACCTTTCCCCTCGACCTTCAGCCTGTTTCCTCACCCCAGCACCCTTTCCCCTCACCTATCTCCCTTTCCCCTTTCCCCTCATCCCGTCACCCTTTCCCCTCGCCCGTCATTCTTTCCCCTCGCCCATCGCCCTTTCCCCTCGCCCGTCATTCTTTCCCCTCGCCCGTTGCCCTTCCCCCTCACCCGTCACCCTTTCACCTCGCCCCGTCGCCCTTTCCCCTCGCCCCGTCGCCCTTTCCCCTTGCCCATTAACTTTTCCCCTCGCCCATCGCACTTCCCCCTTATCCGTCACCCTTTCCCCTCATCCGTTGCGCTTTCCCCTCGCCCATCTCCCTTTCCCCTCGCCCGTCTCCCTTTCCCCTCGCCCGTCACCCTTTCCCCTCGCCCGTCTCCCTTTCCCCTCGCCCGTCTCCCTTTCCCCTCGCCCGTCTCCCTTTCCCCTCGCCCGTCTCTCTTTCCCCTCGCCCGTCTCTCTTTCCCCTCGCCCGTCTCTCTTTCCCCTCGCCCGTCGCCCTTTCCCCTCTCCCGTCGCCCTTTCCCCTCGCCCGTCGCCCTTTCCCCTCGCCCGTCGCCCTTTCCCCTCGCCCGTCGCCCTTTCCCCTCGCCCGTCGCCCTTTCCCCTCACCCGTCGCCCTTTCCCCTCACCCCGTCGCCCTTTCCCCTCGCCCGTCTCCCTTTCCCCTCGCCCGTCTCCCTTTCCCCTCGCCCGTCGCCCTTTCCCCTCGCCCGTCGCCCTCTCCCCTCGCCCGTCGCCCTTTTCCTTTTCCCCTCGCCCATCTCCCTTTCCCCTCGGCCATCTCTCTTTCCCCGCGCCCATGTCCTTTTCCCCTCGCCCGTCGCCCTTTCCCCTTTCCCCTCGCCCATCTCCCTTTCCACTCGCCCATCTCTCTTTCCCCTCACTCGTCTATCTTTCCCCTCGCCTGTCACCCTATCCCCTCGCCCGTCACCCTTTCCCTTCGCCCCTTGCACCTTTCCCCTCGACCTTCAGCCTGTTTCCTCACCCCAGCACCCTTTCCCCTCACCTATCTCAATTTCCCCTTTCCCCTCATCCCGTCGCCCTTTCCCCTCGCCCCTCATCCTTTCCCCTCGCCCCGTCGCCCTTTCCCCTCGCCCCGTCGCCCTTTCCCCTCGCCCCGTCGCTCTTTCCCCTCGCCCCTCATCCTTTCCCCTCGCCCCGTCGCCCTTTCCCCTCGCCCCTCATCCTTTCCCCTCGCCCCGTCGCCCTTTCCCCTTGCCCATTTACTTTTACCCTCGCCCATCGCCCTTTCCCCTTGCCCGTCACACTTTTCCCTCGCCCGTCGCACTTCCCCCTCACCCTTCACCCTTTCCCCTCATTCGTCGGGCTTTCCCCTCACCCGTCTCCCTTTCCTCTCGCCCGTATCTCTTTCCCCTCGCCCGTCTCTCTTTCCCCTCGCCCGTCTCTCTTTCCCCTCGCCCGTCTCTCTTTCCCCTCGCCCGTCTCTCTTTCCCCTCGCCCGTCGCCATTTCCCCTCGCCCGTCGCCATTTCCCCTCACCTGTTACCCTTACCCCTCGCCCGTCGCCCTTTCCCCTCGCCCGTCGCCCTTTCCCCTCGCCCGTCGCCCTTTCCCCTCGCCCGTCGCCCTTTCCCCTCGACCCGTCGCCCTTTCCCCTTGCCCATTTACTTTTCCCCTCTCCCATCGCCCTTTCCCCTCTCCTGTTGCCCTTTCCCCTCGCCCCTTGCAACTTTCGCCTCGACCTTCAGCCTGTCTTCTCGCCCCAGCGCCCTTTCCCCTCACCTATCTCCCTTTCCATTTTCCCCTCATCCCGTCGCCCTTTCCCTTCGCCCCTCGACCTTTCCCCTCAACCGTCCCCTTTCCCCTCGCCCGTCACCCATCTCGCTTTCCCCTCGGCCATGTCCTTTTGCCCTCACCCATGTCCCTTTCCCCTCGCCCGTTGCCCTTTCCCCTCGCCCATCTCCCTTTCACATTTCCCCTCGCCCGTCGCCCATTCCCCTCTCCCGTCACCTTTTCACCTCACCCGTCGCCGTTTGCCCTCACCCATCTTCCTTTCCCCTCACTTATCTCCCTTTCCCCTTTCCCCTCAGCTGTCGGTCTTTCCCGTCACCTGTCGCTCTTTCCCCTCATTCTGTCGCCCTTTCCCCTCATTCCGTCGCCCTTTCCCCTCGCCCGTCGCCCTTTCCCCTCCCCCGTTGCCCTTTCCCCTCGCCCCTCACTTTTTAACCTTTCCCCTTGCCCATCACTTTTCCCCTCGCCCGTCACCCTTTCCACTTTCCCCTCAGCCGTCGCCCTTTCCCCTCGCCCGTCACCCTTTCCCCTCGCCCGTCACCCTTTCCCCTCGCCCGTCGCCCTTTCCCCTCGCCCGTCGCCCTTTCCCCTTGCCCATCACTTTTCCCCTCGCCCGTCACCCTTTCCACTTTCCCCTCAGCCGTCGCCCTTTCCCCTCGCCCATCTCCCTTTCCCCTCGGCCATCTCTCGTTGCCCTCGCCCATGTCCTTTTCCCCTCGCCCATGTCCTTTTCCAATCACCCATCACCCTTTCCCCTCGCCCATGTCCTTTTCCAATCACCCATTGCCCTTTCCCCTCGCCCATCTCTCTTTCACATTTCCCCTCACCCCGTCACCCTTTCCACTTTCCCTTCACCCGTCACGCTTTGCCCTTGCCCGTCGCCCTTTCCCCTCACCCCTCACCCCTCACCTGTTGCTCTTTCCCCTAACCCATTGCTCTTTCCCCTCAACCGTCGCCATTTCCCCTTGCCCATCTCTCTTTCCCCTTTCCCCTTGCCCTGTCGCCCTTTCCACTCGCCCGTCGCACTTTCCCCTTGCCCGTCATCCTTTCCCCTCATCCATCGCGCTTTCCCCTCACCCGTCACCCTTTCCCATCACCCGTCACCCTTTCCCTTCGCCCCTCGCCCTTTCCACTCGACCATTACCCTTTCCCCTCGTCGTCACCCTTTCCCCTCGTCGTCACCCTTTCCCCTTGCCCGTCTGCCTTTCCCTTCACCCCTCGCCCTTTCCCCTCACCCCATCGCCCTTTCCCCTCGCCCCATCGCCCTTTCCCCTCTCCCATCTCCCTTTCCCCTCGCCCCGTCGCCCTTTCCCCTTGCCCATCACCCTTTCCCCTCACCCGTCGGCTTTTCCCCTCGCCCGTCGCCATTTCCCCTCACCCCTCACCCCTCACCCGTTGCTCTTTCCCCTAACCCATTGCTCTTTCCCCTCACCCGTCCCCATTTCCCCTCGCCCATCTCTCTTTCCCCTTTCCCCTTGCCCCGTCGCCCTTTCCCCTTGCCCATCGCACTTTCCCCTCACCCGTCTTCCTTTCCCCTCATCCATCGCGCTTTCCCCTCACCCGTCGCCATTTCCCATTGCCCTACACCCTTTCCCATTGCCCGTCACCCTTTCCCTTCGCCCCTTGCCCTTTCCCCTCGACCATTAGCCTTTCCCCTCGCCCCATCGCCCTTTCCACTCGCCCGTCGAACTTTCCCCTCACCCATCGCCCTTTCCCCTCACCCGTCATCCTTTCCCCTCATCCATCGCGCTTTCCCCTCTCCCGTCGCCGTTTCCCCTCTCCCTACACCCTTTCCCATCACCCGTCACCCTTTCCCTTCGCCTATAGCCCTTTCCCCTCGCCCGTCACCCTTTCTCCTCGCCCGTCGCCCTTTCCCCTCAGCCGTCGCCCTTTCCGCTCACCCGTCGCCCTTTCCACTCGCCCGTCGCCCTTTCCGCTCACCCGTCGCCCTTTCCACTCGCCCGTCACCATCTCCCCTCACCCGTTGCCCTTTCCCCTCGCCCGTCGCCGATCTCCCTTTCCCCTCGCCCATCTCTCTTTCACATTTCCCCTCACCCTGTCACCCTTTCCACTTTCCCCTTACCTGTCACGCTTTGCCCTCGCCCGTCGTCTGTTCCCCTTGCCCATCTCCCTTTGCTCTAGCCCATCTCCCTTTCCCCTTCCCCTAACCCGTCGCCCTTTCCCCTAACCCATCATCCTTTCCCCTCGCCCCGTCACCCTTTCCCCTTGCCCATCACCCTTTCCCCTCACCCGTCGGCTTTTACCCTCGCCCGTCGCCCTTTCCCCTCATCCATCGCACTTTCCCCTCGCCCGTCACCGTTTCCCATCGCCCTACACCCTTTCCCATCACCCGTCACCCTTTCCCTTCGCCCCTCGCCCTTTCCCCTCGACCATTAGCCTTTCCCCTCGCCCCATCGCCCTTTCCCCTCACCCGTCACCCTTTCCCCTCATCCATCGCACTTTCCCCTCGCCCGTCACCGTTTCCCATCGCCCTACACCCTTTCCCATCACCCGTCACCCTTTCCCTTCGCCCCTCGCCCTTTCCCCTCGACCATTAGCCTTTTCCCTCGCCCCGTCGCCCTTTCCCCTCACCCATTGCCGTTTACACTCACCCTACACCCTTTCCCATCACCCATCACCCTTTCCCTTCGCCCCTAGCCCTTTCGCCTCACCCGTCACCCTTTCCCCTCGCCCGTCGCCCTTTCCCCTCGCCCGTCACCCTTTCCCCTCGCCCGTCACCTTTTCACCTCGCCCGTCGCCATTTGCCCTCACCCGTCTTCCTTTCCCCTCACCTATCTCCCTTTCCCCTTTCCCCTCAGCCGTCGCTCTTTCCCCTCGCCCGTCGCCCTTTCCCCTCATCCCGTCACCCTTTCCCCTCGCCCATCGCCCTTTCCCCTTTCCCTCACTCTTTCCCCTTTCCCCTCGCCCGTCGCCCTTTCCCCTCGCCCGTCACCCTTTCCCTTCGCCCCTAGCCCTTTCCCCTCGCCCATCACCCTTTCCCCTCGCCCGTCGCCCTTTCCCCTCGCCCGTCGCCCTTTCCCCTTGCCCATTTACTTTTCCCCTCGCCCATCGCCCTTTCCCCTCGCCCGTCTCTCTTTCCCCTCACCCGTCACCCTTTCCCCTCGCCCGTCTCTCTTTCCCCTCGCCCGTCTCTCTTTCCCCTCGCCCGTCTCTCTTTCCCCTCGCCCGTCTCTCTTTCCCCTCGCCCGTCTCTCTTTCCCCTCGCCCGTCTCTCTTTCCCCTCGCCCGTCTCTCTTTCCCCTCGCCCGTCTCTCTTTCCCCTCGCCCGTCACCCTTTCCCCTCGCCCGTCACCCTTTCCCCTCGCCCGTCACCCTTTCCCCTCACCCGTCACCCTTTCCCATCGCCCCTCGCACCTTTCCCCTCGACCTTCAGCCTTTCTCCTCGCTTCAGCGCCCTTTCCCATCTCCCATCTCCCTTTCCCCTCTCCCGTCACCTTTTCACCTCGCCCGTCGCCCTTTCCCCTCTCCCGTCACCTTTTCACCTCGCCCGTCGCCCTTTCCCCTCTCCCATCTCCCTTTCCCCTCTCCCGTCACCTTTTCACCTCGCCCGTCGTCCTTTCCCCTCACCTGTCGCCCTTTTCCCTCACCCATCACTTTTTCCCCTCGCCCGTCGCCATTTCCCCTCGCCCGTCGCCATTTCCCCTCGTCCGTCCCCATTTTCCCTCGCCCTTCGCCCTCTCCCCTCGCCCGTCGCCCTTTCCCCTTTCCCCTCGCAAGTCACCATTTCCCCTCACCCGTCTTTCTTTCCCCTCGCCCGTCACCCTTTCCCCTCACCCGTCACCCTTTCCCTTCGCCCCTCGCACCTTTCCCCTCGACCTTCAGCCTTTCTCCTCGCTTCAGCGCCCTTTCCCGTCTCCCATCTCCCTTTCCCCTCGCACGTCACCATTTCCCGTCACCCGTCTCTCTTTCCCCTCGCCCGTCACCCTTTCCCCTCACCCGTCACCCTTTCCCCTCGCCCCTCGCACCTTTCCCCTCGACCTTCAGCCTGTCTCCTCGCCACAGCGCCCTTTCCCCTCACCTATCTCCCTTTCCCCTTTCCCCTCATCCCGTCGCCCTTTGCCCTCGCCCTTCATCCTTTCCCCTCACCCCGGCGCCCTTTCCCCTTGCCCATTTACTTTTCCCCTCGCCCATCGCGCTTTTCCCTCGCCCGTCGTCCTTTCACCTCGCCCGTCGCCCTTTCACCTCGCCCGTCGCCCTTTCACCTCGCCCGTCGCCCTTTCACCTCGCCCGTCGCCCTTTCCCCTCGCCCGTCGCCCTTTCCCCTCGCCCGTCGCCCTTTCCCCTCGCCCGTCGCCCTTTCCTCTCACCTATCTCCCTTTCCCCTTTCCCCTCATCCCGCCGCCCTGTCCCCTCGCCTGTCGCCCTTTCCCCTTGCCCATCGCCCTTTCCCCTCGCCCGTCGCCCTTTCCCCTCGACCGTCGCCCTTTCCCCTCGCCCGTCTCCCTTTCCCCTCGCCCGTCTCCCTTTCCCCCGCCCGTCTCTCTTTCCCCTCGCCCGTCTCTCTTTCCCCTCGCCCGTCTCTCTTTCCCCTTGCCCGTCTCTCTTTCCCCTCGCCCGTCTCTCTTTCCCCTCGCCCGTCTCTCTTTCCCCTCGCCCGTCTCTCTTTCCCCTCGCCCGTCTCTCTTTCCCCTCGCCCGTCTCTCTTTCCCCTCGCCCGTCTCTCTTTCCCCTCGCCCGTCTCTCTTTCCCCTCGCCCGTCTCTCTTTCCCCTCGCCCGTCTCTCTTTCCCCTCGCCCGTCTCTCTTTCCCCTCGCCCGTCTCTCTTTCCCTTCACCCGTCTCTCTTTCCCCTCGCCCGTCACCCTTTCCCCTCACCCGTCACCCTTTCCCTTCACCCCTCGCTCCTTTCCCCTCGACCTTCAGCCTTTCTCCTCGCTTCAGCGCCCTTTCCCCTCACCCATCTCCCTTTCCCCTCTCCCATCTCCCTTTCCCCTCTCCCATCTCCCTTTCCCCTCTTCCATCTCCCTTTCCCCTCTCCCGTCGTCCTTTCCCCTCGCCCGTCGCCCTTTCCCCTCTCCCGTCGTCCTTTCCCCTCACCCGTCTCCCTTTCCCCTCTCTCATCTCCCTTTCCCCTCTCCCATCTCCCTTTCCCCTCGCCCGTCACCCTATCCCCTCGCCCGTCACCCTTTCCTTTCGCCCCTCGCACCTTTCCCCTCGACCTTCAGCCTGTCTCCTCGCCACAGCGCCCTTTCCCCTCACCTATCTCCCTTTCCCCTCACCTATCTCCCTTTCCCCTCACCTATCTCCCTTTCCCCTTTCCCCTCATCCCGTCGCCCTTTGCCCTCGCCCTTCATCCTTTCCCCTCGCCCCGGCGCCCTTTCCCCTTGCCCATTTACTTTTCCCCTCGCCCATCGCGCTTTACCCTCACCCGTCGTCCTTTTCCCTCGCCCGTCTCCCTTTCCCCTCGCCCGTCTCCCTTTCCCCTCGCCCGTCTCCTTTTCCCCTCGCCCGTCTCTCTTTCCCCTCGCCCATCACCCTTTCCCCTGGCCCATCACCTTTTCACCTCGCCCGTCGCCCTTTCCCCTCACCTGTCGCTCTTTCCCCTCACCCGTCGCCCTTTCCCCTCACCCGTCGCCCTTTCCCCTCACCCGTCGCCCTTTCCCCTTGCACGTCGCCCTTTCCCCTCGCCCATCGCCCTTTCCTCTCGCCCTTCTCTCTTTCCCCTTTCCCCTTGCCCCATCGCCCTTTCCACTTTCCCCGTGCCCGCCACCCATTCCCCTCGCCCGTCGCCCTTTCCCCTTGCCCATCTCTCTTTCCCCTTTCCCCTCGCCCCGTCGCCCTTTCCCCTCACCCGTCACCGTTTCCACTCGCCCGTCACCCTTTCCCTTTGCCCCTCGCCCTTTCCCCTCACCCCATCGCCATTTCCCCTCGCCCGTCACCCTTTCCCGTCTCCCGTCACCTTTTCACCTCGCCCGTCGCCGTTTGCCCTCACCCGTTTTCCTTTCCCCTCACCTATCTCCCTTTCCCCTTTCCCCTCAGCCGCCGTTCTTTCCCCTCACCTGTCGCTCTTTCCCCTCGCCCGTCGCTCTTTCCCCTCCCCCGTTGCCCTTTCCCCTCGCCCCTCACTCTTTCCCCTTTCCCCTTGCCCGTCACTTTTCCCCTCGCCCGTCACCCTTTCCCCTCGCCCGTCGCCTTTTGCCCCAGCCCGTCAGCCTTTCCCATTGCCCCGTCGCCCTTTCCCCTTGCCCATTTCCTTTTCCCTTCGCCCGTCGCCCTTTCCTCTCGCCCGTCGCCCTTTCCTCTCGCCCGTCGCCCTTTCCCCTCGCCCGTCGCCCTATCCCCTCGCCCATCGCCCTTTCCCCTCACCTGTCGCCCTCTCCCCTCGCCCATCGCCCTTTCCCCTCGCCCGTCGCTCATCTCCCTTCCCCCTCGGCCATCTCACTTTCCCCTGTCCCATCTCCCTTTCCCCTCGCCCGTTGCCCTTTCCCCTAGCCAGTCACCTTTTCCCCTCACCCATCGCCCTTTCCCCTCACCCGTCGTCCTTTCCCCTCACCTATCTCCCTTTCCCCTTTCCCCTCGCCCGTCGCACTTTCCCCTCGCCCGTCGCACTTTCCCCTCGCCCGTCGCCCTTTCCGCTCGCCCGTCGCCCTTTCCACTCGCCTCTCGCCATCTCCCCTCACCCATTGCCCTTTCCCCTCGCCCATCTCTCTTTCACATTTCCCCTCACCCCGTCACCTTTTCCACTTTCCCCTCACCTGTCACGCTTTGCCCTTGCCCATTACACTTTGCCCTCGCCCGTCGTCTGTTCCCCTCGCCCATATCCCTTTGCTCTTGCCCATCTCCCTTTCCCCTTTCCCCTCGCCCCGTTGCCCTTTCCCCTAACCCGTCACCCTTTCCCCTCGCCCCGTCGCCCTTTCCCTTGCCCATCACCCTTTCCCCTCACCCGTCGGCTTTTCCCCTCGCCCGTCGCCCTTTCCCCTCACCCCTCACCCCTCACCCGTTGCTCTTTCCCCTAGCCCTTGCCACAACTGAACAGATCTTTGCTTTGTCCTCCATGTTTACGGGAGGATGGGGGCTGGTGAACACATTTGGCTAGTTTGCTAGCATGTGGATTAGAAATAATGCCAATAGCATGGGTTTGATTCCCATTCCAGCTGAGGCAAACGTGGGACCTGCCTCCTCACCCTGCCCCTGACAGTAGAATGCAGTGGCAAACCAGCACTGACAGGAAACTGTCAAGAGAATGGATGAAGCACAAGCAGACAATGAGCCAAGGAGCTGCCTTTGTGCAGAACACACCATAGTATCTAAGGAAGGATAGATTTGCATTGGAGATGGTACAGTGAAGGTTCCCTAGATTAGCCCCTGGGATGAGGAGGGTTGTCCTATGATGAGAGGCTGAGTAAATAGGGTTTATGTTCTCTGGAGATTAGAAGAATGAGAGCTGATCCCATTGAAACATTCAATGGTTTGATAGGGTAGATGCTGAGATTGTTTCCTCTGATCGGGGAATCTAAAACTCAGGGTCACAGTCTCAGGATAAGGGGCTGATCATTTAGGACTGAGATGAGGAGAAATTATTCCACTCAAAGGGTTGTGTATCTTTGAAATTCTCTACCCCAGAAGGTTGTGGATGCTCTATTGTTGAATATATTTACGTCTGGAGGAGACAGATTTTTGGTCTCACTGGAAATTAAGGGCTATGGAGAGCAGGTGGGAAAGTAGAGCTGGAGCCCAAGATCAGCCATGATGGTATTAAATGGCGGAGCAAGCTATGTATGCTGTTTGGTCTACTCTTGCGACTATTTCTTGTGTTCTTAGTGAT
This sequence comes from Carcharodon carcharias, assembly GCF_017639515.1. Classification (NCBI taxonomy): domain Eukaryota; kingdom Metazoa; phylum Chordata; class Chondrichthyes; order Lamniformes; family Lamnidae; genus Carcharodon; species Carcharodon carcharias. Next base: position 108,868,167 of record NC_054474.1, on the reverse strand, counting down.
GATCTGTCTGTGTTTTCTCCTTAGGCAGACTATGAGGTAACCCCAGATGAAAAGCGAAAGGATTGTGGTCAGTGTCTGGTGGACAAGTTTCTAAATTCCCAGGTATGAAATTGCCTCCATTCCTACCCCTCTAAACCTGCTTGAAAACACAGATGGAGCTAACAGTGTTAGTTATGTTGTGTGAAATGGTGACTGACTCCTGATGCTCTGGGTACAGTTAAAGGGATTGGAACCATAACAGCTTTTCACACAGACCGTGGCTGAGACACAAGGCAGGCTGACGTTCATCTCTACAATGAGTCATATTTTGATGCCAAAAGGAGATTTGAAATGAAGGTTCTCTGGTGCTGAGCTTGTCTTTTTTTTCTCTTTAGTCTCCTGATTATATTTTGGAGGTACCCAACAGCCTGAGCAGCCACTGTTCACAAGAGCTGCAAAATGGAGCCTGCAAGGAGCTCTTCAAGGAGTGTGACAAGTGAGTGTGCCTGAGGGAAGTTGATCTCCAGCTCCTGGAGTTGATCAACAGTCAAATCAATGTCTCAAGTTGTTCAGGACGATAACAGCTGTTTTTATTGTTCCTATCAATACAATAACAACTTCCTTTCATATAGCGCCTTCAGCACAGTGAAATAACCCCACAAGGGCATTAACCAGCAAAGTTTGACATCAGGCTGCATGAGATCTATGGACAAGGTTTGTGAAAAAGTTAGGTTTTAAGGAGTGTTTTAAAGGAGAAGAGAGAGGTGGAGAGGTTTAGGGAGGGAATTCCAGAGCTTGGGGCCCAGGCAGCTGAAGGCACGGCCGCCAATGGTGGAGTGATTAAATTCAGGAAAGTTCAAGAGGCTGGAATTAGAGGAGTGCAGATATCCGAGGGGGTATTGTGGGGCTGGAGGAGATTACAGAGATAGGGAGGAGAGAGGTCATGGAGGGATTTGATAACAAGGAGGAGAATTTTAAAATTGACATGTTGTTTGACCAGGAGCCAGTGTAGGTTAGTGGCACAGGGGGTGAAAGGGGAACAGGACTCAGTGTGAGTTCGGACATGGGCAGCAAGTTTAAAGAGCAGAGAATGTGAGAGAGCAGCCAGGAGTGTGTTGGAGTAGTATGGATGAGGGTTTCAGCAGCGGAGGAGCTGAGACTGGGTCACAATTGAGAATGTTACAGAGGTGCAGTTTAGTGAGGGAGGAGATATGTTCAGGGATGCTCATTTCAGGGTTAAATGTAACACAATGTTACTACCAGTCTGGTTTAGCCTCTGGCAATAATCTGGAAGAGGGATGGAGTTGGCAGTGAGGGGTGAGTCTGACGTTTGAGTGCGAAGTGAGAGTGAGAAGTATGAAGGACAATGGGAATTAGTGGGGAAGGCAGGTGGGTGAAGAGGTTTGAGTTACCCAACTGGGATAGAGCTTGAGAGTGAGCATGTCCAGTGTGTGGGCTGTGTCCCCTAACCGTGTTGTCTATATATCAGTCGCACTCTCCCACATTGCACATTCCCTTCATCCCACAGATTGGTCCATGATTTTCTGAGTGTGGCACCTTTTGCTGATTACTTGGACAGCCCGTACTTCAATCGGTTCCTCCAGTGGAAGTATCTCGAAAGGTGAGTGCTGTCCAGTAATAAAGCACAGCCCTGCTCTCCAAAAGTGAGGGACTCTTCAGAGAATACAGGAGGAAGTCAAAATGATGCTTGCGTTTGGGAGATGTTCTGAGACTGTATCGAGGTGGAACAGGAAAAGGAGTTCCCTCTTTCTAAATATTACTGTATCAATCAGCAGTTTTCTCTCTCTCTCTCAATATGACTGTACCTGTCAGCAGTTTCCACTCTGAATGTTATTGTATCTGTCAGCAGTTTCCACTCTCTGACTATTACTGTATCTGTCAGCAGTCTCCCCGCTCTCTGAATATTAATGTGTCTCTCAGCAGTTTCCCTTTTCCCTAAATATTACTGTGTCTGTCAACAGCTCCCCCTCTCTCTATATTACTGTACCTGTCAGTAGTTCCCCATCTCTCTGAATATTACTGTATCTGTCAGCAGTTTCCTCTCTCTGAATATTGCTGTCTGTCAGCAATTTCCTCTCTCCCTGTATATTACTGTCCCTGTCAGCAATTTCCTCTCTCTCAGAATATTACTATATCTGTCAGCAGTTCCCTCTGAATATTACTGCATCTGTCAGCAGTTTCCTCTCTCTCTGAATATTACTGTCTCTATCAGTAGTTTCCTCTGTCTTTGTATATTACTGTATCTGTCAGCTGTTTTCTCTCTCTCAATAGTACTGTATCTGTCAACATTTCCTCCTCTCTGAATATTACTATATCTGTCAGCAGCTTCTCTTATTGAATATCGCTGGAGCTGTCAGCAATTTTCTCTCTCTCTGAATGTTACTGTATCTGTCAGCAGTATCTCCTTTTCTGAATGTTACTGTACCTGTCAGTAGTTTCTCCTCTTCCTGAATATTACTGTATCTGTCAGCAGTCTCGCCTCTCTGTATCTGTCAGTTGTTTCCTCTCTCTCTGAATATTACTGATTCTGTCAGCAGTCTCACCTCACTGAATATGACTGTATCTGTAAGCAGTCTCCACTCTCTGAATATTACTGTATCTGTCAGCAATTTCCCCCCTCTGAATATAACTGTTTCTGTCAGCAGTTTCTCATTTTCTGAATGATACTCTACCAGTCAGCAGTCTCCCCTCACTCTGAACATGACTGTATCCATCAGCAGTTTCCTCTCTTTCTGAATATTGCAGTAACTGTCAGCAGCTTCCTTTCTTTCTGAATATTACTGTGTCTGTCAGCAGTCTCCCCATCTCTCTGAATATTACATTATCTTTCAGCAGCTTCCTCTCTTTCTGAATATTACTGTATCTATCAGCAGTTTCACCTCTCTGAATATTATTGTGTCTGTCAGCGGTTTCCTCCCTCTGAATATGACTGTATCTGTAAGCATTCTCCACTCTCTGAATATTACTGTTTCTGTTAGCAGTTTCTCATTTTCTGAATAATACTGTATCTGTCAGCTGTCTCCCCTCACTCTGAACACGACTGTATCTGTCAGCAGTTTCCTCTCTTTCTGAACATTGCTGTAACTGTCAGCAGCTTGATTTCTTTCTGAATATTACTGTATCTGTCAGCAGCCTCACCTCTCTGAATATCACTGTATCTGTCAGCAGTTTCCTCTCTTTCTGAACATTGCTGTAACTGTCAGCAGCTTCCTTTCTTTCTGAATATCACTGTATCTGTCAGCAGCCTCACCTCTCTGAATATGACTGTATCTCTCAGAACTCTCCCCTCTCTGAATATTACGTCTGTGTCAGCAGTTTCCTCTCACTGAATATTGCTGTTTCTGTTAGCAGTTTCTCCTTTTCTGAATATTACTGCATCTGTCAGCAGCTTCCTCTCTTTCTGAACATTACTGTATCTGTCTGCAGTCTCCCCCCTCTGAAAATTACTTTATCTATCAGCCTTTTCTCTTCTTTCTGATTATTACTGTATCTGTAAGCAGTTTCCTCTATCTCTGAATATTGCTGCAACTGTCAGCAGTTTATCCTCTTTCTGAAGATTGCACTTTCTGTCAGCAGTTTCCTCTCTCTCTGAATAGTATTGTCAGTCAGCACTTTCCTCTGATTATTACTGTAACTTACAGCAGTGTCTCCATGCTTTAAATATTACTGTTTCTGTCAGCATTTTCTCCATTTCTGAATATTACTGTGTCTGTCTGCAGTCTCCCCACTCTTTGAAAATTATTGTATCTGTCAGCCTTTTCTCTTCTTTCTGAATATTACTGTATCTGTCAGCAGTTTCCTCAATCTCTGAATATTGCTGCATCTGTCAACAGTTTATCGTCTTTCTGCATGTTACTGTATCTGTCAGCAGCCGCCCTCTCTCAAATATTACTGTATATGTCAGCTGTTTTCTTTCTCTGTACATTGCTGCACCTGTCAGCTGTTTTCTCTCTCTCTCAATATTACTATGCCTGTCAGCTATTCTCTCTCTCTGAATATTACTATATCTGTCAGCAGTCTCCCCTCTCTGTATCTGTCAGCTGTTTCCTCTCGTTCTTAATATTACTGTATCTGTCAGCAGTCTCCCCTCTCTCTGAATATTACTTTATCTGTCAGCAGCTTCCTCTCATTCTGAATGTTTCTGTATTTGTCAGCAGTTTCCTCTATCTCTGAATATTACTGTATCTGTCAGCCTTTTCTCTTCTTTCCGAACTTTGATGCATCTGTCAGCAGTTTATCCTCTTTCTGAAGATTACTGTATCTGTCAGCAGTGTCCTCTGTCTCTGAATATTATTGCCATTCTGCAGTTTCCTCTGAATATTACTGTAACTTTCAGCAGTTTCTCCACACTGTATCTGTCGGTTGTTTCCTCTCTCTCTGAATATTACTGCATCTGCCAGCATTTTCCTCTACCCCTGAAAATTTCTTTATCTGTCATAAGATTGCTCTCTCTCTTAATATTACTTTATCTGTCAGCATTTCACCTCCCCTCTCTGTTACAGTATCTGTCAGTCATTTCCAGTGTCTGAAAATTACTGTATCTGTCAGCTGTTTCTTCTCTCTCTGAATATCACTGTATCTGTCGGCAGTCTCTCCTCTCTGAATATCACTGGAACTGCCAGCAGCTTCCTCTCTTTCTGAATATTACTGTATCTGTCAGCCTTTTCTCTTCTTTCTGAATATTACTGTATTTGTCAACAGGCTCCTCTGGATATCACTGGCCATGTCAGCAATTTCTCTTCTTTTTGAACATTGCTGCATCTGTCAGCAGTTTATCCTCTTTCTGAAGATTACTGTATCTGTCAGCAGTGTCCTCTGTCTCTGAATATTACTGTCATTCAGCAGTTTCCTCTGAATATTAAAGTAACTTTCAGCTGTTTCTCCACTCTTTAAATATTACTGTATCTGTTAGCAGTTTCCTTTCTTTCTGAATATTACCATATCTGTCAGCAGTTTCCTCCCATTCTGAATATTACTGCATCTGCCAGCAGTCTCCCCTCTCTGAATGTTACGTATGTGTCAGCAGTTTTCTCTCTCTGAATATTACTGTTTCTGTCAGCAGTTTCTCATTTTCTGAATATTACTTCATCTGTCAGCAGACTCCCTCCTCTCTGAAAATTACTGAATCTGTCAGCCTTTTCTCTTCTTTCTGATTATTACTGTATCTGTAAGCAGTTTCCTCTGAATATGATTGTAACTTTCAGCAGTTTCTCTACACTTTAAATATTACTGTTTCTGTCAGCAGTTTCTCCTTTTCAAAATATAATCGTATCTGACAGGAGTCTCCCTCCTCTCTGAAAATGACTGTATCTGTCAGCCTTTTCTCTTTTTTCTGAATATTACTGTATCTGTCAGCTGTTTCCTCTCTTTGAACATTACTGTGCCTGTCAGCTATTCTTTCTCTCTCTGAATATTATTGTATCTGTCAGCAGGTTCCTCTCTTTCTGAATATTACTTTTTCTGTCAGCAAACTCCCCCCTCTCTGAAAATTACTGTATCTGTCAGGCTTTTCTCTTTTTTCTGAATATTACTGTACCTGTCAGCTGTTTTCTCGCTCCCTCAATATCACTGTGCCTGTCAGCTATTCTTTCTCTCTCTGATTATTACTGTATATGTCAGCAGTTTCCTCTATCTCCGAATATTGCTGTATCTGTCAACAGTTTATCCTCTTTCTGAATAATACTGTAACTTGCAGCAGTTTCTCCACACTTTAAATATTACTGTACCTGCCAGATGTTTCTCATTTTCTGAACATTACTGTACCTGTCAGCTGTTTTCTCTCTCCCTCAATATTACTGTGCCTGTCAGCTATTCTCTCTCTCTCGCTGAATAATACTATATCTGTCAGCTGTTTCCTCTCTCTCTGAATATTGCTGAATCTGTCAGCTGTTTCCTCTCATTCTACATATTACTGTATCTGTCAGCTGTTTCCTCTCTCTCTGACTATTACTTTTTCTGTCAGCAGCTTCCTCTCATTCTGAATGTTACTGTATCTGTCAGCAGTTTCCTCCACCTCTGAATATTACTGTATCTGTCAGCCTTTTCTCTTCTTTCTGAATATTACTGTATTTCTCAACAGGCTCCTCTGGATATCACTGGCCATGTCAGCAATTTCTCTTCTTTTTGAACATTGCTGCATCTGTCAGCAGTTTATCCTCTTTCTGAAGATTACTGTATCTGTCAGCAGTGTCCTCTGTCTCTGAATATTACTGTCTTTCAGCAGATTCCTCTGAATATTACTGTAACTTTCAGCAGTTTCTACACACTTAAAATATTACTGTTTCTGTTAGCAGTTTCCTTTCTTTCTAAATATTGCCATATCTGTCAGCAGTTTCCTCCCATTCTGAATATTACTGCTTCTGTCAGCAGTCTCTCCCCTCCCTGAATATGACTGTACCTGTCAGCAGTTTATCTTCTTTCTCATGATTACTGTACCTGTCAGCTGTTTCCTCTCTCTCTCTCTCTCTCTCTGCATGTTACTGTACCTGTCAGCAGTTTCTCCAATTTCTGAATGTTACTGTATCTGTCGGTTGTTTCGTCTGTGAATATTACTGCATCTGCCAGCATTTTCCTCTCCCTCTGAAAATTTCTTTATCTGTCATAAGATTGCTTTTTTTCTTAATATTACTTTATCTGTCAGCATTTCACCTCCCCTCTCTGTTACTGTATCTGTCAGCTGTATCTTCTCTCTCTGAATATCACTTTTTCTGTCAGCAGTCTCCCCCTCTCTGACCATTACTGAATCTGTCAGCAGTCTCCTCTCTCTCTGAATATGACTGTAGCTGTCAGCTTCCTTTCTTTCTGAATATTACTGTATATGTCAGAAGTTTCCCCTCTCTGTATCTTTCAGCTGTTTCCTCTCTGAATATTACTGTATCTGTCAGCTGTTTCCCCTCTCTCTGAATATTACTGTACCTGTCAGCAGTCACCTGTCTCACTGAATATCACTGTATCTATCAGCACTCTCCCCTCTCTCTGAATATTACTTTATCTTTCAGCAGCTTCCTCTCTTTCTGAATATGACTGTATCTGTCAGCAGTCTCCCCTCTGAATATTATTGTGTCTGTCAGCGGTTTCCTGAATATTGCTGAATATTACTGATTATGTCAGCAGTCTTCCCTCTCTCTGAATATTACTTGATCTGAGAGCAGTTTCCTCTCTCTGAATACAACTGTATCTGTCAGCAGTTTCCTCTCTTTCTGAACATTGCTGTAACCATTAGCAGCTTCCTTTCTTTCTGAATAGTATTGTATATGTCAGCATTCTCCCCTCTCTGTAAATGACTGTATTTGTCAGTTTTTTCCTCTCTCTGAATATCACTATATCTGTCAGCTGTCTCATCTCTCTGAATATTACGTATATGTCAGCAGTTTTCTCTCTCTGAATATTACTCTTTCTGTCAGCAGTTTCCTCCTTTCTGAATATTACTGTATCTGTCAGCAGTTTCCTTTCTTTCTTAATATTACTGTATATGTCAGCATTCTCCCCTCTCTGTAAATGACTGTATCTCTCAGCAGTTTCCTCTCTCTGAATATTACTGTTTCTGTCAGCAGTTTCTCATTTTCTGAATATTACTGTATGTCATCAGTTTGCTCTCTTTCTGAATATTACTGTATCTGTCAGCTGTTTCCTCTCTCTCTGAATATTACTCTATCTGTCTGCTGTTTCCTCTCTCTCTAAATATTACTGTACCTGTCAGCAGTCTCCCGTCTCTCTGAATATTACTGTATCTGTTAGCAGTCTCCGCACTCTCTGGATATTAATTTATCTGTCAGCAGCTTCCTCTCTTTCTGAATATGACTGTATTTGTCAGTAGTTTCCTCTATCTCTGAATATTACTCTATCTGTCAGTCTTTTCTCTTCTTTCTGAATAAATCTGTATCAGTCAACAGGTTCCTTCCGATATCACTGGCTCTGTCAGCAATTTCTCTTCTTTCTGGATATTCCGACATCTGTTAGCAGTTTATGCTCTTTCTGAAGATTATTGTATCTGTCAGCAGTGTATTCTCTCTCTCTGAATATTACTATCATTCAGCAGTTTCATCTGATTACTTTCAGCAGTTTGTCCACACTTAAAATATTACTGTATCTGTTAGCAGTTTCCTTTTTTTCTGAATATGACCGTATCTGTTAGCAGTTTATCCACACTTAAAATAATACTGTATCTGTCAGCAGTTTCCTCTCATTTTGAATATTACTGTATGTCTGTAGTCTCCCTTCTTTGAATATTACTGTTTCTGTCAGCAGTTTCTCCTTTTCTGAATATTACTGTATCTGTCAGCAGTCCCCCCTGTCTGAATATCAATGGAACTATCAGCCCTCTCCCCCCTCTCTGAACATTACTGGATCTGTCTGCTGTTATCTTTCTCTCTGAATATTAATGTATCTGTCAGCAGTTTCCTCCCTCTGAATATTAGTGTTTCAGTAAGCAGTTTCTCCTTTTCTGAACAGTACTGTATCTATCAGCAGTTTCCTCTCATTCTGAATATTATTGTATCTGTCAGCAGTCTCCCCTCTCTGAATATCACTGTTTCTGTCAGCAGTCTCCCCGTCTCTGAACATTACTGTATCTGTCAGCTGTTTCCTCTCTCTCTGAATATTACTGTATCTGTCAGCTGTTTCCTCTCTCTCTAAATATTACTGTATCTGTCTGCAGTACCCCTCTATGAATATGACTGGAACTGTCAGCAGTCTCCCCCCTCTCTGAACCTTACTGAATCTGTCTACAGTCTCGTCTCTCTCTCTGAATATGACTGTATCTGTCAGCAGCTTCCTTTCTTTCTGAATATTACTGTATATGTCAGCAGTCTCGCCTCTCTGTATCTGTCAGTTGTTTCCCCTCTCTCTGAATATTACTGTATCTATCAGTTGGTTCCTCTCTTTCTGAATATTACTGTATCTGTCTGGAGTCTCCCCTCTCTGAATATTACTGTTTATGTCAGCTGTTTCCTCTCTCTGAATATACTGTTTCTGTCAGCAGTTTCCCCTTTTCTGAATATTATTGTATCTCTCAGCAGCTTCCTCTCTTTCTGAATATTACGGCATCTGTCAGCAATGTCCACTCTCTCTGAACATTACTTTATGTGTCAGCAGTTTCCTAAATCTCTTAATGTTATTGTATCTGTCAGCAGCTTCCTCTCTCTCTGAATATTATCTCTGCTCTCTGAATATGACCGTATCTGTCAGCTGTTTCCTCTCTCTGAATATGACTGTATCTGTCTGCTGATACCTCTATTTCTGAATATTTCTGTATCTGTCAGCAGACCCACCTCTCTGAATATTACTGTATCTGTGAGCAGTTTCCTCTCTCTGAATATTACTGTTTCTGTCAGCAGTTTCTCCTTTTCTGAATATTACTGTACCTGACGGCAGTTTCCTCTCTTTCTGAATATTACTGTATCTGTCAGCAGACCCACCTCTCTGAATATTACTGTATCTGTGAGCAGTTTCCTTTCTGAATATTACTGTATCTGTCTGCAGTCACCCCTCTCTGAATATAACTAGAACGGTCAGCAGTCTCCCCCGTCTCTGAACATTACTGAATCTGTCTACAGTCTCGTCTCTCTCTCTCTGAATATGACTATATCTGTTAGCAACTTCCTTTCTTTCTGAATATTACTGTATATGTCAGCAATCTCCCCTCTCTGTATCTGTCAGCTGTTTCCTCTCTCTCTGAATATTACTGTATCTGTCAGCTGTTTCCTCTCTCTCTAAATATTACTGTATTGTCTGCAGTCACCCCTCTCTGAAAATTACTGTATATGTCAGCAGTCTCCCCTCTCTGCATCTGTCAGTTGTTTCCTCTCTTTCTGAATATTACTGTATCTGTCCGGAGTCTCCCCTCTCTGAATATTACTGTTTATGTCAGCTGTTTCCTCTCTCTGAATATATTGTTTCTGTCAGCAGTTTCCCCTTTTCTGAATATTACTGTATCTCTCAGCATCTTCCTTTCTTTCTGAATATTACTGCATCTGTCAGCAATGTGCCCTCTCTCTGAACGTTACTGTATGTGTCAGCAGTTTCCTTTCTGAATATTACTGATTATGTCATCTTTCTGAACATTATCTCTGCTCGCTGAATATGACTGTATCTGTCAGCTGTTTCCTCTCTCTGAATATGACTGTATCTATCAGCAGTCTCCCCTCTCTGAATATGACTGTATCTGTCTGCTGATACCTCTCTTTCTGAATAATACTGTATCTGTTAGAAATCTCCCCTCTCTCTGAACATGTCTGTATCTGTCAGTAGATTACTCTCTTTCTGAACATTACTGTACATGTCAGCAGCTTCCTTTCTGAATATTACTGATTATGTCAGCAGTCTCCCATCTGTGTATATGATTGTATCGGTCAGCTGTTTACTCTTTCTGAATATCACTGTATCTATCAGCCGTCTCCGCTCTCTGAATATGACTGTATCTGTCAGCTGTTTCCTCTCTTTCTGACTATTACTGTATCTGTCAGCCGTCTCCCCTCTCTGAATATTATTGTATCTGTGAGCAGTTTCCTCTCTTTTTGAATATTATTGTATCTGACAGCAGCTTCCTCTCTTTCTGAATATTACTGTATCTGTCAGTAATCTCCCCTCTCTCTGAACATGACAGTACCTGTCAGCAGTTTCCTCTCTTTCTGAACATTAATGTATGTGTCAGCAGCTTCCTTTCTTTCTGAATATTACTGTATATGTCAGCAGTCTCCCCTCTCTGTATATGACTATATCTGTCAGCTGTTTCCTCTCTCTGAATATTACTGTATCTGTCAGCAGTTTCCTCTCTCTGTTATTACTTTATCTGTCAGCATTCTCCCCTCTCTGAATATCACTGTTTCTGTCAGCAGTTTCCCCGTCTCTGAACATTACTGCATCTGTCAGCTGTTTCCTCTCTCTCTGAGTATGGCTGTATCTGTCTGCTGATACCTCTCTTTCTGAATATTGCTGTATCTGTCAGCAGACCCACCTCTCTGAATATTACTGTATCTGTGAGCAGTTTCCTCTCTCTGAATATTATTGTATCTGACAGCAGTTTCCTCTCTCTTTGAATATTATTGTATCTGTCAGCAGCTTCCTCTCTTTCTGAATATTACTGTATCTTCCAGTAATCTCCCCTCTCTCTGAACATGGCAGTATCTGTCAGCAGTTTCCTTTCTTTCTGAAATTTACTGTATATGTCAGCAGTCTCCCCTGTCTGTATATGACTATATCTGTCATCTGTTTCCTCTCTCTGAATATACTGTTTCTGTCAGCAGTTTCCCCTTTTCTGAATATTACTGTATCTCCCAGCAGCTTCCTCTCTTTCTGAATATTATTGCATCTGTCAGCAATGTCCCCTCTCTCTGAACATTACTGTATTTGTCAGCAGCTTCCTCTCTTTCTGAATATTACTGTATCTGTCAGCAGTTTCCTCTCTTTCTGAATATCACTGTTTCTGTCAGCAGTCTCCCCGTCTCTGAATATGACTGTATCTGTCTGCTGATACCTCTCTTTCTGAATATTACTGTATCTGTCAGCAGACCCACCTCTCTGAATATTACTATATCTGTGAGCAGTTTCCTCTCTCTGAATATTACTGTTTCATTCAGCAGTTTCTCCTTTTCTGAATATTACTGTATCTCTCAGCAGCTTCCTCTCTTTCTGAATATTACTGTATCTGTCAGCAGTTTCCTCTCTTTCTGAATATCACTGTTTCTGTCAGCAGTCTCCCCGTCTCTGAATATGACTGTATCTGTCTGCTGATACCTCTCTTTCTGAATATTACTGTATCTGTCAGCAGACCCACCTCTCTGAATATTACTATATCTGTGAGCAGTTTCCTCTCTCTGAATATTACTGTTTCATTCAGCAGTTTCTCCTTTTCTGAATATTACTGTATCTGACAGCAGTTTCCTCTCTTTCTGAATATCACTGTTTCTGTCAGCAGTCTCCCCGTCTCTGAACATTACTGCATCTGTCAGCTGTTTCCTCTCTCTCTGAATATTACTGTATTTGTCAGCTGTTTCCTCTCTCTCTAAATATTACTGTATCTGTCTACAGTCACCCCTCTCTGAAGATGACTAGAACTGACAGCAGTCTGCCCCCTCTCTGAACATTACTGAATCTGTCTACAGTCTCGTCTCTCTCTCTGAATATGACTGTACCTGTCAGCAACTTCCTTTCTTTCTGAATATTACTGTATATGTCAGCAGTTTCCTCTGTCTGAATATACTGTTTCTGTCAGCAATTTCCCCTTTTCTGAATGTTACTGTATCTCTCAGCAGCTTCCTCTCTTTCTGAATATTACTGCATCTGTCAGCAATGTCCCCTCTCTCTGAACATTACTTTATCTGTCAGCTGCTTCCTCTCTTTCTGACTATTACTGTATCTGTCAGCAGTCTCCCCTCTCTGAATATTATTGTATGTGTGAGCAGTTTCCTCTCTCTTTGAATATTATTGTATCTGACAGCAGTTTCCTCTCTTTCTGAATATTACTGTATCTGTCAGTAATCTCCCCCCTCTCTGAAAATGACAGTATCTGTCAGCAGTTTCCTCTCTTTCTGAATATTACTGTATTTGTCAGTAATCTCCCCTCTCTCTGAACATGACAGTATCTGTCAGCTGTTTCCTCTCTTTCTGAACATTAATGTATGTGTCAGCAGCTTCCTTTCTTTCTGAATATTACTGTATATGTCAGCAGTCTCCCCTCTCTTTATATGACTATATCTGTCAGCTGTTTCCTCTCTCTGAATATCACTGTATCTGTCAGCAGTATCACCTCTCTGACTATTACTGTATGTGTCAGCAGTTTCCTCTCTCTGTTATTACTTTATCTGTCAGCATTCTCCCCTCTCTGAATATCACTGTTTCTGTCAGCAGTCTCCCCGTCTCTGAACATTACTGCATCTGTCAGCTGTTTCCTCTCTCGCTGAATATGACTGTATCTGTCAGCTGTTTCCTCTCTCTGATTATGACTGTACCTGTCAGCAGTCTCCCATCTCTGAATATGACTGTATCTGTCTGCTGATACCTCTCTTTCTGAATATTGCTGTATCTGTCAGCAGACCCACCTCTCTGAATATTACTGTATCAGTAAGCAGTTTCCTCTCTCTGAATATTACTGCATCTGTCAACAGCTTCCTCTCTTTCTGAATATTACTGTATCTTTCAGTAATCTCCCCTCTCTCTGAACATGGCAGTATCTGTCAGCAGTTTCCTCTCTTTCTGAACATTAATGTAAATGTCAGCAGCTTCCTTTCTTTCTGAATATTACTGTATATGTCAGCAGTCTCCCCTGGCTGTATATGACTATATCTGTCATCTGTTTCCTTTCTCTGAATATACTGTTTGTGTCAGCAGTTTCCCCTTTTCTGAATATTACTGTATCTCCCAGCATCTTCCTCTCTTTCTGAATATTACTGCATCTGTCAGCAATGTCCCCTCTCTCTGAACATTACTTTATCTGTCAGCTGCTTCCTCTCTTTCTGACTATTACTGTATCTGTCAGCAGTCTCCCCTCTCTGAATATTATTGTATGTGTGAGCAGTTTCCTCTCTCTTTGAATATTATTGTATCTGACAGCAGTTTCCTCTCTTTCTGAATATTACTGTATCTGTCAGTAATCTCCCCCCTCTCTGAACATGACAGTATCTGTCAGCAGTTTCCTCTCTTTCTGAATATTACTGTATCTGTCAGCAATGTCCTCTCTCTCTGAACATTACTGTATGTGTCAGCAGTTTCCTCTCTTTTTGAATGTTATTGTATCTATCAGCAGCTTCCTCTCTTTCTGAATATTATCTCCGCTCTCTGAATATGACTGTATCTGTCAGCTGTTTCCTCTCTCTGAATATGACTGTATCTGTCAGCAGTCTCCCCTCTCTGAATATGACTGTATCTGTCTGCTGATACCTCTCTTTCTGAACATTACTGTATCTGTCAGCAGACCCACCTCTCTGAATATTATTATATCTGTGAGCAGTTTCCTCTCTCTGAATATTACTGTTTCCGTCAACAGTTTCTCCTTTTCTGAATATTACTGTATCTGTCAGCAGTCTCCTCTCTCTGAATATCACTGTTTCTGTAAGCAGTCTCCCCGTCTCTGAACATTACTGCATCTGTCAGTTGTTTCCTCTCTCTCTAAATATTACTGTATCTGTCTGCAGTCACCCCTCTCTGAATATGACTAGAACTGTCAGCAGTCTCCTCCCTCTCTGAACATTACTGAATCTGTCTACTCTCCAGTCTCTCTCTCTGAATATGACTGTATCTGTCATCAACTTCCTTTCTTTCTGAATATTACTGTATATGTCAGCAGTCTTCCCTCTCTGAATATTACTGCATCTGCCAGCATTTTCTTCTCCCCCTGAAAATTTCTTTATCTGTCATAAAATTGCTCTCTCTCTCTCTTAATATTACCGCATCTATCAGCAGTTCTCCCCCTCTCTGTTACTGTATCTGTCAGCAGTTTCCTCTATTTCTGAATATTACTGTATCTGCCGGCAGTCTTGCATCTCTCTGAATATGACTGTGTCTGTCAGCAGTCTCTCCTCTCCCTGAATATGACTGTACCTGTCAGCAGTTTCCTCTCTTTCTGAACATTACTTTATCTGTCAGCAGTTTCCTCTGAACATTTCTGCAACTGTCAGCAGTTTATTCTCTCTCTAAATGTTACTGTATCTGTCAGCAGTTCACCCCCACCCCCGTTACTTTATCTGTCAGCAGTTTCCTCTCTTTCTGAACATTACTGTATCTGTCAGCAGTTTCCTCTCTTTCTGAATATTACTGTTTATGTCAGCAGTCTCCCCTCTCTCTGAATATTACTGTACTGTCAGCAGTTCCTCTTCTTTCTGAATATTGCTGCATTTGTCAGCAGTTCATCCTCTTTCTGAAGATTACTGCATCTGTCAGCAGTTTCCTATCTCTCTGAATATTACTGTCAGTCTACAATTTCCTCTGAATATTACTGTTTTTCCACACTTTAAATATTACTGTATCTGTTAGCAGTTTCCTTTCTTTCTGAATATAACTGTACCTGTCAGCAGTTTCCCCTCCCTCTAAATAGAACTGTATATGTCAGCAGTTTCCCTTCACTCTGAATATTACTGTGTCTTTCTGGAGTTTCCTCTTTCTCAGAATATAACTCTATCCACCAGCAGTTTCCCCTCTCTCTGAATATTACTGTGTTTGTTAACAGTTTCCCCTCTCTGAATATTATTGTATCTGACAGGAATTTCCCCTTGGAATATTACTGCATCTGCCAGTAGTTTCCCATATCTCTGAATGGTACTGTATCTGTCAGTTTCCTCTCTCTCTCTCTCTGAATATTCCTGTATCTGTCAGTTGTTTCCTATCTTTCTGAAGAATTCTGTTTCTGTCAGCACTTTCCTCTTTCTCTGAATATTATTGTATCTGTCAGCAATCTCCTCTCCCTGTGAACATTACTGTATCTGTCAGCAGTTTCCTCTTTTCCTGAGTATGACTGTATCTGTCAGCAGTTTCCCCTTTTCCTGAAAATTACTGTTTCTGTCAGCAGTTTCCTCTCTGAATATTACCATCTGTCTGCAGTTTCCTCTTTATCTGAATATAACTGAATACTTATCCCCATACCCTCATATATAAAAACAAAAAAACTGCGGATGCTGGAAATCCAAAACAAAAACAGAATTACCTGGAAAAACTCAGCAGGTCTGGCAGCATCGGCGGAGAAGAAAAGAGTTGACGTTTCGAGTCCTCATGACCCTTCGACAGAACTTGCGTTCGAGTCCAAGAAAGAGTTGAAATATAAGCTGGTTTAAGGTGTGTGTGTGGGGGGCGGAGAGATAGAGAGACAAAGAGGTGGAGCGGGGGTGGGGGGGGCGGGGGGCGGTGTGGTTGTAGGGACAAACAAGCAGTGATAGAAGCAGATCATCAAAAGATGTCAATGACAATAGTACAATAGCACACATAGGTGTTAAAATTAAAAGTTGGTGATATTATCTAAACGAATGTGCTAATTAAGAATGGAAGAATGGATGGTAGGGCACTCAAGGTATAGCTCTAGTGGGTTTTTTTTTATATAATGGAAATAGGTGGGAAAAGGAAAATCTTTATAATTTATTGGAAAAAAAAGGGAAGGGGGAAACAGAAAGGGGGTGGGGATGGGGGAGGGAGCTTACGACCTAAAGTTGTTGAATTCAATATTCAGTCCGGAAGGCTGTAAAGTCCCTAGTCGGAAGATGAGGTGTTGTTCCTCCAGTTTGCGTTGGGCTTCACTGGAACAATGCAGCAAGCCAAGGACAGACATGTGGGCAAGAGACCAGGGTGGAGTGTTGAAATGGCAAGCGACAGGGAGGTTTGGGTCATTCTTGCGGACAGACCGCAGGTGTTCTGCAAAGCGGTCGCCCAGTTTACGTTTGGTCTCTCCAATGTAGAGGAGACCACATTGGGAACAACGAATGCAGTAGACTAAGTTGGGGGAAATGCAGGTGAAATACTGCTTCACTTGAAAGGAGTGTTTGGGTCCTTGGACGGTGAGGAGAGAGGAAGTGAAGGGGCAGGTGTTGCATCTTTTGCGTGGGCATGGGGTGGTGCCATAGGAGGGGGTTGAGGAGTAGGGGGTGATGGAGGAGTGGACCAGGGTGTCCCGGAGGGAGCGATCCCTACGGAATGCCGATAAGGGGGGTGAAGGGAAGATGTGTTTGGTGGTGGCATCATGCTGGAGTTGGCGGAAATGGCGGAGGATGATCCTTTGAATGCGGAGGCTGGTGGGGTGATAAGTGAGAACAAGGGGGACCCTATCATGTTTCTGGGAGGGAGGAGAAGGCGTGAGGGCGGATGCGCGGGAGATGGGCCAGACACGGTTGAGGGCCCTGTCAACTACCGTGGGTGGAAAACCTCGGTTAAGGAAGAAGGAGGACATGTCAGAGGAACTGTTTTTGAATGTAGCATCATCGGAACAGATGCGACGGAGGCGAAGGAACTGAGAGAATGGGATGGAGTCCTTACAGGAAGCGGGGTGTGAGGAGCTGTAGTCAAGATAGCTGTGGGAGTCGGTGGGTTTGTAATGGATATTGGTGGACAGTCTATCACCAGAAATTGAGACAGAGAGGTCAAGGAAGGGAAGGGAAGTGTCAGAGATGGACCACGTGAAAATGAGGTCTGTCCGCAAGAATGACCCAAACCTCCCTGTCGCTTGCCATTTCAACACTCCACCCTGCTCTCTTGCCCACATGTCTGTCCTTGGCTTGCTGCATTGTTCCAGTGAAGCCCAACGCAAACTGGAGGAACAACACCTCATCTTCCGACTAGGGACTTTACAGCCTTCCGGACTGAATATTGAATTCAACAACTTTAGGTAGTAAGCCCCCTCCCCCATCCCCACCCCCTTTCTGTTTCCCCCTTCCCTTTTTTTTCCAATAAATTATAAAGATTTTCCTTTTCCCACCTATTTCCATTATATAAAAAAAAACCCCCACTAGAGCTATACCTTGAGTGCCCTACCATCCATTCTTAATTAGCACATTCGTTTAGATAATATCACCAACTTTAATTTTAACACCTATGTGTTCTATTGTACTATTGTCGTTGACATCTTTTGATGATCTGCTTCTATCACTGCTTGTTTGTCCCTACAACCACACCCTCCCCCCCTCCACCTCTTTGTCTCTCTATCTCTCCGCCCCCCACACACACACCTTAAACCAGTTTATATTTCAACTCTTTCTTGGACTCGAACGCAAGTTCTGTCGAAGGGTCATGAGGACTCGAAACGTCAACTCTTCTCCGCCGATGCTGCCAGACCTGCTGAGTTTTTCCAGGTAATTCTGTTTTTGTTCCCCATACCCTCACCCTGACTCACCCCTCTTATCCCATACCCTCGTCCTAACCCCTCTTACCCATACCCTCACCTTAATTCATCTCTCTTACCCCTCAGCATTTCCCCTCTCCGAATATTATGTATTTGTCACCATTTTCCCCTCCCTCTGAATATCGCTGCATCTGTCAGCATTTTCCCCTCTTTCCAAATATTACTGTATCTGTCAGCAGTTTCCCTTCTTTCTGAATTTTACTGTATCTGTCATCCATTGCCCCTCTGATTATTATTGTATCTGTTAGCAGTATCCTCTCTTTCTGGTTATTACTGTACCTGTCAGCAGTTTCCTCATCTCTGAATATTACTGTTATCTGTCTTCACAGCATTCTTTCTCTTTGCATGATTAGATGCGTTACTCTGTTGTATAATTTGGGTTTGTTTTCTTCAACAGACAGCCTGTTACTAAACATAACTTCCGTCAGTATCGCGTTTTGGGAAAGGGAGGCTTTGGTGAGGTGAGTCCTGAGTTCTTCAGTCAGCTGAAGGTGAATTTTTTGTAATCCCTGCATTCCCTCTCTGATCTCTGTGTCCCTCGCCCTCTTAGGTCTGTGCTTGTCAGAACCGAGCCACAGGGAAGATGTATGCCTGTAAGAAGCTGGAGAAGAAACGAATCAAGAAGAGGAAAGGAGAGGTCATGACTTTAAATGAGAAAGAGATTTTGGAGAAAGTGAACAGTAGGTTTGTAGTAAGTACATGGATTGGTTTTACTCGCAGTGCACCAAGAACAGGAACCTTAGCAGCATTAAATTGTATGTCCGTTCAGCAGCACCCCCATACCCTCACCCGAACCCCCTTACCCCAACCCTCACCCTAACCCCCTTACCCCCATATCCTCACCCTAACTCCATACCCTCACCCAAACCCCATACCCTCACCCTAACCCCCTTACCCCTGTACCCTCACCCTAACCCCAGACCGTCACCCTAACCCCCCTAACCCTCACCCGAACTCACCCGCCTTACCCCATATTCTCACCCTAACCCCCATACCAGTGGGAAGCACTAAAAAGCAAGATCCTAATAGTACAAAGTAGACATGTCCCCTACAAAAATAAGAGTGGTACTGCCAAATCTAGACCCGCCTTGTTGTCTAGAGGAATACAGGGGAAGAGAAAACAGAAAAAGAAAGCATATGATAGGCATAAAGAACTAAGCACTGCAAATAGCCTAGAGGCATATAGGAAGTGCAGGGACGAAGTAAAAAAGGAAATAAGGAAGTCAAAGAGAGGGCATGAAAAAAGATTAGCAAGTAAAGTTAAAGATACCCCAAAGATGTTTTACCAATACATTAATGCTAAAAGGTTAGTTAAGGAAAAAGTGGGACCTATCAGAGATGAAGATGGAAACTTGTGTGTAGATGCAGAGGCTGTGGGAAGGGTTTTGAATGAATATTTTGTCTCCATGTTTACAAAGGAAAGGGAGGATGTAGATATAGTAGTCCAGGAGGAACACTGCGAGATATTGGACGGGATAGTCATAAAGAGAGAGGATGTAGTCGAAGGGTAGAAATCCTTGAAAGTTGATAAGTCACCAGAGCCAGATGGATTGTTTCCGAGGCTGCTGAAGGCAGTCAGGGAGGAGATAGCAGATGCTCTGAGGATGATTTTCCAATCTTCACTAGATACAGGGGAGTGAGCATGGATTTGTTAAAGGAAGGTCTTGCCTCACAAATTTGATTGAATTCTTTGAGGAAGTGACAAGAAGGGTTGATGAAGGTAGGGCAGTGGATGTTGTGTACATGGATTTTAGCAAGGCATTTGACAAGGTCCCACATGGCAGATTGGTCAGGAAAGTAAAAGCCCATGGGATTCAGGATAATGTGGCAAACTGGATAAAAGGTTGGCTTGTAACAGGAAACAAAGGGTAATGGCCAATGGATGCCCTTGCGAATGGGAAGTTGTCTTAAGTGGTGTTCCACAGGGCTCAGTGTTGGGACACTTGCTGTTTGTGTTATATATTAACGATTTGGACGTGAACACGGGGGGCACAATTGGGAAATTTGCAGATGACACAAAGATTGGCCGAGTAGTGGATAGTGTAGAGGATAGCCATAATGTCCAAAATGATATAGATGGGTTGGTGGAGTGGGCGGTTATGTAGCAGATGGATTTTAACATAGAGAAGTGTGAGGTCATACATCTAGGGAGGTCAAACAGTTACAGGAATTACACAGTAAATGAGAATATACTAAGAGGGGTAGATGAAATGAGAGATCTTGGCGTACAAGTACACAGATCCCTGAAGGCAGCAGTTCAAGTAGACAAGGTTGTAAAGAAGGCATATAGAAAGCTCTCCTTCATTGGCAGAGGTATAGAATATAAAAGTAAGGATATAATATTGGAATTGTATAAAACACTAGTGAGGCCACAACTGGAGTATTGTGTGCAGTTCTGGTCACCACATTACAGGAAGGGCGTAATAGCTCTGGAGAGAGTGCAGAGGAGGTTTACAAGAATGCCAAGTTTAGAAAAGTGTAGCTACGAGGAGAGATTGGATAGGTTGGAGTTATTTTCCTTAGAACAAAGAAGGCTGAGAGGTGACTTGATTGAGGTGTACAAAATTATGAGGGGAATAGATAGAGTGGACAGGATAAAACTGTTTCCCTTGATGGAGAATTCTAGAACCAGGGACATAGATTCAAGATAAGTGGCAGAAGGTGTAGGGGGGACATGAGGAAGAATTATTTTATGCAGAGGGTAGTGGGTGTCTGAAATTCACTGTCCAAGTTGGTGTTAGAGGCAGAAACTTTAAACTCTTTTAAAATGTATCTGGATCTGCACCTTAAGTGCTGTAAGCTGCAGGGCTATGGACCGGGTGCAGGAAGGTGGGATTAGAAAGGGAACCTGGGTGTCCTCGGGCTGGCATGGACAAGATGGTCTGAATGGCCTCCTTCTGTGCTGTAACTTTTCTATGGTTTAATGGTTCTATATCCTCACCCTAACTCACCCCCCTTACTCCCATTCCCTCACCCTAACCTCCTTATCCCCATACCCTCGCCCTAACCCCCTCACCCCCATTCCCTCATCCTAACACCCCGCTTACCCTCATACCCTCACCCTAACTTACCCCTTAACCCCATATCCTCACCCTAAATCTATCCCCATATCCTCACCCTAAATCTACCCCCATATCCTCACCCTAACTCTATCCCCATACCCTCACCCTAACCCCTTTACCCCATACCATCAACCCCCTTACCCCCATACCCTCATCCCAACCCCATACCCTCACACAAATCCCCATATCCTCACCCTAACTCTCACCCCATACCCTCACTCTAACCCCCTTACCCCCATACCCTCACCCTGACCCTCTTACCTCCATGCCCTCACCCCAAACCCCATACCCTCATCCTATCCCCCCTTAAACCCATACCCTCACTCTAACCCCCTTACTCTCATATCCTCACCCAAACCCCCATACCCTCTCCCTAACTCCCCTTACCACCATACACTCACCCTAACTCCCATAGCCTCACCCTAATCCCCATACTCTCACCCTAACCCCCTTACCCCATACCCTCACCCTAACCCCCATACCCTCACCCTAACCCCCAAGACCTCACCCTATCCCCCCTTAAACCCATACCCTCACCCTAACCCCAATACCGTCAACCTAACCCCCCCAGCCCCCAAGCACTCACCCTAACTCCCATACCCTCACCCTAACTCACCTTAGCCCCATATCCTCACCCTAACCCCCTTACCCCATACACTCACCCTAACCCCCATACACTCACCCTAACCCCCATGCCCTCACCCTAACCCTCATACTCTCACCCTAACCCCCTTACCCCCATACCCTCACCCTAACACCTATACCCACACCTGAACACCCTTACCCTCACCCTAATACCTATACCCCCACCCGAACACCCTTACCCTCACCCCAACCCCCCTTACTCCCATACCCTCACCCTAACCCCTCTTACCCCCATACCATTGCCTTAACTGCCCTTACCACTATACCCTCATCCTAACTCACCCCTTACCCACCTACCATCAACCCACCCCCTTTACAACCATAACCTCTCTCTAACTTACCCACTTAATCCATAACCTCGCACTAACCCACTTTACATACATACCCTAGCCTAGCTCTCTCCTTATCCCTATAACCTCACCCTAAAGCCCCTTACCCCCATCAGCGTGCCTAGCCATCCCCCTTTATACCAAACCTTTGCCCTAACCCTCAGCGCACTGCCCCTCCCCCCACGCAATTCCCCTTCATGCAAGATCTCCCCCTCCTCACATGATCTCCCACTCCCCTCATACTCTTACCCTCCCACTGTGCTCTACCCCTCTCCCCACCTCCCACCATTCCCCCCGCCCCACTTTTCGCCCCGCTCTCTTCCCACCCTGCCCGCAAGCTGCCCCCTCCCTGCTCTCTGCCCCTCCGCTCTGCTATCTGCCCCTCTGCTCTGCTATCTGCCCCTCCGCTCTGTTCTCTGCCCCCCTCCCCGCTCTCTGTCCCTCCTCTCTGACCCCCCACTCCCTGCCCCCTCTCCTCGCTCTTTGACCCCCTTCCCACTCTCTGCCCCCCTCCCCATTCTCTGCCCCTCCGCCCTGCCCCCTGCCCCACTCCTCCCTCTCTGCCTCTCCTCCCCGCTCGCTGCCCCCTGCTCCCCGCTGTCTGCCCCTCAGGCCCTCCTCACTCTCTGCCCCCCTACCCGCTCTTTGCCCTTCCTCCCCGTTCTCTTCCCTGCCCTCACTGCTCTCTGCCCCCCCCTCCCCGCAATCTGACCCCCCTCCATTCTCTCTGACCCCCTTCCCTGCTCTCTGACCCCCATCCCCATTTTTCCAGCCCCTTAGCCCCTCCTCGCTCTCTGTCCCCCTCCCCGCTCTCTGCCCCCCTCCCCGCTCTCTGTCCCCTCCCCGCTCTCTGCCCCCCTCCCCGCTCTCTGTCCCCTCCCCGCTCTCTGTCCCCCTCCGCGCTCTCTGCCCCCCTCCCCGCTCTCTGAACCCCCCTCCCCGCTCTCTGCACCCCCCTCCCCGCTCTCTGAACTCCCTCCCCGCTCTCTGAACCCCCTCCCCGCTCTCTGTCCCCCTCCCCGCTCTCTGTCCCCCTCCCCGCTCTCTGTCCCCCTCCCCGCTCTCTGTCCCCCTCCCCGCTCTCTGTCCCCCTCCCCGCTCTCTGTCACCCTCCGCGCTCTCTGTCCCCCTCCCCTCTCTCTTCCCCCCCTCCACGCTCTCTGACCCTCTTCCCGCTCTCTGCATTCCCTCCCCGCTCCCGGCCCCCCTCCCCGCTCTCTGCCACCCCCTCCCCGCTCTCTGCCACCCCCTCCCCACTCCCTGCCCCCCTCCACACTCTCTGCCACCCCCTCCCCGCTCTCTGCTACCCCCTCCCCGCTCTCTGCCACCCCCTCCCCGCTCTCCGCCACCCCCTCCCCGCTCTCTGCCACCCCCTCCCCGCTCTCTGCCACCCCCTCCCCGCTCTCTGCCACCCCCTCCCCGCTCTCTGCACCCCCCTCCCCGCTCTCTGGCCCCCTCCCCGCTCTCTGCCCCCCCTCCCCTCTCTCTGCTCCCTCCCCGCTCTCTGCCCCCAACCCCGTTCTCTGCCCCCTTACTCACTGTCTGTCCCCGTCACTGCTTTCCACCCCCCCCTCCCTGCTCTCTGCCCCCTCCCTGCTCTCTGCCCCCTCCCTGCTCTCTGCACCCCCTCCCCGCTCTCTGCCCCCCTCCCCGCGCTCTGACCCCCTCCCCGCTCTCTCTCCCCCCTCCCCACGCTCTCCCCCCTCCCCGCTCTCCCTCCCCCCTCCCCGTTCTCTCTCCCCCCTCCCCATTCTCTGTCCTCCCTCCCCATTACCTGTCCCCCTCCCTGCTCTCTGTCCCCCCTCCCCGCTCTCTGCCCCCCCCGCTCTCTGTCCAACCTCCCCACTCTCTGCGCCCCCCACTCTCTGCCCTCCCTCCCTGCTCTCTGCCCCCAACCCCGTTCTATGGCC
The DNA here is from genome assembly GCF_017639515.1 of Carcharodon carcharias. Lineage (NCBI taxonomy): Eukaryota > Metazoa > Chordata > Chondrichthyes > Lamniformes > Lamnidae > Carcharodon > Carcharodon carcharias. The sequence goes on along the minus strand of NC_054474.1, from coordinate 108,844,409 downwards.
CCCCTCCCCACTCTCTGCCCCCTTACCCACTCTCTGTCCCCGTCACTGCTTACTACCCCCCCTCCCTGCTCTCTGCACCCCCCCTCTCTCTGCCCTCCCTCCCCGCTCTCTGCCCCCACTCGCCGCTCTCTGTCCCCACTCGCCGCTCTCTGTCCCCACTCGCCGCTCTCTGTCCCCACTCGCCGCTCTCTGCCCCCTCCCCGCTCTCTGCCCCCTCCCCGCTCTCTGTCCCCCTCCCCGCTCTCTGCCCCCCTCCCCGCTCTCTGCCCCCTTCCCCGCTCTCTGCCCCCTTCCCCGCTCTCTGCCCCCTTCCCCGCTCCCTGCCCCCCTCCCCGCTCTCTGCCCCCCTCCCCGCTCCCTGCCCCCCTCCCCGCTCCCTGCCCCCCTCCCCGCTCTCTGCCCCCACCTCCCCGCTCTCTGCCCCCCCTCCCCGCTCTCTGCCCGCCTCCCCGCTCCCTGCCCCCCTCCCCGCTCTCTGTCCCCCTCCCCGCTCTCTGAACCCCCTCCCCGCTCTCTGCCCCCCCTCCCCGCTCTCAGCCCCCCCTCCCCGCTCCCTGCCCCCCTCCCCATTCTCTGCCCCTTCCCCGCTCTCTGCCCCCCCTCCCCGCTCTCTGCCCGCCTCCCCGCTCCCTGCCCCCCTCCCCGCTCCCTGCCCCCCTCCCCGCTCTCTGCCCCCCTCCCCGCTCTCTGCCCCCACCTCCCCGCTCTCTGCCCCCCTCCCCGCTCTCTGTCCCCCTCCCCGCTCTCTGTCCCCCTCCCCGCTCTCTGTCCCCCTCCCCGCTCTCTGTCCCCCTCCCCGCTCCCTGCCCCCCTCCCCGCTCTCTGCCCCCCCTCCCCGCTCTCTGCCCGCCTCCCCGCTCTCTGCCCGCCTCCCCGCTCCCTGCCCCCCTCCCCGCTTTCTGCCCTCCCTCCCCGCTCTCTGCCCCCCTGCTCTCTGCCTTCCCTCCCCACTCCCTGCCCCCCTCCACACTCCCTGCCCCCCTCCCCGCTCTCTGCCCCCCTCCCCACTCTCTGCCCCCACCTCCCCGCTCTCTGCCCCCCCTCCCCGCTCTCTGTCCCCCTCCCCGCTCTCTGTCCCCCTCCCCGCTCTCTGCCCCCCCTCCCCGCTCTCTGTCCCCCTCCCCGCTCTCTGTCCCCCTCCTCGCTCTCTGTCCCCCTCCCCGCTCTCTGTCCCCCTCCCCGCTCTCTGTCCCCCTCCCCGCTCCCTGCCCCCCTCCCCGCTCTCTGTCCCCCTCCCCGCTCTCTGTCCCCCTCCCCGCTCTCTGTCCCCCTCCTCGCTCTCTGTCCCCCTCCCCGCTCTCTGCCCCCCTCCCCGCTCTCTGTCCCCCTCCCCGCTCTCTGTCCCCCTCCCCGCTCTCTCTCCCCCCTCCCGGCTCTCTCTCCCCCCTCCCGGCTCTCTCTCCCCCCTCCCCGCTCTCTGTCCCCCTCCCCGCTCTCTCTCCCCCCTCCCGGCTCTCTCTCCCCCCTCCCGGCTCTCTCTCCCCCCTCCCCGCTCTCTGTCCCCCTCCCCGCTCTCTCTCCCCCCTCCCGGCTCTCTCTCCCCCCTCCCGGCTCTCTCTCCCCCCTCCCGGCTCTCTCTCCCCCCTCCCGGCTCTCTCTCCCCCCTCCCGGCTCTCTCTCCCCCCTCCCCGCTCTCTGTCCCCCTCCCCGTTCTCTCTCCCCCCTCCCCGTTCTCTGTCCTCCCTCCCCATTACCTCTCCCCCCTCCCTGCTTTCTGCCCCCACTGCCCGCTCTCTGTCTCCCCTCCCCATTCTCTGCCCCCCTCCCCGCTCTCTGCCCCTCCATCTTGCTCTCTGCCCGTCAGCCCCTCCCCTCTCTCTTACCCCCTTCCCCTCTCTCTGCCCCCCTCCCTGCTCTCTGCCCTTTTCCCCGCTTTCTGCCCCTCCACCCCACTCTCTGCCCTACTGCCCTCACCCTTAATCCCCTTTATCACCATACCCTCACCAGATTCCCTCTTTACTTCCATACGCTCGCCCTAAATCCACTTTAATCTCATATCCACACCCTAACACCCACTAAACATTCCCCCAACCCCCTCTGTCTCTGTAACTCTGCCCCGCACTCTTCCTCTCCCTCTGTTGTGTAGCGTGTGCCCCGTTGTGTGGCATGTGCTTCATTATGACATGGTTTGTTTCCTGTAGGTGAGCCTGGCCTATGCGTATGAAAGTAAAGATGCTCTGTGCCTGGTTCTAACTCTAATGAACGGAGGAGACCTCAAGTTTCACATCTATCACATGGGAGAGGCTGGCTTTCAGGAGGCACGAGCTGTGTTCTACACTGCGCAGATCTGCTGTGGCCTTGAACACCTGCAGAAGGAGCGAGTGGTGTACAGGTGGGACTCTCATAATCTCTTCTCACATGATCTGTCATCACCTCCTTTCTGCTGTTAGCACTTTCTCTGTCTGTCATTGACTTTGATCAACCGCTCCCTCTGGGGGCTCCGGGTGTTCGGTACTGTGCCCTCTCCGCCCTACAATCTCTCTGCTGTGCCTCACTGACGGAAGTTTCTTTTACAGGGACTTGAAACCGGAAAATCTGCTTCTGGATGACCAGGGTAAGTGTGCAAAACAGTGTGGAATGTCACGGTGCGCTGGGTGTACACTGGGTGTGGGCAGCGGGGTGCCTATAAACTGGGTGTGGGCAGCGGGGTGCACGTACACTGGGTGTGGGCAGCAGGGTGCACGTACACTGGGTGTGGGCAGCAGAGTGCACATACACTGGGTGTGGGCAGCAGGGTGCACGTACACTGGGTGAGGACAGTGAGGTGTGTGTACACAGTGTGAGCAGCGGGATGTGTGTACACTGGGTGTGGGCAGCAGGATGCGTGTACACTGGGTGTGGGCAGCGGGATGCGTGTACACTGGGTGTGGGCAGCGGGATGCGTGTACACTGGGTGTGGGCAGTGGGCTGTCTGTACACAGGGTGTGGGCAGCGGGCTGTCTGTACACTGGGTGTGGGCAGCGGGGTGTCTACACTGGGTGTGGCAGTGGGGTGTCTGTACACTGGGTGTGGGCAGCGGGGTGTCTGTACACTGGGTGTGGGCAGCGGGGTGTGTGTACACTGGGTGTGAGCAGTACACTGGGTGTACACTGGGTGTGGGCAGCAGGATGCGTGTACAATGGGTGTGGGCAGCGGGATGCGTGTACACTGGGTGTGGGCAGCGGGCTGTCTGTACACTGGGTGTGGGCAGCGGGCTGTCTGTACACTGGGTGTGGGCAGTGGGGTGTCTACACTGGGTGTGGCAGTGGGGTGTCTGTACACTGGGTGTGGGCAGCGGGGTGTCTGTACACTGGGTGTGGGCAGCGGGGTGTGTGTACACTGGGTGTGAGCAGTACACTGGGTGTACACTGGGTGTGGGAGCGGGATGCGGGTACACAGAGTGGGCAGTGGGGTGCGTGTACACTGGGTGTGGGCAGCGGGCTGTCTGTACACTGGGTGTGGGCAGCGGGCTGTCTGTACACTGGGTGTGGGCAGCGGGCTGTCTGTACACTGGGTGTGGCAGTGGGGTGTCTGTACACTGGGTGTGGGCAGCGGGGTGTCTGTACACTGGGTGTGGGCAGCGGGGTGTGTGTACACTGGGTGTGAGCAGTACACTGGGTGTACACTGGGTGTGGGAGCGGGATGCGGGTACACAGAGTGGGCAGTGGGGTGCGTGTACACTGGGTGTTGGCAGCGGGGTGTCTCTACACTGGGTGTGGGCAGCGGGGTGTGTGTACACGGCGTGTGAGCAGCGGGGTGCATGTACACTGGGTGTGGGCAATGGGGTGTGTGTACACTGGGTGTGTGCAGTGCACTGGGTGTACACTGGGTGTGGGCAGTGGGGTGCATATACTCTGGGTGTGGCAAGCAGGGTGCGTGTACACTGGGTGTTAGCAGCAGTGTGTCTGTACACTGGGTGTGGGCAGTGGGGTGTCTGCGTACTGGGTATGGGCAGTTCGGTACATATACATTGGGTTTGGGCTGCGGGGTCTGTGTACACTGGGTGTGGGCAGTGAGGTGCGCAAACACTAGGTGTGGGCAGCGGGGCGTCTGTACACTGGGTGTGGGCAGCGGGGTGTCTGAACACTGGGTGTGTAGCGAGGTGCATGTACATTGGGTGTGGGCAGCAGGGTGTCTGTATACTGGGTATGGGCAGTGGGGTGTCTGCATACTGGGTATGGGCAGCAAGGTGCACGTACACTGGGTGTGGGCAGTGGGGTGCGCATACACTGGGTATTGTCAGCGGGTTGCATGTACACTGGGTGTGGGCAGCGTGCTGCCTGTACACTAGGTATGGGCAGCGGGGTGCGTGTACTCTGGGTGTGGGCAGCGGGGTGCGGGTACACTGGGTGTGGGCAGCGGGGTGTCTGTACACTGGGTGTGGGCAGCGGAGTGTCTGTACACTGGGTGTGGGCAGTGGCGTGTCTGTACACTGGGTGTGGGCAGTGGCGTGTCTGTACACTGGGTGTGGGCAGTGGGGTGTCTGTACACTGGGAGTGGGCAGCGGGTTTTGTGTACACTGGGTGTGAGCAGTGAGGTGCACATACACTGCGTGTGGGCAGTGGGGTGTGCCTACACTGGGTGTTTGCAGTGCACTGGGTGTACACTGGGTGTGGGAGCGGGATGCGGGTACACAGAGTGGGCAGCGGGGTGCATGTACATTGGGTTTTGGCAGCGGGGTGTCTCTACACTGGGTATGGGCAGTGGGGTGTCTGCATACTGGGTATGGGCAGCAGGGTGCACATACGCTGGGTGTGGGCAGTGGGGTGCGCATACACTGGGTATGGTCAGCGGGATGCATGTACACTGGGTGTGGGCAGTGGGGTGTCTGTACACTAGGTATGGGCAGCAGGGTGCGTGTAACCTGGGTGTGGGCAGTGGGGTGCATGTACACTGGGTGTGGGCAGCGGCTTGCGTGTGCTCTGGGTGTGGCAAGCAGGGTGCGTGTACACTGGGTGTGAGCAGTGGGGTGTGGGCAGCAGGGTGCATGTACACTGAGTGGGGGCAGCTGGGTGCATGTACACTGAATGTGGGCAGCAGGGTGCATGTACACTGAGTGTGGGCAGCAGGGTGTGTGTACACTGGGTGTGAGCAGCGGGGTGCATGTATGCTGGGTGTGGGCAGCGGGGTGCGTGTACGCTGGGTGTGGGTAGCGGGGTGCGTGTACGCTGGGTGTGGGCAGCGGGGTACGTGTACACTGGGTGTGGGCAGCGGGGTGCATGTAATCTGGGTTTGTCCAGCGGGGTGCGTGTACTCTGGGTGTGAGCAGTGGGGTGTCTGTACACTGGGTGTGGGCAGCAGGGTGCATGTACACCGGGTGTGGGCAGCGGGGTGTCTGTAAACTGTGTGTTGCAGCGGGGTGTCTGTACACTGGGTGTGGGTAGTGGGGTGTCTGCATACTGGGTATGGGCAGTTGGTTACGCGTACACTGGGTTTGGGCTGCGGGGTCTGTGTACACTGGGTGTGGGAAGTGAGGGCGCATACACTGGGTGTACACTGGGTGTGGGAGCGGGATGCGAGGACACAGAGTGGGCAGCGGGGTGCGTGTATACTGGGTGTTGGCAGCGGTGTGTCTCTACACTAGGTGTGGGCAGCGGGGTGTGTGTACACTGGGTGTGAGCAGCAGGGTGCCTTTACAATGGGTGTGGGTAGTGGGGTGTCTGTACACTGGGTGTGAGCAGCGGAGTGCCTTTACACTGGGTGTGGGCAGCAGGGTACGTGTACACTGTGAGTGGCCAGCGGGATGCGTGCACACTGGGTGTGGGCAGCGGGATGCCTGTACACTGGGTGTGGGCAGTGGGGTTTCTGTACACTTGATGTGGGCAGCAAGGTGTCTGTACACTGCGTGTGGGCTGCGGGTTGTTGCTACACTGGGTGTGGGCAGCAGGGTGTCTGTACACTGGGTGTGGGCAGTGGGGTGCATATACTCTGGGTGTGGCAAGCAGGGTGCGTGTACACTGGGTGTTAGCAGCAGTGTGTCTGTACACTGGGTGTGGGCAGTGGGGTGTCTGCATACTGGGTATGGGCAGTTCGGTACATATACATTGGGTTTGGGCTGCGGGGTCTGTGTACACTGGGTGTGGGCAGTGAGGTGCGCAAACACTAGGTGTGGGCAGCGGGGCGTCTGTACACTGGGTGTGGGCAGTGGGGTGTCTGAACACCGGGTGTGTAGCAAGGTGCATGTACATTGGGTGTGGGCAGCAGGGTGTCTGTATACTGGGTATGGGCAGTGGGGTGTCTGCATACTGGGTATGGGCAGCAAGGTGCACGTACACTGGGTGTGGGCAGTGGGGTGCGCATACACTGGGTATTGTCAGCGGGTTGCATGTACACTGGGTGTGGGCAGCGTGCTGCCTGTACACTAGGTATGGGCAGCGGGGTGTGTGTACTCTGGGTGTGGGCAGCGGGGTGCGGGTACACTGGGTGTGGGCAGCGGGGTGTCTGTACACTGCGTGTGGGCAGTGAGGTGTCTGTACACTGGATGTGGGCAGCGGAGTGTCTGTACACTGGGTGTGGGCAGCGGAGTGTCTGTACACTGGGTGTGGGCAGCGGAGTGTCTGTACACTGGGTGTGGGCAGCGGAGTGTCTGTACACTGGGTGTGGGCAGCGGAGTGTCTGTACACTGGGTGTGGGCAGTGGAGTGTCTGTACACTGGGTGTGGGCAGTGGCGTGTCTGTACACTGGGTGTGGGCAGTGGGGTGTCTGTACACTGGGAGTGGGCAGCGGGTTTTGTGTACACTGGGTGTGAGCAGTGAGGTGCACATACACTGGGTGTGGGCAGTGGGGTGTGCCTACACTGGGTGTTTGCAGTGCACTGGGTGTACACTGGGTGTGGGAGCGGGATGCGGGTACACAGAGTGGTCAGCGGGATGCATGTACACTGGGTGTGGGCAGTGGGGTGTCTGTACACTAGGTATGGGCAGCAGGGTGCGTGTAACCTGGGTGTGGGCAGCGGGGTGCATGTACACTGGGTGTGGGCAGCGGCTTGCGTGTGCTCTGGGTGTGGCAAGCAGGGTGCGTGTACACTGGGTGTGAGCAGTGGGGTGTGGGCAGCAGGGTGCATGTACACTGAGTGGGGGCAGCTGGGTGCATGTACACTGAGTGTGGGCAGCAGGGTGCATGTACACTGAGTGTGGGCAGCAGGGTGTGTGTACACTGGGTGTGAGCAGCGGGGTGCATGTATGCTGGGTGTGGGCAGCGGGGTGCGTGTATGCTGGGTGTGGGCAGCGGGGTGCGTGTACGCTGGGTGTGGGCAGCGGGGTACGTGTACACTGGGTGTGGGCAGCGGGGTGCATGTACTCTAGGTTTGTCCAGCGGGGTGCGTGTACTCTGGGTGTGAGCAGTGGGGTGTCTGTACACTGGGTGTGGGCAGCAGGGTGCATGTACACTGGGTGTGGGCAGCAGGGTGTGTGTATGATGGGTGTGAGCAGCGGGGTGTGTGTACACTGGGTGTGGGCAGCAGGGTGCATGTACACCGGGTGTGGGCAGCGGGGTGTCTGTAAACTGTGTGTTGCAGCGGGGTGTCTGTACACTGGGTGTGGGTAGTGGGGTGTCTGCATACTGGGTATGGGCAGTTGGTTACGCGTACACTGGGTGTGGGCTGCGGGGTCTGTGTACACTGGGTGTGGGAAGTGAGGGCGCATACACTGGGTGTACACTGGGTGTGGGAGCGGGATGCGAGGACACAGAGTGGGCAGCGGAGTGCGTGTATACTGGGTGTTGGCAGCGGTGTGTCTCTACACTAGGTGTGGGCAGCGGGGTGTGTGTACACTGGGTGTGGGCAGCAGGGTGCCTTTACAATGGGTGTGGGTAGTGGGGTGTCTGTACACTGGGTGTGAGCACCGGAGTGCCTTTACACTGGGTGTGGGCAGCGGGGTGCATGTACTCTGGGTTTGGCCAGCGGGGTGCGTGTACTCTGGGTGTGAGCAGCGGGGTGTCTGTACACTGGGTGTGGGCAGCAGGGTGCATGTACACTGGGTGTGGGCAGCGGGGTGTGTGTATGATGGGTGTGAGCATTGGGGTGTGTGTACACTGGGTGTGGTCAGCGGGGTGCATGTACACTGGGTGTGGGCAGCGGGGTGTCTGTAAACTGTGTGTTGCAGCGGGGTGTCTGTACACTGGGTGTGGGCAGTGGGGTGTCTGCATACTGGGTATGGGCAGTTGGTTACGCGTACACTGGGTTTGGGCTGCGGGGTCTGTGTACACTGGGTGTGGGAAGTGAGGGCGCATACACTGGGTGTACACTGGGTGTGGGAGCGGGATGCGAGGACACAGAGTGGGCAGCGGGGTGTCTCCACACCAGGTGTGGGCAGCAGGGTGTCTCTACACTAGGTGTGGGCAGCGGGGTGTGTGTACACTAGGTGTGGGCAGCGGGGTGTGTGTACATTGGGTGTGAGCAGTGGGGTGCCTTTACACTGGGTGTGGGCAGCAGGGTGTATGTACACTAGGTGTGGGCAGCGGGGTGCGTGTATGATGGGTGTGAGCAGCGGGGTGTGTGTACACTGGGTGTGGGCAGCAGGGTGCGTGTATGATGGGTGTGAGCAGCGGGGTGTATGTACACTGGGTGTGGGCAGCAGGGTGCATGTACTCTGGGTGTGGGCAGCGGGGTGTCTGTAAACTGTGTGTGGGCAGCGGGGTGTCTCTACACTAGGTGTGGGCAGCGGGGTGTGTGTACACTGGGTGTGAGCAGTGGGGTGCCTTTACACTGGGTGTGGGCAGCGGGGTGTATGTACACTGGGTGTGAGCAGTGGGGTGCCTTTACACTGGGTGTGGGCAGCGGGGTACGTTTACACTGTGAGCGGCCAGCGGGGTGCGTGCGCACTGGGTGTGGGCAGCGGGGTGCCTGTACATTGGGTGTTGGCAGCGGGGTTTCTTTACACCGGGTGTGGGCAGTGTGGTGTCTATACACTGGGTGTGGGCAGCAAGGTGTCTGTGCACTGGGTGTGGGCAGCGGGGTCTGGGTACAGTTGGTGTGGGCAGTGAAGTGCGCATACACTGGATGTGGGCAGTGAGTTGCCTGTATACTGGGTGTGGGCAGTGGGATGCTTGTGCACTGGGTGTGGGCTGCTGGATGCGTGTACTCTTGGTGTGGGCAGCGGGGTGCGTGTACACTGGGTGTGGGCAGCAGGGTGCATGTACGATGTGTGTGGGCAGCGGAGTGTGTGTACACTGGGTGTGGGCAGCCGGGCGTGTGTATACAGGATGTGTGCAACAGGGTGTCTGGACACTGGGTGAGTGCAGTGGTGTGTCTGTACACTGGGTGTGGGCAGCAGCGTGTCTGTACACAGGGCGTGGGCAGCGAGGTGTCTGTACACAGGGTGTGGGCAGCGGGGTGTTTGTACACTGGGTGTGGGCAGCTGGGTCTTTGTACACTGGGTGTGTGCAGCAAGGTGTCTGTACCCTGGTTGTGGGCAGCTGGGTGCCTGTACACTGGTTGTGGGCAGCGGGCTTTCTGTACACTGCGTGTGGGCAGCGGGGTGTCTGTATACTGGGAGTCGGCAGCGGGGTGTCGGTACACTGGGTGTGGGCAATGAGGTGTCTCTACACTGGGTGTGGGCAGCGGGGATTTTGTACACTGGGTGTGGGCAGTCGGGTGTCTCTATACTGGGTGTGGGCAGCAGGGTGTCTGTACACTGGGAGTGGACAGTGAGGTGTATCTACACTGGGTGTGGGCAGCGGGGTGTCTGTACACTGGGTGTGGGGAGTGGGGTGTCTGTACACTGGGTGTGGGCAGTGGCGTGTCTGCATACTGGGTATGGGCAGTTGGGTACGCGTACACTGGGTTTGGGCTGCGGGGTCTGTGTACACTGGGTGTGGGAAGTGAGGTGCGCATACACTGGGTATGGGAGTGGGATGCGAGGACACAGAGTGGGCAGCGGGGTGCGTGTATACTGGGTGTTGGCAGCGGGCTGTCTCTGCACTGGGTGTGGGGAGCGGGGTGTCTGTACACTGGGTGTGAGCAGTGGGGTGTCTTTACATTGGGTGTGGGCAGCGGGGTATGTGTATACTGTGAGTGGCCAGCGTGGTGCGTACAGACTGGGTGTGGGCAGCGGGGTATCTGAACACTGGGTGTGGGCAGCATTGTGTCTGTTCACTGCGTGTGGGCAGCAGGGTGTCGCTACACTGGGTGTGGGCAGCAGGGTGTCTGCACACTGGGTGTGGGCAGTGGGGTGTCTGTACACTGTGTGTGGGCAGCGGGGTGTGTATTCATTGGGTGTGGGCAGCATTGTGTCTGTACACCGGGTGTGCGCAGCTGGGTGGGCAGGGGAGTGTCTGTACACTGGGTGAGGGCAGCTGGGTGTCTGTACAATGGGTGTGGGCAGCGGGGTGTCTGTACACTGGGTGTGGGCAGCAGGGTTCGTGTACACTGGGTGTGGGCAGCAGGGTGCTTGTATGAGGGGTGTGAGCAGCGGGGTGCGTGTACACTGGGTGTGGGCAGCAGGGTGCATGTACACTGGGTGTGGGCAGCGGGGTGTCTGTAAACTGTGTGTGGGCAGCGGGGTGTCTGTACACTGCGTGTGGGCAGCAACGTAACTGTACACTGGGTGTGGGCAGCAGGGTGTCTGTACACTTGGTGTGGGCAGCGGGGTCTGTGTACACTTGGTGTGGGCAGTGAAGTGCGCATACACTGGATGTGGGCAGGGAGTTGCCTGTATACTGGGTGTGGGCAGTGGGATGCATGTACACTGGGTGTGGGCTGCTGGATGCGTGTACTCTTGGTGTGGGCAGCGGGGTGAGTGTACACTGGGTGTGGGCAGCAGGGTGCATGTACGCTGTGTGTGGGCAGCGGGGTGTGGACAGCAGGGTGTGTGTACACTGGGTGTGGGCAGCGGGGCGTGTGAACACTGAATGTGTGCAACAGGGTGTCTGTACACTGGGTGTGTGCAGTGGTGTGTCTGTACACTGGGTGTGTGCAGTGGTGTGTCTGTACACTGGGTGTGGGCAGCGAGGTGTCTGTACACCGGGTGTGGGCAGCAGGGTGTCTGTACACTGGGTGTGGGCAGCTGTGTCTTTGTACAATGGGTGTGTGCAGTAAGGTGTCTGTACACTGGTTGTGGGCAGCTGGGTGTCTGTACACTGGTTGTGGGCAGCGGGCTGTCTGTACACTGGGTGTAGGCAGAGGGGTGTCTGTAAACTGGGTGTGGGCAGCGGGGTGTCGGTACACTGGGTGTGGGCAACGGTGAGTTTGTACACTGGGTGTGGGCAGTCGGGTGTCTCTACACTGGGTGTGGGCAGCGGGTTGTCTGTACACTGCGTGTGGGCAGTGGGGTGTCAGTACACTGGGTGTGCGCAACGGGGAGTTTGTACACTGGGTGTGGGCAGTCGGGTGTCTCTACACTGGGTGTGGGCAGTGGGTTGTCTACATTGGGTGTGGGCAGTGGGGTGTCTGTACACTGGGTGTGGGCAGTGTGTTGTCTGTACACTGGGTGTGGGCAGCGGGGTGTCTGCACACTGGGTGTGGGCAATGGGGTGTCTGTACACTGGGTGTGGGCAGTGTGGTATCTGTACACTGGGTGTGGGCAGCAGGGTGTCTGTACACTGGGTGTGGGCAGCGGGGTGTCTGTACACTGGGTGTTGGCAGCAGGGTGACTGTACACTGGGTGTGGGCAACAGGGTGTCTGTACACTGGGTGTGGGCAGCAGGGTGTCTGTTCACTGGGTGTGGGCAGTGGGGTGTCTGTACACTGGGTGTGGGCGGTGGTGTGTCTGTACACTGGGTGTGGGCAGCAGGGTTCATGTACACTGGGTGTGGGCAGCAGGGTGCTTGTATGAGGGGTGTGAGCAGCGGGGTGCGTGTACACTGGGTGTGGGCAGCGGGGTGTCTGTAAACTGTGTGTGAGCAGCGGGGTGTCTGTACACTGGGTGTGGGCAGTGGGGTGTCTGTACACTGGGTGTGGGCAGCGGGGTCTGGGTACACTTGGTGTGGGCAGTGAAGTGTGCATACACTGAGTGTGGGCAGTGAGTTGCATGTACACTGGGTGTGGGCAGTGGGGTGTCTGTACACTGGGTGTGAGCAGTGGGGTGTCTTTACATTGGGTGTTGGCAGCATTGTATGTGTATACTGTGAGTGGCCAGCGTGGTGCGTACACACTGGGTGTGGGCAGCGGGGTTTCTGTACACTGGGTGTGGGCAGCATTGTTTCTGTACACTAGGTGTGGGCAGCAGGGTGTCGCTACACTGGGTGTGGGCAGCAGGGTTTCTGCACACTGGGTATGGGCAATGGGGTGTCTGTACACTGTGTGTGGGCAGCGGGGTGTATATTCATTGGGTGTGGGCAGCATTGTGTCTGTACACCGGGTGTGCGCAGCTGGGTGTCTGCACACTGGATGTGGGCAGGGGAGTGTCTGTACACTGGGTGAGGGCAGCTGGGGGTCTGTACACTGGGTGTGGGCAGCGGGGTGTCTGTACACTGGGTGTGGGCAGCAGGGTTCATGTACACTGGGTGTGGGCAGCAGGGTGCTTGTATGAGGGGTGTGAGCAGCGGGGTGCGTGTACACTGGGTGTGGGCAGCAGGGTGCATGTACACTGGGTGTGGGCAGCGGGGTGTCTGTAAACTGTGTGTGGGCAGCGGGGTGTCTGTAAACTGTGTGTGGGCAGTGGGGTGTCTGTACACTGGGTGTGGGCAGTGGGGTGTCTGTACACTGGGTGTGGGCAGCGGGGTCTGGGTACACTTGGTGTGGGCAGTGAAGTGCGCATACACTGGATGTGGGCAGTGAGTTGCCTGTATACTGGGTGTGGGCAGTGGGATGCATGTACACTGGGTGTGGGCTGCTGGATGCGTGTACTCTTGGTTTGGGCAGCGGGGTGCGTGTACACTGGGTGTGGGCAGCAGGGTGCATGTACGCTGTGTGTGGGCAGCGGGGTGTGGACAGCAGGGTGTGTGTACACTGGGTGTGGGCAGCGGGGCGTGTGAACACTGAATGTGTGCAACAGGGTGTCTGTACACTGGGTGTGGGCAGCAGCGTGCCTGTACACTGGGTGTGGGCAGCGGGCTGTCTGTACACTGGGTGTGTGCAGTGGTGTGTCTGTACACTGGGTGTGGGCAGCAGCGTGTCTGTACACTGGGTGTGGGCAGCGAGGTGTCTGTACACCGGATGTGGGCAGCGGGGTGTCTGTACACTGGGTGTGGGCAGCTGTGTCTTTGTACAATGGGTGTGTGCAGTAAGGTGTCTGTACACTGGTTGTGGGCAGCTGGGTGTCTGTACACTGGTTGTGGGCAGCTGGGTGTCTGTACACTGGTTGTGGGCAGCGGGCTGTCTGTACACTGGGTGTAGGCAGAGGGGTGTCTGTAAACTGGGTGTGGGCAGCGGGGTGTCAGTACACTGGATGTGGGCAACGGTGAGTTTGTACACTGTGTGTGGGCAGGCGGTTGTCTCTACACTGGGTGTGGGCAGCGGGTTGTCTGTACACTGGCTGTGGGCAGCGGGGTGTCAGTACACTGGGTGTGGGCAATGGGGAGTTTGTACACTGGGTGTGGGCTGTCGGGTGTCTCTACACTGGGTGTGGGCAGCGGGTTGTCTACATTGAGTGTGGGCAGTGGGGTGTCTGTACACTGGGTGTGGGCAGTGTGTTGTCTGTACACTGGATGTGGGCAGCGGGGTGTCTGCACACTGGGTGTGGGCTGTGCGGTGTCTGTACGCTGGGTGTGGGCAATGGGGTGTCTGTACACTGGGTGTGGGCAGTGTGGTGTCTGTACACTGGGTGTGGGCAGCAGGGTGTCTGTACACTGGGCGTGTGCAGCGGGGTGTCTGTACACTGGGTTTGGGCACCGGGATCTGTGTACACAGTGTGTGAGCAGTGAAGTGTGCATACACTGAGTGTGGGCAGTGAGTTGCATGTACACTGGGTGTGGGCAGTGGGGTGTGCTTACACTGGGTGCGTGCCGTGCGCTGGGTGTACACTGGGTGTGGGCAGCAGGATGCGTGCACACATTGTTGGCAGCGGGATGCGTGTACACAGTGTGGGCAGCGTAATGAGTGTACGCTGGGTTTGGGCAGCGGTGTGCGTGTCCACTGGGGGTGGTCAGCAGGGTGTCTGTTCACTGGGTGTGGGCAGTGGGGTGTCTGTACACTGGGTGTGGGCAGCGGGGTGTCTGTACACTGGGTGTTGGCAGCAGGGTGACTGTACACTGGGTGTGGGCAACAGGGTGTCTGTACACTGGGTGTGGGCAGCAGGGTGTCTGTTCACTGGGTGTGGGCAGTGGGGTGTCTGTACACTGGGTGTGGGCGGTGGTGTGTCTGTACACTGGGTGTGGGCAGCAAGGTTCATGTACACTGGGTGTGGGCAGCAGGGTGCTTGTATGAGGGGTGTGAGCAGCGGGGTGCGTGTACACTGGGTGTGGGCAGCAGGGTGCATGTACACTGGGTGTGGGCAGCGGGGTGTCTGTAAACTGTGTGTGAGCAGCGGGGTGTCTGTACACTGGGTGTGGGCAATGGGGTGTCGGTACACTGGGTGTGGGCAACGGTGAGTTTGTACACTGTGTGTGGGCAGGCGGTTGTCTCTACACTGGGTGTGGGCAGCGGGTTGTCTGTACACTGGTGTGGGCAGCGGGGTGTCAGTACACTGGGTGTGGGCAACGGGGAGTTTGTACACTAGGTGTGGGCTGTCCGGTGTCTCTACACTGGGTGTGGGCAGCGGGTTGTCTACATTGAGTGTGGGCAGTGTGTTGTCTGTACACTGGGTGTGGGCAGCGGGGTGTCTGCACACTGGGTGTGGGCTGTGCGGTGTCTGTACGCTGGGTGTGGGCAATGGGGTGTCTGTACACTGGGAGTGGGCAGTGTGGTGTCTGTACACTGGGTATGGGCAGCAGGGTGTTTGTACACTGGGTGTGTGCATCGGGTTGTCTGTAAACTGGGTTTGGGCACCGGGATCTGTGTACACAGTGTGTGGGCAGTGAAGTGTGCATACACTGAGTGTGGGCAGTGAGTTGCATGTACACTGGGTGTGGGCAGTGGGGTGTGCTTACACTGGGTGCGTGCCGTGCGCTGGGTGTACACTGGGTGTGGGCAGCAGGATGCGTGCACACATTGTTGGCAGCGGGATGCGTGTACACAGTGTGGGCAGCGTAATGAGTGTACGCTGGGTTTGGGCAGCGGTGTGCGTGTCCACTGGGGGTGGGCAGCAGGGTGTCTGTTCACTGTGTGTGGGCAGTGGGGTGTCTGTACGCTGGGTGTGGGCAGCGGGGTGTCTGTACACTGGGTGTTGGCAGCAGGGTGACTGTACACTGGGTGTGGGCAAAGGTGTCTGTACACTGGGTGTGGGCAGCAGGGTGTCTGTTCACTGGGTGTGGGCAGTGGGGTGTCTGTACACTGGGTGTGGGCGGTGGTGTGTCTGTACACTGGGTGTGGGCAGCAGGGTTCATGTACACTGGGTGTGGGCAGCAGGGTGCTTGTATGAGGGGTGTGAGCAGTGGGGTGCGTGTACACTGGGTGTGGGCAGCAGGGTGCATGTACACTGTGTGTGAGCAGCGGTGTGTCTGTACACTGGGTGTGGGCAGTGGGGTGTCTGTACACTGGGTGTGGGCAGCAACATAACTGTACACTGGGTGTGGGCAGCAGGGTGTCTGTACACTTGGTGTGGGCAGTGAAGTGCGCATACACTGGATGTGGGCAGTGAGTTGCCTGTATACTGGGTTTGGGCAGTGGGATGCATGTACACTGGGTGTGGGCTGCTGGGTGCGTGTACTCTTGGTGTGGGCAGCGAAGTGCGTGTACGCTGTGTGTGGGCAGCGGGGTGTGGACAGCAGGGTGTATGTACACTGGGTGTGGGCAGCGGGGTGCTTGTATGAGGGGTGTGGGCAGCGGGGTGCGTGTACACTGGGTGTGGGCAGCAGGGTGCATGTACACTGGGTGTGGGCAGCGGGGTGTCTGTAAACTGTGTGTGGGCAGCGGGGTGTCTGTAAACTGTGTGTGGGTAGCGGGGTGTCTGTACACTGGGTGTGGGCAGCGGGGCATGTGAACACTGAATGTGTGCAACAGGGTGTCTGTACACTGGGTGTGTGCAGTGGTGTGTCTGTACACCGGGTGTGGGCAGCAGGGTGTCTGTACACTGGGTGTGGGCAGCTGGGTCTTTGTACAATGGTGTGTGCATAAGGTGTCTGTACACTGGTTGTGGGCAGCTGGGTGTCTGTACACTGGGTGTGGGCAGCGGGATGCGTGTACACTGGGTGTAGGCAGCAGTCTGTCTGTACACTGGGTGTGGGCAGTGGGGTGCATGTACACTGGGTGTGGGCAGCGGGGTGGATGTACTCTGGGTTTGGCAAGCGGGGTGCGTGTACTCTGGGTGTGAGCAGCGGGGTGTCTGTAACTGGGTGTGGGCAGTGGGGTGCTTGTATGAGGGGTGTGAACAGCGGGGTGCGTGTACACTGGGTGTGGGCAGCAGGGTGCATGTACACTGGGTTTGGGCAGCGGGGTGTCTGTAAATTGTGTGTGGGCAGCGGCATGTCTGTACACTGGGTGTGGGCAGTGGGGTGTCTGTACACTGGCTGTGGGCAGCAAGGTGTCTGTACACTGGGTGTGGAGAGCATGGTGTCTGTACACTGGGTGTGGGCAGCGGGGTCTGGGTACACTTGGTGTGGGCAGTGAAGTGCGCATACACAGGATGTGGGCAGTGAGTTGCCTGTATACTGGGTGTGGGCAGTGGGATGCATGTACACTGGGTGTGGGCTGCTGGATGCATGTACTCTTGGTGTGGGCAGCGGGGTGTGTGTACACATGGGTGTGGGCAGCAGGGTGCATGTACGTTGTGTGTGGGCAACAGGGTGTGGACAGCAGGGTGTGTGTACACTGGGTGTGGGCAGCGGGGCGTGTGAACACTGCATGTGTGCAACAGGGTGTCTGTACACTGGGTGTGTGCAGTTGTGTGTCTGTACACTGGGTGTGGGCAGCAATGTGTCTGTACACTGGGTGTGTGCAGCGAAGTGTCTGTACACCGGGTGTGTGCAGCGGGGTGTCTGTACACTGGGTGTGGGCAGCTTGTCTTTGTACAATGGGTGTGTGCAGTAAGGTGTCTGTACACTGGTTGTGGGCAGCTGGGTGTCTGTACACTGGTTGTGGGCAGCGGGCTGTCTGTACACTGGGTGTAGGCAGAGGGGTGTCTGTAAACTGGGTGTGGGCAGCGGGGTGTCAGAACACTGGGTGTGGGCAACGGGGAGTTTATACACTGGGTGTGGGCAGTCGGGTGTCTCTACACTGGGTGTGGGCAGCGGGTTGTCTGTACACTGGGTGTGGGCAACGGGGAGTTTGTACACTGGGTGTGGGCAGTCGGGTGTCTCTACACTGGGTGTGGGCAGCGGGTTGTCTGTACATTGGGTGTGGGCAGTGGGGTGTCTGTACACTGGGTGTGGGCAGTGTGTTGTCTGTACACTGGGTGTGGGCAGCGGGGTGTCTGCACACTGGGTGTGGGCAGCTGGGTCTTTGTACAATGGTGTGTGCATAAGGTGTCTGTACACTGGTTGTGGGCAGCTGGGTGTCTGTACACTGGGTGTGGGCAGCAGGATGCGTGTACACTGGGTGTAGGCAGCAGTCTGTCTGTACACTGGGTGTGGGCAGTGGGGTGCGTGTACACTGGGTGTGGGCAGCGGGGTGGATGTACTCTGGGTTTGGCAAGCGGGGTGTCTGCACACTGGGTGTGGGCTGTGCGGCGTCTGTACGCTTGGTGTGGGCAATGGGGTGTCTGTACACTGGTTGTGGGCAGTGTGGTGTCTGTACACTGGGTGTGGGCTGCAGGGTGTCTGTACACTGGGTGTGTGCAGCAGGGTGTCTGTACACTGGGTTTGGTAAGCGGGTTCTGTGTACACAGTGTGTGGGCAGTGAAGTGTGCATACACTGAGTGTGGGCAGTGAGTTGCAAGTACACTGGGTGTGGGCAGTGGGGTGTCTGTACACTGGGTGTGAGCAGTGGGGTGTCTTTACATTGGGTGTGGGCAGCGGGGTATGTGTATACTGTGAGTGGCCAGCGTGGTGCGTACACACTGGGTGTGGGCAGCGGGGTTTCTGTACACTGGGTGTGGGCAGCATTGTGTCTGTACACTGCGTGTGGGCAGCAGAGTGTCGCTACACTGGGTGTGGGCACCAGGGTGTCTGCACACTGGGTGTGTGCAGCGGGGTGTCTGTACACTGGGTGTGGGCAGCTTGTCTTTGTACAATGGGTGTGTGCATTAATGTGTCTGTACACTGGTTGTGGGCAGCTGGGTGTCTGTACACTGGTTGTGGGCAGCGGGCTGTCTGTACACTGGGTGTAGGCAGAGGGGTGTCTTTAAACTGGGTGTGGGCAGCGGGGTGTCGGTACACTGGGTGTGGGCAACGGGGAGTTTATACACTGGGTGTGGGCAGTCGGGTGTCTCTACACTGGGTGTGGGCAGCGGGTTGTCTGTACACTGGGTGTGGGCAACGGGGAGTTTGTACACTGGGTGTGGCAGTCGGGTGTCTCTACACTGGGTGGGGGCAGCGGGTTGTCTGTACATTGGGTGTGGGCAGTGAGGTGTCTGTACATTGGGTGTGGGCAGTGTGTTGTCTGTACACTGGGTGTGGGCAGCGGGGTGTCTGCACACTGGGTGTGGGCTGTGCGGTGTCTGTACGCTTGGTGTGGGCAATGGGGTGTCTGTACACTGGGTGTGGGCAGTGTGGTGTCTGTACACTGGGTGTGTGCAGAGGGTTGTCTGTACACTGGGTGTGGGCAGCTTGTCTTTGTACAATGGGTGTGTGCAGTAAGGTGTCTGTACACTGGTTGTGGGCAACTGGGTGTCTGTACACTGGTTGTGGGCAGCGGGCTGTCTGTACACTGGGTGTAGGCAGAGGGGTGTCTGTAAACTGAGTGTGGGCAGCGTGGTGTCGGTACACTGGGTGTGGGCAACGCGGAGTTTATACACTGGGTGTGGGCAGTCGGGTGTCTCTACACTGGGTGTGGGCAGTGGGTTGTCTGTACACTGGGTGTGGGCAATGGGGAGTTTGTACACTGGGTGTGGGCAGTCGGGTGTCTCTACACTGGGTGTGGGCAGCGGGTTGTCTGTACATTGGGTGTGGGCAGTGGGCTGTCTGTACACTGGGTGTGGGCAGTGTGTTTTCTGTACACTGGGTGTGGGCAGTGGGGTGTCTGCACACTGGGTGTGGGCTGTGCGGTGTCTGTACACTTGGTGTGGGCAATGGGGTGTCTGTACACTGGGAGTGGGCAGTGTGGTGTCTGTACACTGGGTGTGGGCAGTGTGTTGTCTGCACACTGGGTGTGGGCTGTGCGGTGTCTGTACACTGGGTGTGGGCAGCAGGGTGTCTGTACACTGGGTGTGTGCAGCGGGGTGTCTGTACACTGGGTTTGGTCAGCTGGTTCTGTGTACACAGTGTGTGGGCAGTGAAGTGTGCATACACTGAGTGTGGGCAGTGAGTTGCATGTACACTCGGTGTGGGCAGTGGGGTGTGCTTACACTGGGTGCGTGCCGTGCACTGGGTGTACACTGGGTGTGGGCAGCAGGATGCGTGCACACATTGTTGGCAGCGGGATGCGTGTACACAGTGTGGGCAGCGTAATGAGTGTACACTGGGTTTGGGCAGCGGTGTGCGTGTCCACTGGGGGTGGTCAGCAGGGTGTCTGTTCACTGGGTGTTGGCAGCAGGGTGTCTGTACACTGGGTGTGGGCAACAGGGTGTCTGTACACTGGGTGTGGGCAACAGTGTGTCTGTTCACTGGGTGTGGGCAGTGAGGTGTCTGTACACTGGGTGTGGGCGGTGGTGTGTCTGTACACTGGGTGTGGGCAGCAGGTTTCATGTACACTGGGTGTGGGCAGCAGGGTGCTTGTATGAGGGGTGTGAGCAGCGGGGTGCGTGTACACTGGGTGTGGGCAGCAGGGTGTCTGTACACTGGGTGTGGGCAGCGGGGTGTCTGTAAACTGTGTGTGGGCAGCGGGGTGTCTGTACACTGGGTGTGGGCAGTGCTGTGTCTGTACACTGGGTGTGGGCAGAGGGGTGCCTCTACACTGGGTGTGGGCTGCGACATGTCTGTACACTGGATGTGGGAAGCGGGGTGTCTGTACACTGGGTGTGGGCCCTGGGGTCTCTGTACATTGGGTGTGGGCAGTGAAATGTGCATACACTGGGTGTGGGCAGTGAGTTGCATGTACATTGGTTAAGGTCTGTGGGGTCCACTTACACTGGGTGCGTGCAGTGCGGTGGGTGTACACTGGGTGTGGGCAGCGGGATGCGTGTACACATTGTTGGCAGCTGGATGCATGTACACCATGTGGGCAGCGTAATACATGTACACTAGGTGTGGGCAGCCTAATGCGTGTACACTGGGTGTGGGCAGCAAGGTGTCTGTTAACTGGGTGTGGGCAGCGGGGTGCGTGTACACTGGGTGTGGGCAGCGGGGTGTCTGTACACTGGGTGTGGGCCCTGGGGTCTCTGTACATTGGGTGTGGGCAGTGAAATGTGCATACACTGGGTGTGGGCAGTGAGTTGCATGTACATTGGTTAAGGTCCGTGGGGTCCACTTACACTGGGTGCGTGCAGTGCGGTGGGTGTACACTGGGTGTGGGCAGCGGGATGCGTGTACACAGTGTTGGCAGCTGGATGCATGTACACCATGTGGGCAGCGTAATACATGTACACTAGGTGTGGGCAGCCTAATGCGTGTACACTGGGTGTGGGCAGCAAGGTGTCTGTTAACTGGGTGTGGGCAGCGGGGTGCGTGTACACTGGGTGTGGGCAGCGGGGTGTCTGTACACTGGGTGTGGGAAGCGGGGTGTCTGTACACTGGGTGTGGGAAACAGGGTGTCTGTACACTGGGTGTGGGCAGCAGGGTGTCTGTTCACTGTTTGTGGGCAGCAGGATGTCTGTACACTGGGTGTGGGCAGCGGGGTGTCTGTACACTGGGTGTGGGAAGCGGGGTGTCTGTACACTGGGTCTGGGCAGCGGGGTGTCTGTACACTGGGTGTGAACAGCAAGGTGTCTGTACACTGCGTGTGGGCAGCGGGGTGTCTCTACACTGGGTGTGGGCAGCGGGGTGTCTCTACACTGGGTGTGGGCAGCGGGGTGTCTGTACACAGGGTGTGGGCAGCGGGGTGTGTGTACACTGTGTGTGGGCAGTGGGGTGTCTGTACACTGGGTGTGTGCAATGGGGTGCCAGTACACTGGGTGTTGGCAGTGAGGTGTCTCTACACTGTGTGTGGGCAGTGGGTTGTCTGTGCACTGGGTGTGTGCAGCGGGGTGTGTGTACATTGGGTGTGGGCAGCGGGTTGTCTGTACATTGGGTGTGGGCAGTGTGGTGTCTGTGCACTGGCTGTGGGCAGTGTGGTGTCTGTGCACTGGCTGTGGGCAGTGTGGTGTCTGTACACTGGGTGTGGGCAGTGTGGTGTCTTTTCACTGGGTGTGGGCAATGGGGTGTCTGTACACTGGGTGTGGGCTGTGCGGTGTCTGTACACTGGGTGTGGGCAATGGGGTGTCTGTACACTGGGTGTGGGCAGTGTGGTGTCTGTACACTGGGTGAGGGCAGCAGGGTTTCTGTACACTGGGTGTGGGCAGTGCTGTGTCTGTACACTGGGTGTGGGCAGAGGGGTGCCTCTACACTGGGTGTGGGCTGCGGCATGTCTGTACACTGGATGTGGGAAGCGGGGCATCTGTACACTGGGTTTGGGCCCTGGGGTCTGTGTACATTGGGTGTGGGCAGTGAAGTGTGCATACATTGGTGTGGGCAGTGAGTTGCATGTACATTGGTTAAGGGCCGTGGGGTCCACTTACACTGGATGCGTGCAGTGCGGTGGGTGTACACTGGGTGTGGGCAGCGGGATGCGTGTACACAGTGTTGGCAGCTGGATGCGTGTACACTGTGTGGGCAGCGTAATACATGTACACTAGGTGTGGGCAGCCTAATGCGTGTACACTGGGTGTGGGCAGCAAGGTGTCTGTTAACTGGGTGTGGGCAGCGGGTGCGTGTACACTGGGTGTGGGCAGCGGGGTGTCTGTACACTGGGTGTGGGCAGCGGGGTGTCTCTACACTGGGTCTGGGCAGTGTGGTGTCTGTACACTGGGTGTGGGCAGCGGGGTGTCTGTACACTGGGTGTGGGCAGCGGGGTGTCTGTACACTGGGTGTGGGCTGTGCGGTGTCTGTACACTGGGTGTGGGCAATGGGGTGTCTGTACACTGGGTGTGGGCAGTGTGGTGTCTGTACACTGGGTGTGGGCAGCAGGGTGTCTGTACACTGGGTGTGTGCAGCGCGGTGTCTGTACACTGGGTTTAAGCAGCGGGGTCTGTGTACACAGTGTGTGGGCAGTGAAGTGTGCATACACTGAGTGTGGGCAGTGAGTTGCATGTACACTGGGTGTGGGCAGCGGGATGCATGCACACATTGTTGGCAGCAGGATGCGTGTACACAGTGCCGGCACGGTAATGCGTGTACACTCGGTGTGTGCAGGGTAATGCGTGTACGCTGGGTTTGGACAGTGGTGTGCATGTCCACAGGGAGTGGGCAGCAGGGTGTCTGTTCACTGGGTGTGGGCAGCAGGGTGTCTGTTCACTGGGTGTGGGCAGCGGGGTGTCTGTACACTGGGTGTGGGCAGCAGGGTGTCTGTACACTGGGTGTTGGCAGCAGGGTGTCTGTACACTGGGTGTGGGCAGCAGGGTGTCTGTTCACTGTGTGTGGGCAGCAGGATGTCTGTACACTGGGTGTGAGCAGCGGGGTGTCTGTACACTGGGTGTTGGCAGCGGGGTGTCTGTACACTGGGTGTGGGAAGCGGGGTGGCTGTACACTGAGTGTGGGCCGCGTGGTCTGTGTACATTAGGTGTGGGCAGTGAATTGTGCATACACTGGGTGTGGGCAGTGAGTTGCGTGTACACTGGTTATGGGCAGTGGGTTCCACTTACACTGGGTGCATGCAGTGCGGTGGGTGTACACTGGGTGTGGGCAGAGGGATGCGTGTACACCGTGTTGGCAGCTGGATGCGTGTACACCGTGTGGGCAGCGAAATGCATGTACACTAGGTGTGGGCAGCGTAATGCGGGTACACTGTGTGTGTGCAGGGTGATGCGTGTACGCTGTGTTAGGGCAGTTTTGTGCGTGTCCACTGGGGGTGGGCAGCAGGGTGTCTGTTCACTGGGTGTGGGCAGCGGGGTGTCTGTACACTGGGTGTTGGCAGCAGGGTGTCTGTACACTGGGTGTGGGCAACAGGGTGTCTGTACACTGGGTGTGGGAAGCAGGGTGTCTGTTCACTGTTTGTGGGCAGCAGGATGTCTGTACACTGGGTGTGAGCAGCGGGGTGTCTGTACACTGGGTGTTGGCAGCGGGGTTTCTGTACACTGGGTGTGGGCAGCGGGATGTCTGTGCACTGGGTGTGGGCAGCGGGGTGTCTGTATACTGGGTGTGGTCTGTGCAGTGTCTGTACACTGGGTGTGGGCAGTGGTGTGTCTGTACACTGGGTGTGGGCAGTGGTGTGTCTGTACACTGGGTGTGGGCTGCAGCATGTCTGTACACTGGGTTTGGGAAGCGGGGTGGCTGTACACTGGGTGTCGCCCGCGTGGTCTGTGTACATTGGGTGTGGGCAGTGAAGTGCGCATACACGTGGTGTGGGCAGTGAATTGCGTGTACACTGGTTATGGGCTGTGGGATCCACTTACACTGGGTGCATGCAGTGCGGTGGGTGTACACTGGGTGTGGGCAGCGTAATGCATGTACACGAGCTGTGTGCAGGGTAATGCATGTACGCTGGGTTTGGGCAGTGGTGTGCGTGTCCACAGGGGGTGTGCAGCAGGGTGTCTGTTCACTGGGTGTGGGCAGCGGGGTGTCTGTACACTGGGTGTTGGCAGCAGGGTGTCTGTACACTGGGTGTGGGCAACAGGGTGTCTGTATACTGGGTGTGGGCAGCAGGGTGTCTGTTCACTTTGTGTGGGCAGCAGGATGTCTGTACACTGGGTGTGGGCAGCGGGGTGTCTGTACACTGGGTGTGGGAAGCGGGGTGTCTGTACACTGGGTGTGGGCAGCGGGGTGTCTGTACACTGGGTGTGAACAGCAAGATGTCTGTACACTGGGTGTGGGCAGCGGGGTGTCTCTACACTGGGTGTGGGCAACAGGGTGTCTGTACACTGGGTGTGGGCAACAGTGTGTCTGTTCACTGGGTGTGGGCAGTGAGGTGTCTGTACACTGGGTGTGGGCGGTGGTGTGTCTGTACACTGGGTGTGGGCAGCAGGTTTCATGTACACTGGGTGTGGGCAGCAGGGTGCTTGTATGAGGGGTGTGAGCAGCGGGGTGCGTGTACACTGGGTGTGGGCAGCAGGGTGTCTGTACACTGGGTGTGGGCAGCGGGGTGTCTGTAAACTGTGTGTGGGCAGCGGGGTGTCTGTACACTGGGTGTGGGCAGTGCTGTGTCTGTACACTGGGTGTGGGCAGAGGGGTGCCTCTACACTGGGTGTGGGCTGCGACATGTCTGTACACTGGATGTGGGAAGCGGGGTGTCTGTACACTGGGTGTGGGCCCTGGGGTCTCTGTACATTGGGTGTGGGCAGTGAAATGTGCATACACTGGGTGTGGGCAGTGAGTTGCATGTACATTGGTTAAGGTCTGTGGGGTCCACTTACACTGGGTGCGTGCAGTGCGGTGGGTGTACACTGGGTGTGGGCAGCGGGATGCGTGTACACATTGTTGGCAGCTGGATGCATGTACACCATGTGGGCAGCGTAATACATGTACACTAGGTGTGGGCAGCCTAATGCGTGTACACTGGGTGTGGGCAGCAAGGTGTCTGTTAACTGGGTGTGGGCAGCGGGGTGCGTGTACACTGGGTGTGGGCAGCGGGGTGTCTGTACACTGGGTGTGGGAAGCGGGGTGTCTGTACACTGGGTGTGGGAAACAGGGTGTCTGTACACTGGGTGTGGGCAGCAGGGTGTCTGTTCACTGTTTGTGGGCAGCAGGATGTCTGTACACTGGGTGTGGGCAGCGGGGTGTCTGTACACTGGGTGTGGGAAGCGGGGTGTCTGTACACTGGGTCTGGGCAGCGGGGTGTCTGTACACTGGGTGTGAACAGCAAGGTGTCTGTACACTGCGTGTGGGCAGCGGGGTGTCTCTACACTGGGTGTGGGCAGCGGGGTGTCTCTACACTGGGTGTGGGCAGCGGGGTGTCTGTACACAGGGTGTGGGCAGCGGGGTGTGTGTACACTGTGTGTGGGCAGTGGGGTGTCTGTACACTGGGTGTGTGCAACGGGGTGCCAGTACACTGGGTGTTGGCAGTGAGGTGTCTCTACACTGTGTGTGGGCAGTGGGTTGTCTGTGCACTGGGTGTGTGCAGCGGGGTGTGTGTACATTGGGTGTGGGCAGCGGGTTGTCTGTACATTGGGTGTGGGCAGTGTGGTGTCTGTGCACTGGCTGTGGGCAGTGTGGTGTCTGTGCACTGGCTGTGGGCAGTGTGGTGTCTGTACACTGGGTGTGGGCAGTGTGGTGTCTTTTCACTGGGTGTGGGCAATGGGGTGTCTGTACACTGGGTGTGGGCTGTGCGGTGTCTGTACACTGGGTGTGGGCAATGGGGTGTCTGTACACTGGGTGTGGGCAGTGTGGTGTCTGTACACTGGGTGAGGGCAGCAGGGTTTCTGTACACTGGGTGTGGGCAGTGCTGTGTCTGTACACTGGGTGTGGGCAGAGGGGTGCCTCTACACTGGGTGTGGGCTGCGGCATGTCTGTACACTGGATGTGGGAAGCGGGGCATCTGTACACTGGGTTTGGGCCCTGGGGTCTGTGTACATTGGGTGTGGGCAGTGAAGTGTGCATACATTGGTGTGGGCAGTGAGTTGCATGTACATTGGTTAAGGGCCGTGGGGTCCACTTACACTGGATGCGTGCAGTGCGGTGGGTGTACACTGGGTGTGGGCAGCGGGATGCGTGTACACAGTGTTGGCAGCTGGATGCGTGTACACTAGTTGTGGGCAGACTAATGCGTGTACACTGGGTGTGGGCAGCGGGGTGTCTGTACACTGGGTGTGGGCAGCGGGGTGTCTCTACACTGGGTCTGGGCAGCGGGGTGTCTGTACACTGGGTGTGGGCAGCGGGGTGTGTGTACACTGTGTGTGGGCAGTGGGGTGTCGGTACACTGTGTGTGGGCAACGGGGGGTTTGTACACTGGTTGTGGGCAGTCGGGTGTCTCTACACTGGGTTTGGGCAGCTGGGTGTCTGTACGCTGGGTGTGGGCAGTGAGGTGTCTATACACTGGGTGTGGGCAGTGGGTTGTCTGTGCACTGGATGTGTGCAGCGGGGTGTGTGTACATTGGGTGTGGGCAGTGTGGTGTCTGTACAATGGGTGTGGGCAGTGTGGTGTCTGTACACTGGGTGTGGGCAGTGTGGTGTCTGTACACTGGGTGTGGGCAGCGGGGTGTCTGTACACTGGGTGTGGGCTGTGCGGTGTCTGTACACTGGGTGTGGGCAATGGGGTGTCTGTACACTGGGTGTGGGCAGTGTGGTGTCTGTCCACTGGGTGTGGGCAGCAGGGTGTCTGTACACTGGGTGTGTGCAGCGCGGTGTCTGTACACTGGGTTTAAGCAGCGGGGTCTGTGTACACAGTGTGTGGGCAGTGAAGTGTGCATACACTGAGTGTGGGCAGTGAGTTGCATGTACACTGGGTGTGGGCAGCGGGATGCATGCACACATTGTTGGCAGCAGGATGCGTGTACACAGTGCCGGCACGGTAATGCGTGTACACTCGGTGTGTGCAGGGTAATGCGTGTACGCTGGGTTTGGACAGTGGTGTGCATGTCCACAGGGAGTGGGCAGCAGGGTGTCTGTTCACTGGGTGTGGGCAGCAGGGTGTCTGTTCACTGGGTGTGGGCAGCGGGGTGTCTGTACACTGGGTGTGGGCAGCAGGGTGTCTGTACACTGGGTGTTGGCAGCAGGGTGTCTGTACACTGGGTGTGGGCAGCAGGGTGTCTGTTCACTGTGTGTGGGCAGCAGGATGTCTGTACACTGGGTGTGAGCAGCGGGGTGTCTGTACACTGGGTGTTGGCAGCGGGGTGTCTGTACACTGGGTGTGGGAAGCGGGGTGGCTGTACACTGAGTGTGGGCCGCGTGGTCTGTGTACATTAGGTGTGGGCAGTGAATTGCGCATACACTGGGTGTGGGCAGTGAGTTGCGTGTACACTGGTTATGGGCAGTGGGTTCCACTTACACTGGGTGCATGCAGTGCGGTGGGTGTACACTGGGTGTGGGCAGAGGGATGCGTGTACACCGTGTTGGCAGCTGGATGCGTGTACACCGTGTGGGCAGCGAAATGCATGTACACTAGGTGTGGGCAGCGTAATGCGGGTACACTGTGTGTGTGCAGGGTGATGCGTGTACGCTGTGTTAGGGCAGTTTTGTGCGTGTCCACTGGGGGTGGGCAGCAGGGTGTCTGTTCACTGGGTGTGGGCAGCGGGGTGTCTGTACACTGGGTGTTGGCAGCAGGGTGTCTGTACACTGGGTGTGGGCAACAGGGTGTCTGTACACTGGGTGTGGGAAGCAGGGTGTCTGCTCACTGTTTGTGGGCAGCAGGATGTCTGTACACTGGGTGTGAGCAGCGGGGTGTCTGTACACTGGGTGTTGGCAGCGGGGTTTCTGTACACTGGGTGTGGGCAGCGGGATGTCTGTGCACTGGGTGTGGGCAGCGGGGTGTCTGTATACTGGGTGTGGTCTGTGCAGTGTCTGTACACTGGGTGTGGGCAGTGGTGTGTCTGTACACTGGGTGTGGGCAGTGGTGTGTCTGTACACTGGGTGTGGTCAGAGGGGTGCCTCTACACTGGGTGTGGGCTGCAGCATGTCTGTACACTGGGTTTGGGAAGCGGGGTGGCTGTACACTGGGTGTCGCCCGCGTGGTCTGTGTACATTGGGTGTGGGCAGTGAAGTGCGCATACACGTGGTGTGGGCAGTGAATTGCGTGTACACTGGTTATGGGCTGTGGGGTCCACTTACATTGGGTGCATGCAGTGCGGTGGGTGTACACTGGGTGTGGGCAGCGTAATGCATGTACACGAGCTGTGTGCAGGGTAATGCATGTACGCTGGGTTTGGGCAGTGGTGTGCGTGTCCACAGGGGGTGTGCAGCAGGGTGTCTGTTCACTGGGTGTGGGCAGCGGGGTGTCTGTACACTGGGTGTTGGCAGCAGGGTGTCTGTACACTGGGTGTGGGCAACAGGGTGTCTGTACACTGGGTGTGGGCAGCAGGGTGTCTGTTCACTTTTTGTGGGCAGCAGGATGTCTGTACACTGGGTGTGGGCAGCGGGGTGTCTGTACACTGGGTGTGGGAAGCGGGGTGTCTGTACACTGGGTGTGGGCAGCGGGGTGTCTGTACACTGGGTGTGAACAGCAAGGTGTCTGTACACTGGGTGTGGGCAGCGGGGTGTCTCTACACTGGGTGTGGGCAGCGGGGTGTCTGTACACTGGGTGTGGGCAGCAGGGTGTCTCTACACTGTGTGTGGGCAGCGGGGTGTCGGTACACTGTGTGTGGGCAACGGGGGGTTTGTACACTGGGTGTGGGCAGTCGGGTGTCTCTACACTGGGTTTGGGCAGCGCGTTGTCTGTACACTGGGTGTGGGCAACGGGGACTGTGTACATTGGGTGTGGGCAGTGAAGTGCGCATACACTGGGTGTGGGCAGTGAGCTGCGTGTACACTGGTTATGGGCAGTGGGGTCCACTTACACTGGGTGCGTGCAGTGCAGTGGGTGTACACTGGGTGTGGGCAGAGGGATGCGTGTACACCGTGTTGGCAGCTGGATGCGTGTACACCGTGTGGGCAGCGCAATGCATGTACACTAGGTGTGGGCAGCGTAATGCATGTACACTGTGTGTGTGCAGGGTAATGCGTGTACGCTGGGTTTGGGCAGTGATGTGCGTGTCCACTGGGGGTGGGCAGCAGGGTGTCTGTTCACTGGGTGTGGGCAGCGGGGTGTCTGTACACTGGGTGTTGGCAGCAGGGTGTCTGTACACTGGGTGTGGGCAACAGGGTGTCTGTACACTGGGTGTGGGCAGCAGGGTGTCTGTTCACTGTTTGTGGGCATCAGGATGTCTGTACACTGGGTGTGGGCAGCAGGGTGTCTCTACACTGTGTGTGGGCAGCGGGGTGTCGGTACACTGTGTGTGGGCAACGGGGGGTTTGTACACTGGGTGTGGGCAGTCGGGTGTCTCTACACTGGGTTTGGGCAGCACGTTGTCTGTACGCTGGGTGTGGGCAGCGGTGTGTCTGTACACTGGGTGTGTGCAACGGGGTGCCAGTACACTGGGTGTGAGCAGCGGGGTGTCTGCACACTGGGTGTGGGCAGCGGGGTGTCTGCACACTGGGTGTGGGCAGCGGGATGTCTGTGCACTGGGTGTGGGCAGCGGGGTGTCTGTATACTGGGTATGGTCTGTGCGGTGTCTGTACACTGGGTGTGGGCAGAGGTGTGTTTGCACACTGGGTGTGGGCAGTGGTGTGTCTATACACTGGGTGTGGGCAGAGGTGTGCCTCTACACTGGGTGTGGGCTGCGGCATGTCTGTACACTGGGTGTGGGAAGCAGGGTGTCTGTACACTGTGTGTGGGCCGTGGGCTCTTTGTACATTGGGTGTGGGCAGTGAAGTGCGCGTACACTGGGTGTGGGCAGTGAGTTGCGTGAACACTGGTTATGGGCAGTGGGGTCCACTTACACTGGGTGCGTGCAGTGCGGTGGGGGTACATTGGGTGTGGGCAGTGGGATGTGTGTACACATTTTGGCAGCTGGATGTGTGTACACCGTGTGGGCAGCATAATGCATGTACACTAGGTGTGGGCAGCGTAATGCGTGTACACTGGGTGTGGGCTGCGGGGTTTCTGTACACTGGGTGTGGGCAGCAGGGTGTCTGTACACTGGGTGTGGGCAACAGGGTGTCTGTACACTGGGTGTGGGCAGCAGGGTGTCTGTTCACTGTGTGTGGGCAGCAGGATGTCTGTACACTGGGTGTGAGCAGCGGGGTGTCTGTACACTGGGTGTTAGCAGCGATGTGTCTGTACACTGGGTGTGGGCAACAGGGTGTCTGTACACTGGGTGTGGGCAGCAGGGTGTCTTTACACTGGGTGTGTGCAGCGGGGTGTCTGTATACTGGGTTTAAGCAGCGGGGTCTGTGTACACAGTGTGTGGGCAGTGAAGTGTGCATACACTGAGTGTGGGCAGTGAGTTGCATGTACACTGGGTGTGGGCAGCGGGATGCGTGCACACATTGTTGGCAGCGGGATGTGTGTACACAGTGTGGGCAGGGTAATGCGTGTACACTCGGTGTGTGCAGGGTAATGCGTGTACGCTGGGTTTGGGCAGTGGTGTGCATGTCCACAGGGAGTGGGCAGCAGGGTGTCTGTTCACTGGGTGTGGGCAGCAGGGTGTCTGTACACTGGGTGTTGGCAGCAGGGTGTCTGTACACTGGGTGTGGGCAACAGGGTGTATGTACACTGGTTGTGGGCAGCAGGGTGTCTGTTCACTGTGTGTGGGCAGCAGGATGTCTGTACACTGGGTGTGAGCAGCGCGGTGTCTGTACACTGGGTGTTAGCAGCGGTGTGTCTGTACACTGGGTGTGGGCAGCGGGGTGTCTGTACACTGGGTGTGGTCTGTGCTGTGTCTGTACACTGGGTGTGGGCAGTGGTGTGTCTGTACACTGGGTGTGGACAGTGGTGTGTCTGTACACTGGGTGTGGGCAGAGGGGTGCCTCTACACTGGGCGTGGGCTGCGGCATGTCTGTACACTGGGTGTGGGAAGCGGGGTGGCTGTACACTGGGTGTGGGCCGCGTTGTCTGTGTACATTGGGTGTGGGCAGTGAAGTGCGCATACACTGGGTGTGGGCAGTGAGCTGCGTGTACACTGGTTATGGGCAGTGGGGTCCACTTACACTGGGTGCGTGCAGTGCGGTGGGTGTACACTGGGTGTGGGCAGAGGGATGCGTGTACACCGTGTTGGCAGCTGGATGCGTGTACAATGTGTGGGCAGCATAATGCATGTACACTAGGTGTGGGCAGCGTAATGCATGTACACTGTGTGTGTGCAGGGTAATGCGTGTACGCTGGGTTTAGGCAGTGGTGTGCGTGTCCACTGGTGGTGGGCAGCAGGGTGTCTGTTCACTGGGTGTGGGCAGCGGGGTGTCTGTACTCTGGGTGTTGGCAGCAGGGTGTCTGTACACTGGGTGTGGGCAGCAGGGTGTCTGTTCACTGTTTGTGGGCAGCAGGATGTCTGTACACTGGGTGTGAGCAGCGGGGTGTCTGTACACTGGGTGTGGGCAGCGGGGTGTCTGCACACTGGGTGTGAGCAGTGGGGTGTTTGTGCACTGGATGTGGGCAGCGGGGTGTCTGTATACTGGGTATGGCCTGTGCGGTGTCTGTACACTGGGTGTGGGCAGTGGTGTGTTTGCACACTGGGTGTGGGCCTTGGTGTGTCTATACACTGGGTGTGGGCAGAGGGGTGCCTCTACACTGGGTGTGGGCTGCGGCATGTCTGTACACTGGGTGTGGGCAGCAGGGTGTCTGTACACTGTGTGTGGGCCGTGGGCCCTTTGTACATTGGATGTGGGCAGTGAAGTGCGCGTACACTGGGTGTGGGCAGTGAGTTGCGTGAACACTGGTTATGGGCAGTGGGGTCCACTTACACTGGGTGCGTGCAGTGCGGTGGGGGTAAATTGGGTGTGGGCAGCGGGATGTGTGTACACATTGTTGGCAGCTGGATGTGTGTACACCGTGTGGGCAGCGTAATGCATGTACACTAGGTGTGGGCAGCGTAATGTGTGTACACTGGGTGTGGGCTGCGGGGTTTCTGTACACTGGATGTGGGCAGCATGGTGTTTGTACACTGGG
Organism: Carcharodon carcharias; assembly: GCF_017639515.1. NCBI lineage: Eukaryota > Metazoa > Chordata > Chondrichthyes > Lamniformes > Lamnidae > Carcharodon > Carcharodon carcharias. Next base: position 108,812,659 of record NC_054474.1, on the reverse strand, counting down.
TGTTAGCAGCGGTGTGCCTGTACACTGGGTGTGGGCAACAGGGTGTCTGTACAAACCCGCTTTCACAGCCATATCTCCTTTCTCAGTGACTGTCTCCGTCTCCGACTTACCCCACATGGATTTCAACTGAAATTCCACCCCTCATGTTTCGAACCCACCCAGGATTACAGGTATCTCCGGGACATAAAACGTTTCTCGGACTGCTGTTCCCGTCACATTCTGAAATCCACTCTCAGTGCCATGCGCCGCCATATGAACACACTCGACCTCTCCCTCCAGCAGCACCGCCGTACCCTTTTTCAAAGCTGCGCGTGCCCCCAGTTTCATTTTATCCTTCGGCTCATCCGCGCCTCAACAAGAAACTTTTTCTCTTTCTCTCAAGTGCTAAGGAACGCAAGCTCCAACAACTCATCGACACCAACACCCATCTAGGACCCTCCACCCCTGCCTGTCCCTCCGTCCCCACCCCATCTTCCAATCCCAACCCCAGCCGTGTATTCACTATACCCCCTGACCTTCCCCTCTCCGATGCTGAACGTTCAGTGCTCAGCAAAGGACTTAGTTTCATACCCTTACGCCCTCACCTCAATGAATTTCGGGCTCGGCATGATACTGAACTCTTCTTCCGCCGTCTTCGTCTCCGGGCTCACTTCTTTGGGCAGGAGTCCTCTCCCAGTTCAACGGATCCTTTTACCCATCTTCAATATTCTCCCTCCACCTGGACCCCTCCCTCTGGATTCTTACCTTCTCTCGATCTTTTCATTGAGAACTGTCGGCGCGACATTAGTCATCTCAATTTCTCTGCTCCTCTCACCCATTCTAACCTGTCTCTCTCTGAACTTACTGCACTCCATTCTCTCAGGTCCAACCCTGACATTGTCATCAAACCCGCTGACAAGGGTGGTGCTGTTGTTGTCTGGCGCACTGACCTCTACCACGCGGAGGCTGAGCGTCAACTCGCAGACACTTCCTCCTACCTCTCCCTGGACCATGACCCCACCACTGAACATCAAGCCACTGTTTCCAGGACTGTCACTGACCTCATCTCCTCTGGGGATCTCCCTCCCACAGCTTCCAACCTGATAGTCGCCCAACCTCGGACGGCCCGCTTCTACCTCCTACCGAAAATCCACAAACAGAACTGCCCCGGTAGACCGATCGTCTCAGCTTGCTCCTGCCCCACAGAACTTATTTCTCGTTATCTTGACTCCCTTCTCTCTCCCCTTGTCCAGTCCCTTCCCACCGACATCCATGATTCCTCTGACACCTTACATCACATCAACAATTTCCAGTTCCCTGGCCCCTACCACTTCCTCTTCACCATGGACGTCCAATCCCTCTACACCTCCATCCCCCACCAGGATGGTCTGAGGGCCCTTAGCTTCTTCCTCGAACAGAGGCCCGAACAATTCCCATCCACCACTACTCTCCTCCGTCTGGCTGAACTTGTTCTCACGCTGAACAATTTCTCCTTCAACTCCTCTCACTTCCTCCAAATAAAAGGTGTGGCTATGGGTACCCGCATGGGCCCCAGCTATGCCTGTCTCTTTATGGGGTATGTGGAACATTCCTTGTTGCTGTCCTACTCCGGCCCCCTTCCACAACTCTTTCTCCGGTACATCGATGATTATTTCGGTGCTGCTTCATGCTCTCGTCAGGACTTGGAAAAATTTATTAATTTTGCTTCCAATCTCCACCCCTCCATCATTTTCACGTGGACCATCTCTGAGACTTCCCTTCCCTTCCTTGACCTCTCTGTCTCAATCTCTGGTGATAGACTGTCCACCAATATCCATTACAAACCCACCGACACCCACAGCTATCTCGACTACAGCTCCTCACACCCCACTTCCTGTAAGGACTCCATCCCATTCTCTCAGTTCCTTCGCCTCCGTCGCATCTGTTCCGATGATGCTACATTCAAAAACAGTTCCTCTGACATGTCCTCCTTCTTCCTTAACCGAGGTTTTCCACCCACGGTCGTTGACAGGGCCCTCAACCGTGTCCGGCCCATCTCCCGCGCATCCGCCCTCACTCCTTCTCCTCCCTCCCAGAAACATGATAGGGTCCCCCTTGTCCTCACTTATCACCCCACCAGCCTCCGCATTCAAAGGATCATCCTCCGCCATTTCCGCCAACTCCAGCATGATGCCACTACCAAACACATCTTCCCTTCACCCCCCTTATCGGCATTCCGTAGGGATCGCTCCCTCCGGGACACCCTGGTCCACTCCTCCATCACCCCCTACTCCTCAACCCCCTCCTATGGCACAACCCCTTGCCCACGCAAAAGATGCAACACCTGCCCCTTCACTTCCTCTCTCCTCACCGTCCAAGGACCCAAACACTCCTTTCAAGTGAAGCAGCATTTCACTTGCATTTCCCCCAACTTAGTCTACTGCATTCGTTGCTCCCAATGTGGTCTCCTCTACATTGGAGAGACCAAACGTAAACTGGGCGACCGCTTTGCAGAACACCTGCGGTCTGTCCGCAAGAATGACCCAAACCTCCCTGTCGCTTGCCATTTTAACACTCCACCCTGCTCTCTTGCCCACATGTCTGTCCTTGGCTTGCTGCATTGTTCCAGTGAAGCCCAACGCAAACTGGAGGAACAACACCTCATCTTCCGACTAGGGACTTTACAGCCTTCCGGACTGAATATTGAATTCAACAACTTTAGGTCGTGAGTCCCCTCCCCCATCCCCACCCCCTTTCTGTTTCCCCCTTCTTTTTTTTTTCCCAATAAATTATAAAGATTTTCCTTTTCCCACCTATTTCCATTATATAAAATTAAAAAAAAACCCACTAGAGCTATACCTTGAGTGCCCTACCATCCATTCTTAATTAGCACATTCGTTTAGATAATATCACCAACTTTAACTTTAACACCTATGTGTTCTATTGTACTATTGTTGTTGACATCTTTTGATGATCTGCTTCTATCACTGCTTGTTTGTCGCTACAACCACACCAACCCCCTCCACCTCTCTGTCTCTCTATCTCTCCGCCCCCCACACACACACCTTAAACCAGCTTATATTTCAGCTCTTTCCTGGACTCGAACTCAAGTTCTGTCGAAGGGTCATGAGGACTCGAAACGTCAACTCTTTTCTTCTCCGCCGATGCTGCCAGACCTGCTGAGTTTTTCCAGGTAATTCTGTTTTTGTCTGTACACTGGGTGTGGGCAGCAGGGTGTCTGTACACTGGGTGTGTGCAGCGTGGTGTCTGTACACTGGGTTTAAGCAGCGGGGTTTGTGTACACAGTGTGTGGGCAGTGAGTTGCATGTACACTGGGTGTGGGCAGCAGGATGCGTGCACACATTGTTGGCAGCGGGATGTGTGTACACAGTGTGGGCAGGGTAATGCGTGTACACTCTTTGTGTGCAGGGTAATGCGTGTACGCTGGGTTTGGGCAGTGGTGTGCGTGTCCACAGGGAGTGGGCAGCAGGGTGTCTGTACACTGGGTGTGGGCAGCGGGGTGTCTGTACACTGGGTGTTGGCAGCAGGGTGTCTGTACACTGGGTATGGGCAACAGGGTGTATGTACACTGGTTGTGGGCAGCAGGGTGTCTGTTCACTGTGTGTGGGCAGCAAGATGTCTGTACACTGTGTGTGAGCAGCGGGGTGTCTGTACACTGGGTGTTAGCAGCGGTGTGTCTGTACACTGGGTGTGGGCAGCGGGGTGTCCGTACACTGGGTGTGGTCTGTGCGGTGTCTGTACACTGGGTGTGGGCAGTGGTGTGTCTGTACACTGGGTGTGGGCAGTGGTGTGTCTGTACACTGGGTGTGGACAGTGGTGTGTCTGTACACTGGGTGTGGGCAGAGGGGTGCCTCTACACTGGGCGTGGACTGCGGCATGTCTGTACACTGGGTGTGGGAAGCGGGGTGGCTGTACACTGGGTGTGGGCCGCATTGTCTGTGTACATTGGGTGTGGGCAGTGAAGTGCGCATACACTGGCTGTGGGCAGTGAGTTGCGTGTACACTGGTTATGGGCAGTGGGGTCCACTTACACTGGGTGCGTGCAGTGCAGTGGGTGTACACTGGGTGTGGGCAGAGGGATGCGTGTACACCGTGTTGGCAGCTGGATGCGTGTACACCGTGTGGGCAGCGTAATGCATGTACACTAGGCGTGGGCAGCGTAATGCATGTACACTGTGTGTGTGCAGGGTAATGCGTGTACGCTGGGTTTGGGCAGTGGTGTGCGTGTCCACGGGGGGTGGGCAGCAGGGTGTCTGTTCACTGGGTGTGGGCAGCGGGGTGTCTGTACACTGGGTGTTGGCAGCAGGGTGTCTGTACACTGGGTGTGGGCAACAGGGTGTCTGTACACTGGGTGTGGGCAGCAGGGTGTCTGTTTCACTGTTTGTGGGCAGCAGGATGTCTGTACACTGGGTGTGAGCAGTGGGGTGTTTGTGCACTGGATGTGGGCAGCGGGGTGTCTGTATACTGGGTATGGCCTGTGCGGTGTCTGTACACTGGGTGTGGGCAGTGGTGTGTTTGCACACTGGGTGTGGGCCTTGGTGTGTCTATACACTGGGTGTGGGCAGAGGGGTGCCTCTACACTGGGTGTGGGCTGCGGCATGTCTGTACACTGGGTGTGGGCAGCAGGGTGTCTGTACACTGTGTGTGGGCCGTGGGCCCTTTGTACATTGGATGTGGGCAGTGAAGTGCGCGTACACTGGGTGTGGGCAGTGAGTTGCGTGAACACTGGTTATGGGCAGTGGGGTCCACTTACACTGGGTGCGTGCAGTGCGGTGGGGGTAAATTGGGTGTGGGCAGCGGGATGTGTGTACACATTGTTGGCAGCTGGATGTGTGTACACCGTGTGGGCAGCGTAATGCATGTACACTTGGTGTGGGCAGCGGTTTGTGTGTACACTGGGTGTGGGCTGCGGGGTTTCTGTACACTGGATGTGGGCAGCTTGGTGTTTGTACACTGGGTGTTCGCAGCGGTGTGCCTGTACACTGGGTGTGGGCAACAGGGTGTCTGTACAAACCCGCTTTCACAGCCATATCTCCTTTCTCAGTGACTGTCTCCGTCTCCGACTTACCCCACATGGATTTCAACTGAAATTCCACCCCTCATGTTTCGAACCCACCCAGGATTACAGGTATCTCCGGGACATAAAACGTTTCTCGGACTGCTGTTCCCGTCACATTCTGAAATCCACTCTCAGTGCCATGCGCCGCCATATGAACACACTCGACCTCTCCCTCCAGCAGCACCGCCGTACCCTTTTTCAAAGCTGCGCGTGCCCCCAGTTTCATTTTATCCTTCGGCTCATCCGCGCCTCAACAAGAAACTTTTTCTCTTTCTCTCAAGTGCTAAGGAACGCAAGCTCCAACAACTCATCGACACCAACACCCATCTAGGACCCTCCACCCCTGCCTGTCCCTCCGTCCCCACCCCATCTTCCAATCCCAACCCCAGCCGTGTATTCACTATACCCCCTGACCTTCCCCTCTCCGATGCTGAACGTTCAGTGCTCAGCAAAGGACTTAGTTTCATACCCTTACGCCCTCACCTCAATGAATTTCGGGCTCGGCATGATACTGAACTCTTCTTCCGCCGTCTTCGTCTCCGGGCTCACTTCTTTGGGCAGGAGTCCTCTCCCAGTTCAACGGATCCTTTTACCCATCTTCAATATTCTCCCTCCACCTGGACCCCTCCCTCTGGATTCTTACCTTCTCTCGATCTTTTCATTGAGAACTGTCGGCGCGACATTAGTCATCTCAATTTCTCTGCTCCTCTCACCCATTCTAACCTGTCTCTCTCTGAACTTACTGCACTCCATTCTCTCAGGTCCAACCCTGACATTGTCATCAAACCCGCTGACAAGGGTGGTGCTGTTGTTGTCTGGCGCACTGACCTCTACCACGCGGAGGCTGAGCGTCAACTCGCAGACACTTCCTCCTACCTCTCCCTGGACCATGACCCCACCACTGAACATCAAGCCATTGTTTCCAGGACTGTCACTGACCTCATCTCCTCTGGGGATCTCCCTCCCACAGCTTCCAACCTGATAGTTGCCCAACCTCGGACGGCCCGCTTCTATCTCCTACCCAAAATCCACAAACAGAACTGCCCCGGTAGACCGATCGTCTCAGCTTGCTCCTGCCCCACAGAACTCATTTCTCGTTATCTTGACTCCCTTCTCTCTCCCCTTGTCCAGTCCCTTCCCACCTACATCCATGATTCCTCTGACACCTTACGTCACATCAACAATTTCCAGTTCCCTGGCCCCTACCGCTTCCTCTTCACCATGGACGTCCAATCCCTCTACACCTCCATCCCCCACCAGGATGGTCTGAGGGCCCTTAGCTTCTTCCTCGAACAGAGGCCCGAACAATCCCCATCCACCACTACTCTCCTCCGTCTGGCTGAACTTGTTCTCACGCTGAACAATTTCTCCTTCAACTCCTCTCACTTCCTCCAAATAAAAGGTGTGGCTATGGGTACCCGCATGGGCCCCAGCTATGCCTGTCTCTTTATGGGGTATGTGGAACATTCCTTGTTGCAGTCCTACTCCGGCCCCCTTCCACAACTCTTTCTCCGGTACATCGATGATTATTTCGGTGCTGCTTCATGCTCTCGTCAGGACTTGGAAAAATTTATTAATTTTGCTTCCAATCTCCACCCCTCCATCATTTTCACGTGGTCCATCTCTGACACTTCCCTTCCCTTCCTTGACCTCTCTGTCTCAATCTCTGGTGATAGACTGTCCACCAATATCCATTACAAACCCACCGACACCCACAGCTATCTCGACTACAGCTCCTCACACCCCACTTCCTGTAAGGACTCCATCCCATTCTCTCAGTTCCTTCGCCTCCGTCGCATCTGTTCCGATGATGCTACATTCAAAAACAGTTCCTCTGACATGTCCTCCTTCTTCCTTAACCGAGGTTTTCCACCCACGGTCGTTGACAGGGCCCTCAACCGTGTCCGGCCCATCTCCCGCGCATCCGCCCTCACTCCTTCTCCTCCCTCCCAGAAACATGATAGGGTCCCCCTTGTCCTCACTTATCACCCCACCAGCCTCCGCATTCAAAGGATCATCCTCCGCCATTTCCGCCAACTCCAGCATGATGCCACTACCAAACACATCTTCCCTTCACCCCCCTTATCGGCATTCCGTAGGGATCGCTCCCTCCGGGACACCCTGGTCCACTCCTCCATCACCCCCTACTCCTCAACCCCCTCCTATGGCACAACCCCTTGCCCACGCAAAAGATGCAACACCTGCCCCTTCACTTCCTCTCTCCTCACCGTCCAAGGACCCAAACACTCCTTTCAAGTGAAGCAGCATTTCACTTGCATTTCCCCCAACTTAGTCTACTGCATTCGTTGCTCCCAATGTGGTCTCCTCTACATTGGAGAGACCAAACGTAAACTGGGCGACCGCTTTGCAGAACACCTGCGGTCTGTCCGCAAGAATGACCCAAACCTCCCTGTCGCTTGCCATTTTAACACTCCACCCTGCTCTCTTGCCCACATGTCTGTCCTTGGCTTGCTGCATTGTTCCAGTGAAGCCCAACGCAAACTGGAGGAACAACACCTCATCTTCCGACTAGGGACTTTACAGCCTTCCGGACTGAATATTGAATTCAACAACTTTAGGTCGTGAGTCCCCTCCCCCATCCCCACCCCCTTTCTGTTTCCCCCTTCTTTTTTTTTTCCCAATAAATTATAAAGATTTTCCTTTTCCCACCTATTTCCATTATATAAAATTAAAAAAAAACCCACTAGAGCTATACCTTGAGTGCCCTACCATCCATTCTTAATTAGCACATTCGTTTAGATAATATCACCAACTTTAACTTTAACACCTATGTGTTCTATTGTACTATTGTTGTTGACATCTTTTGATGATCTGCTTCTATCACTGCTTGTTTGTCGCTACAACCACACCAACCCCCTCCACCTCTCTGTCTCTCTATCTCTCCGCCCCCCACACACACACCTTAAACCAGCTTATATTTCAGCTCTTTCCTGGACTCGAACTCAAGTTCTGTCGAAGGGTCATGAGGACTCGAAACGTCAACTCTTTTCTTCTCCGCCGATGCTGCCAGACCTGCTGAGTTTTTCCAGGTAATTCTGTTTTTGTCTGTACACTGGGTGTGGGCAGCAGGGTGTCTGTACACTGGGTGTGTGCAGCGTGGTGTCTGTACACTGGGTTTAAGCAGCGGGGTTTGTGTACACAGTGTGTGGGCAGTGAGTTGCATGTACACTGGGTGTGGGCAGCAGGATGCGTGCACACATTGTTGGCAGCGGGATGTGTGTACACAGTGTGGGCAGGGTAATGCGTGTACACTCTTTGTGTGCAGGGTAATGCGTGTACGCTGGGTTTGGGCAGTGGTGTGCGTGTCCACAGGGAGTGGGCAGCAGGGTGTCTGTACACTGGGTGTGGGCAGCGGGGTGTCTGTACACTGGGTGTTGGCAGCAGGGTGTCTGTACACTGGGTATGGGCAACAGGGTGTATGTACACTGGTTGTGGGCAGCAGGGTGTCTGTTCACTGTGTGTGGGCAGCAAGATGTCTGTACACTGTGTGTGAGCAGCGGGGTGTCTGTACACTGGGTGTTAGCAGCGGTGTGTCTGTACACTGGGTGTGGGCAGCGGGGTGTCCGTACACTGGGTGTGGTCTGTGCGGTGTCTGTACACTGGGTGTGGGCAGTGGTGTGTCTGTACACTGGGTGTGGGCAGTGGTGTGTCTGTACACTGGGTGTGGACAGTGGTGTGTCTGTACACTGGGTGTGGGCAGAGGGGTGCCTCTACACTGGGCGTGGACTGCGGCATGTCTGTACACTGGGTGTGGGAAGCGGGGTGGCTGTACACTGGGTGTGGGCCGCATTGTCTGTGTACATTGGGTGTGGGCAGTGAAGTGCGCATACACTGGCTGTGGGCAGTGAGTTGCGTGTACACTGGTTATGGGCAGTGGGGTCCACTTACACTGGGTGCGTGCAGTGCAGTGGGTGTACACTGGGTGTGGGCAGAGGGATGCGTGTACACCGTGTTGGCAGCTGGATGCGTGTACACCGTGTGGGCAGCGTAATGCATGTACACTAGGCGTGGGCAGCGTAATGCATGTACACTGTGTGTGTGCAGGGTAATGCGTGTACGCTGGGTTTGGGCAGTGGTGTGCGTGTCCACGGGGGGTGGGCAGCAGGGTGTCTGTTCACTGGGTGTGGGCAGCGGGGTGTCTGTACACTGGGTGTTGGCAGCAGGGTGTCTGTACACTGGGTGTGGGCAACAGGGTGTCTGTACACTGGGTGTGGGCAGCAGGGTGTCTGTTTCACTGTTTGTGGGCAGCAGGATGTCTGTACACTGGGTGTGAGCAGCGGGGTTTCTGTACACTGGGTGTTAGCAGCGGGGTGTCTGTGCACTGGGTGTGGGCAGCGGGGTGCCTGTATACTGGGTGTGGTCTGTGCGGTGTCTGTACACTGGGTGTGGGCAGTGGTGTGTCTGTACACTGTGTGTGGGCAGTGGGGAGTATGTACACTGGGCGTGGGCAGAGGGGTGCCTCTACACTGGGTGTGGGCTGCGGCATGTCTGTACACTGGGTGTGGGAAGCGGGGTGGCTGTACACTGGGTGTGGGCAGCAGGGTGTCTGTTCACTGTTTGTGGGCAGCAGGATGTCTGTACACTGGGTGTGAGCAGCGGGGTGTCTGTACACTGGGTGTGGGCAGCGGGGTGTCTGCACACTGGGTCTGGGCAGCGGGGTGTCTGTGCACTGGGTGTGGGCAGCGGGGTGTCTGTATACTGGGTGTGGTCTGTGCGGTGTCTGTACACTGGGTGTGGGCAGCGGGGTCTGTGCACACTGGGTGTGGGCAGTGAGTTGCTTGTACACTGGGTCTGTGCTGTGGGGTGAGCCTAACCTGGGTGCGTGCAGTGCGCTGAGTGTACACTGGGTGTAGGCAGTGGGTTGTGTGTACACAGTGTGGGCAGCGTAATGCGTGTACACTGGGTGTGGGCAGTGGTCTCTCTGCACACTGGGTGTGGGCAGCGGGGTTTCTGTGCACGGTGTGGGCAGCGGGGTGTCTGTATACTGGGTGTGGGCAGCGGCATGTCTGTACACTACGTGTTGGCAGCAGGGTGACTGTACACTGCATTTGGGCAACGGGGTGTCTGTACAATGCATGTGGGCAGCGAGATATCTGTACACTGGGTGTGGGCAGCAGGCTGTCTGCATACTGGGTATGGGCAGCTGGGTACGCGTACACTAGGTGTGTGCAGCAGGCTCTGTGTACACTAGGTGTGGGCAGTGAGGTGCGCATACACTGGGTGTGGGCAGTCATGTGTGCGTACACTGGGTGTGTGCAGTGCGCTCGGTGTACACTGGGTGTGGGCAGCGGAATGCGTTCACACAGTGTGAGCAGCGTAATGCGTGTACACTGGGTGTGGGCAGCGGGATGCGTGTACACTGGGTGTGGGCAGCGGGATGCGTGTACACAGGGTGTGAGCAGCGGGGTGTCTGTACACTGGGTGTGGGCAGCAGGTGTCTGTACACTGGGTGTGGGTTTTGTGGTCCTGTACACTGGGTGTGGGCACTGGTGTGTCTGTACACTGGGTGTGGGCAGCGGGGTGTGTGTACATTCGGTGTGGGCAGCGGGGTTTCTGTACACTGGGTGTGGGCAACAGGGTGTCTGTACACTGGGTGTGGGCAGCTGGGTGTCTGTAAACTGGGTGTGGGCAATGGGGTGTCTGTACACTGGGTGTGGGCAGCGGGGTCTGTGCACACTGGGTGTGGGAAGTGAGTTGCTTGTACAAGGGTCTGTGCTGTGGGGTGAGCCTACACTGGGTGCGTGCAGTGCGCTGAGTGTACACTGGGTGTGGGCAGCAGGTTGTGTGTACACAGTGTGGGCAGCGTAATGCATGTACACTGGGTGTGGGCAGTGGGATGCGTGCACACTGGGTGTGCACAGTGGGATGCGTGTATACTGGGTGTGGGCAGTGGTGTCTCTGTACACTGGGTGTGGGCAGTGGGGTTTCTGTGCACGGTGTGGGCAGCGGGGTGTCTGTATACTGGTGTGGGCAGCGGCATGTCTGTACACTGCATGTGGGCAGCAGGGTGACTGTACACTGCGTGTGGGCAATGGGGTGGCTGTACAATGGGTGTGGGCAGCGGGTGGGCTGTACACTGGGTGTGGGCAGTGGGGTGTCTGTACACTGAATGTTGGCAACAGGGTGTCTGTACACTGGGTGTCGGCAGCGGGGTGTCTCTACACTGGGTGTGGGCAGCGGGGTGTCTGTACACTGTGTGTGGGCAGCATGGTGTCTCTACTCAGGGTGTGGGTTGTGCGGTGTCTGTACACTGGGTGTGGGCAACGGGGTGTCTGTACACTGGGTGTGGGCAGCGGGGTCTGTGCACACTGGGTGTGGGCAGTGAGTTGCTTGTACAAGGGTCTGTGCTGTGGCGTGAGCCTACACTGGGTGTGTGCAGTGCGCTGAGTGTACACTGGGTGTGGGTAGTGGGTTGTGTGTACACAGTGTGGGCAGCGTAATGCGTGCACACTGGGTGTGGGCAGCGGGATACGTGCACACTGGGTGTGCACAGTGGGATGCGTGTACACTGGGTGTGGGCAGTGGTGTCTCTGTACACTGGGTGTGGGCAGCGGGGTTTCTTTGCACGGTGTGGGCAGCGGGGTGTCTGTATACTGGGTGGTGGAAGCGGCATGTCTGTACACTGCGTGTGGGCAGCAGGGTGACTGTACACTGCGTGTGGGCAATGGGGTGTCTGTACAATGGGTGTGGGCTGCGGGTGGTCTGTACACTGGGTGTGGGCAGTGGGTGGTCTGTACACTGGGTGTGGGCAGCGGGGTGTCTGTACACTGGGTGTGGGCAGTGGGGTGTCTGTACACTGAATGTAGGCAACAGGGTGTCTGTACACTGGGTGTCGGCAGCAGGGTGTCTGTACACTGGGTGTGGGCAGCTGGGTGTCTGTACACTGTGTGTGGGCAGCATGGTGTCTCTACACTGGGTGTGGGCAGCATGGTGTCTCTACACTGGGTGTGGGCTGTGCGGTGTCTGTACACTGGGTGTAGGCAGTGGGGTGTCTGTACACTGGGTGTGGGCAGTGGTGTGTCTGTACACTGTGTGTGGGCAGAGGGGTGACTCTACACTGGGTGGGCGGTTGCGGCATGTCTGTACACTGGGTGTGGGAAGCCGGGTGGCTGTACACTGGGTGTGGGACGCGTGGTCTGTGTACATTGGGTATGGGCAGTGAACTGCGCATACACTGGGTGTGGGCAGTGAGTTGCGTGTACACTGGTTATGGGCAGTGGGGTCCACTTACACTGGGTGAGTGCAGTGCAGTGGGTGTACACTGGGTGTGGGCAGCGGGATGCGTGTACACCGTGTTGGCAGCTGGATGCGTGTACACCGTGTGGGCAGCGTAATGTATGTACACTAGGTGTGGGAAGCGTAATGCGTGTACACTGTGTGTGTGCAGGGTAATGCGTGTACGCTGGGTTTGGGCAGTGGTGTGCGTGTCCACTGGGGGTGGGCAGCAGGGTGTCTACTCACTGGGTGTGGGCAGCGGGGTGTCTGTACACTGGATGTTGGCAGCAGGTTGTCTGTACACTGGGTGTGGGCAACACGGTGTCTGTACACTGGGTGTGGGCAGCAGAGTGTCTGTTCACTGTTTGTGGGCAACAGGATGTCTGTACACTGGGTGTGGGCAGCGGGGTGTCTGTAAACGGTGTGGGCAGCGGGGTGTCTCTACACTGGGTGTGGGCAGCGGGGTGTGTGTACATTGTTTGTGGGTAGAGTGGTGTCTGTACACTGGGTGTTGGCACCTGGGTGTCTGTACACTGGGTGTGGGTAGCGGGGTGTCTGTACACTGGGTGTGGGCAGCGGCGTGTCTGTACGCTGGGTGTGGGCTGCTGGGTGTCTGTATACTGTGTGTGGGCAGTGGGGTGTCTGTACACTGGGTGTGGGCTTTGGGGAGTCTGTACACTGGGTGTGGGCAGTGGGGTGTCTGTACACTGGGTGTTTGCAGTGGGGTGTCTGTACACTGAGTGTACGCAACAGGGTGTCTGTACACTGGGTGTCGGCAGCGGGGTGTCTGTACACTGGGTGTGGGCAGCGGGGTGTCTGTACACTGCATGTGTACAGCGGGGTGTCTGTACACTGTTTGTGGGCAGTGGGGTTTCTGTACACTGTGTGTGGGCATCTGGGTCTGTGTGCACTAGGTGTGCACAGTGGGATGCATGTACACTGCGTGTGGGCAGCGGGGTGTCTGTACACTCGGTGTGGGCAGCGGCTTGTCTGTATAATGGGTGTGGGCAGCGGGGTGTCTGCATACTGTGTTTGGGCAGTTGGGTACGCGTACACTGGGTGTGGGCAGCGGGGTCTGTGTACACTAGGTGTGGGCAGTGAGGTGCGCATACACTGGGTGTGGGCTGTGATGTGTGTGTACACTGGGTGTGTGCATTGCGCTCGGTGTACACTGGATGTGGGCAGTGGAATTCGTTCACACAGTGTGAGCAGCGTAATGTGTGTACACTGGATGTGGGCAGCGGGGTGTCTGTACACTGGGTGTAGGCAACAGGGTGTCTGTACACTGGGTGTGGGCTTTGGGGCGTCTGTACACTGGGTGTGGGCAGCCGGGTGTCTGTACACTGGGAGTGGGCAGTGGGGTGTCTGCACACTGGGTGTGGGCAACTGGGTGTCTGTAAACTGGGTGTGGGAAACGGGTGCCTGTACACTGGGTGTGGGCAACGGGGTCTGTGCACACTGGGTGTGGGCAGTGAGTTGCTTGTACACTGGGTGTGGGCAGTGAGTTGCTTGTACACTGGGTGTGGGAAGTGTGGTGTCTGTACACTGGGTGTGGGCAGTGGGGTGTCTGTATACTGGGAGTGGGCAACAGGTTGTCTGTACACTGGGTGTGGGCAGCTGGGTGTCTGTAAACTGGGTGTGGGCAACGGGGTGTCTGTACACTGGGTGTGGGCAGCGGGGTGTCTGTATACTGGGTGTGGGCAGCGGGGCGTCTGTACACTGGGTGTAGGCAACAGGGTGTCTGTACACTGGGTGTGGGCTTTGGGGAGTCTGTACACTGGGGGTGGGCAGCGGGGTGTCTGTACAGTGAGTCTAGGCAACAGGGTGTCTGTACACTGGGTGTGGGCAGCTGGGTGTCTGTACACTGGGTGTGGGCAGCGGGATATCTGCATACTGGGTATCGGCAGTTGGGTACACGTACACTGGGTGTGGGCAGTGGGGTCTGTGTACACTAGGTGTGGACAGTGAGGTGCGCATACAGTGGGTGTGGGCAGTGATGTTTGTGTACACTGGGTGTGTGCAGTGCGCTCGGTGTACACTGGGTGTGGGCAGTGGGATGCGTGTACACTGGGTGTGGGCAGCGGGATGCTTGTACGCTGGTTGTGGGCAAAGATCTGCGTGTACACTGGGTGTGGGCAGCGGGATGCTTGTACGCTGGTTGTGGGCAATGGTCTGCGTGTTCTCTGGGTGTGGGCAACGGTCTGCATGTACACTGGGTGTGAGCAGCGGGGTGCCTGTGCACTGGGTGGGGGCAGCAGGGTGTCTGTACACTGGGTGTGGGCAGCTGGGTGTCTGTACACTGGTTGTGGGCAGCATGGTGTCTCTACAATTGGTGTGGGCTGTGTGGTGTCTGTACACTGGGTGTAGACAGTGGGGTGTCTGTACACTGGGTGTGGGCATTGGGGTGTCTGCACACTGGGTGTGGGCAGCGGGTGTCTGTACACTGGGTGTGGGTTTTGGGGTCCTGTACACTGGGAGTTGGCACTGGTGTGTCTGTACACTAGGTAGGGCTGCGGGGTGTCTCTAAACTGGGTGTGGGCAGTGGGGTGTTTGTACATTGGGTGTGGGCAGCGGGGTTTCTGTAAACTGGGTGAGGGCAGCAGGATGTCTGTACACTGGGTGTGGGCAGTTGGGTGTCTGTACACTGAGTGTAGGCAACAGGGTGTCTGTACACTGGGTGTGGGCAGCAGGGTCTGTGCACACTGGGTGTGGGCAGTGAGTTGCTTGTACACTGGGTCTGTGCTGTGGGGTGAGCCTATACTGGGTGCGTGCAGTGCGCTGAGTGTACACTGGGTGTGGGCAGCGGGATGTGTGTGCAGTGTGGGCAGCGTAATGCGTGTACACTGGGTGTGGGCAGCGGGATGCGTGCACACTGGGTGTGGGCAGCGGGATGTGTGCACAATGGGTGTGCACAGTGTGATGCGTGTACACTGGGTGTGGGCAGTGGTGTCTCTGTACACTGGGTGTGGGCAGCGGGGTTTCTGTACATGGTGAGGGCAGCGGGGTGTCTGCACTGTGTGTGGGCAGCGGGGTGACTGTACACTGTGTGTGGGCAATGGGGTGTCTGTACATTGGGTGTGGGCCGCGGGGTCTGTGCACACTGGGTGTGGGCAGTGAGTTGCTTTTACACGGGTGTGTGCTGTGGGTTGAGCCTACACTGGGTGCGTGCAGTGTGCTGAGTGTACACTGGGTGTGGGCAGCGGGATGTGTGTACACAGTGTGGGCAGCGTAATGCGTGTACACTGGGTGTGGGCAGCGGGATGCGTGCACACTGGTTGTGGGCAGCGGGATGCATGCACACTGGGTGTGCACAGTGGGATGCGTGTACACTGGGTGTGGGCAGCAGTGTTTCTGTACATGGTGTGAGCAGCGGGGTGTCTATATACTGTGTGTGGGCAGCGGCATGTCTGTACACTGCGTGTGGGCAATGGGGTGTCTGTACAATGGGTGTGGGCAGCGGGTGGTCTGTACACTGGGTGTGGGCAGCGGGTGGTCTGTACACTGGGTGTCGGCAGCGGGGTGTCTGTACACTGGGTGTGGGCAATGGCGTGTCTGTACACTGGATGTGTACAGCGGGGTGCCTGTACACTGTGTGTGGGCAGCAGGGTGTCTGTACACTGTGTCTGGGCAGCGGGGTCTGTGTACACTGGGTGTGGGCAGTGCGCTGAGTGTACACTGGGTGTGGGCAGCGGGATGTGTGTACACAGTGTTGGCAGCAGGATGCGTGTACACAGTGTGGGCAGCGTAATGCGTGTACACTGGATTTGGGTAGCGGGATGCGTGCACATTGAGTGTGCACAGTGGGATGCATGTACACTGTGTGTGGGCAGCGGGTGGTCTGCAAACTGGTTGTGGGCAGCGCGGTGTCTGTACACTTGGTGTGGGCAGCAGGGTGTCTGTATACTGGGTGTGGGCAGCGGGGTGTCTGTACACTGCAGTTGGGCAACGGGGTGTCTGCACAATGCGTGTGGGCAGCGAGATATTTGTACACTGGGTGTGGGCAGCGGGATGACTGCATACTGGGTATGGGCAGTTGGGTACGCGTACACTGGTTGTGGGCAGCGGGCTCTGTGTACACTAGGTGTGGGCAGTGAGGTGCGCATACACTGGGTGTGGGCAGTGATGTGAGCTTACACTGGGTGTGTGCAGTGCGCTCGGTGTACACTGGGTGTGGGCAGCGGAATGCGTTCACACAGTGTGAGCAGCGTAATGCGTGTACACTGGGTGTGGGCAGCGGGATGCGTGTACACTGGGTGTGGGCAGCGGGATGTGTGTACACTGGGTGTGAGCAGCGGGGTGTCTGTACACTGGGTGTGGGCAGCGGGTGTCTGTACACTGGGTTTGGGTTTTGGGGTCCTGTACACTGGGAGTGGGCACTGGTGTATTTGTACACTGGGTAGGGCAGCGGGGTGTGTGTACATTCGGTGTGGGCAGCAGGATTTCTGTACACTGGGTGTGGGCAACAGGGTGTCTGTACACTGGGTGTGGGCAGCTCTGTGTCTGTACACTGGATGTGGGCAGCATGGTGTGTCTACAATGGGTGTGGGCTGTGCGGTGTCTGTACACTGGCTGTAGGCAGTGGGGTGTCTGTACACTCCGTGTGGGCAGTGGGGTGTCTGTATACTGGGTGTGGGCAGCGGGGCGTCTGTACACTGGGTGTGGGCAGCGGGGTGTCTGTACACTGGATGTGGGCAGTGGGGTGTCTGTACAGTGAGTCTAGGCAACAGGGTGTCTGTACACTGGGTGTGGGCAGCTGGGTGTCTGTACACTGGGTGTGGGCAGCGGGATGTCTGCATACTGGGTATCGGCAGTTGGGTACACGTACACTGGGTGTGGGCAGTGGGGTCTGTGTACACTAGGTGTGGACAGTGAGGTGCGCATACAGTGGGTGTGGGCAGTGATGTTTGTGTACACTGGGTGTGTGCAGTGCGCTCGGTGTACACTGGGTGTGGGCAGTGGAATCGTGTACACTGGGTGTGGGCAGTGGGATGCTTGTACGTTGATTGTGGGCAAAGATCTGCGTGTACACTGGGTGTGGGCAGCGGGATGCTTGTACGCTGGTTGTGGGCAATGGTCTGCGTGTTCTCTGGGTGTGGGCAACGGTCTGCATGTACACTGGGTGTGAGCAGCGGGGTGCCTGTGCACTGGGTGGGGGCAGCAGGGTGTCTGTACACTGGGTGTGGGCAGCTGGGTGTCTGTACACTGGTTGTGGGCAGCATGGTGTCTCTACAATTGGTGTGGGCTGTGTGGTGTCTGTACACTGGGTGTAGACAGTGGGGTGTCTGTACACTGGGTGTGGGCATTGGGGTGTCTGCACACTGGGTGTGGGCAGCGGGTGTCTGTACACTGGGTGTGGGTTTTGGGGTCCTGTACACTGGGAGTGGGCACTGGTGTGTCTGTACACTGGGTAGGGCTGCGGGGTGTCTGTACACTGGGTGTGGGCAGTGGGGTGTTTGTACATTGGGTGTGGGCAGCGGGGATTCTGTAAACTGGGTGAGGGCAGCAGGATGTCTGTACACTGGGTGTGGGCAGTGGGGTGTCTGTACACTGAGTGTAGACAACAGGGTGTCTGTACACTGGGTGTGGGCAGCAGGGTATGTGCACACTGGGTGTGGGCAGTGAGTTGCTTGTACACTGGTTCTGTGCTGTGGGGTGAGCCTATACTGGGTGCGTGCAGTGCGCTGAGTGTACACTGGGTGTGGGCAGCGGGATGTGTGTGCAGTGTGGGCAGCGTAATGCATGTACACTGGGTGTGGGCAGCGGGATGCATGCACACTGGGTGTGGGCAGCGGGATGTGTGCACAATGGGTGTGCACAGTGTGATGCGTGTACACTGGGTGTGGGCAGTGGTGTCTCTGTACACTGGGTGTGGGCAGCGGGGTTTCTGTACATGGTGAGGGCAGCGGGGTGTCTGCAGTGCGTGTGGGCAGCGGGGTGACTGTACACTGCGTGTGGGCAATGGGGTGTCTGTACATTGGGTGTGGGCCGCGGGGTCTGTGCACACTGGGTGTGGGCAGTAAGTTGCTTTTACACGGGTGTGTGCTGTGGGTTGAGCCTACACTGGGTGCGTGCAGTGTGCTGAGTGTACACTGGGTGTGGGCAGCGGGATGTGTGTACACAGTGTGGGCAGCGTAATGCGTGTACACTGGGTGTGGGCAGCGGGATGCGTGCACACTGGTTGTGGGCAGCAGGATGCATGCACACTGGGTGTGCACAGTGGGATGCGTCTACACTGGGTGTGGGCAGCAGTGTTTCTGTACATGGTGTGAGCAGCGGGGTGTCTATATACTGCGTATGGGCAGCGGCATGTCTGTACACTGCGTGTGGGCAATGGGGTGTCTGTACAATGGGTGTGGGCAGCGGGTGGTCTGTACACTGGTTGTGGGCAGCGGGTGGTCTGTACACTGGGTGTCGGCAGCGGGGTGTCTGTACACTGGGTGTGGGCAGTGGCGTGTCTGTACACTGGATGTGTACAGCGGGGTGCCTGTACACTGTGTGTGGGCAGCAGGGTGTCTGTACACTGTGTGTGGGCAGCGGGGTCTGTGTACACTGGGTGTGGGCAGTGCGCTGAGTGAACACTGGGTGTGGGCAGCGGGATGTGTGTACACAGTGTTGGCAGCGGGATGCGTGTACACAGTGTGGGCAGCGTAATGCGTGTACACTGGATTTGGGTAGCGGGATGCGTGCACACTGAGTGTGCACAGTGGGATGCATGTACACTGTGTGTGGGCAGCGGGTGGTCTGCACACTGGTTGTGGGCAGCGCGGTGTCTGTACACTTGGTGTGGGCAGCAGGGTGTCTGTATACTGGGTGTGGGCAGCGGGGTGTCTGTACACTGCAGTTGGGCAACGGGGTGTCTGCACAATGCGTGTGGGCAGCGAGATATTTGTACACTGGGTGTGAGCAGCGGGATGACTGCATACTGGGTATGGGCAGTTGGGTACGCGTACACTGGTTGTGGGCAGCGGGCTCTGTGTACACTAGGTGTGGGCAGTGAGGTGCGCATACACTGGGTGTGGGCAGTGATGTGAGCTTACACTGGGTGTGTGCAGTGCGCTCGGTGTACACTGGGTGTGGGCTGCGGAATGCGTTCACACAGTGTGAGCAGCGTAATGCATGTACACTGGGTGTGGGCAGCGGGATGCGTGTACACTGGCTGTGCACCGTGGGATGTGTGTACACTGGGTGTGGGCAGCGGCATATCTGTACACTGCATGTGGGCAGCGGGGTGACTGTACACTGCGTGTGGGCAGCGGGGTGTCTGTACACTGGGTGTGGGCAGCGGGGTGTCTGTACACTGGATGTGTACAGCGGGGTGTCTGTACACTGTGTGTGGGCAGCGGGGTGTCTGTACACTGTGTGTGGGCAGCGGGGTCTGTGTACACTGGGTGTGGGCAGTGCGCTGAGTGAACACTGGGTGTGGGCAGCGGGATGTGTGTACACAGTGTTGGCAGCGGGATGCGTATACACAGTGTGGGCAGCGTAATGCGTGTACACTGGGTGTGAACAGTGGGATGCATGTACACTGTGTGTGGGCAGCAGGGTGTCTGTACACTGTGTGTGGGCAGCGGGTGGACTGTACACTGGTTGTAGGCAGCGCGGTGTCTGTATACTGGGTGTGGGCAGCGGGGTGTCTGTACACTGCATTTGGGCAATGGGGTGTCTGTACAATGCGTGTGGGCAGCGAGATATCTGTACACTGGGTGTGGGCAGCGGGATGTTTGCATACTGGGTATGGGCAGTTGGGTACGCGTACACTGGGTGTGGGCAGCGGGCTCAGTGTACACTAGGTGTGGGCAGTGAGGTGCGCATACACTGGGTGTGGGCAGTCATGTGTGCGTACACTAGGTGTGTGCAGTGCGCTCGGTGTACACTGGGTGTGGGCAGCGGAATGCGTTCACACAATGTGAGCAGCGTAATGCGTGTACACTGGGTGTGGGCAGTGGGATGCGTGTACACTGGGTGTGGGCAGCGGGATGCGTGTACACAGGGTGTGAGCAGCGGGGTGTCTGTACACTGGGTGTGGGCAGCGGGTGTCTGTACACTGGGTGAGGGTTTTGTGGTCCTGTACACTGGGTGTGGGCACTGGTGTGTCTGTACACTGGGTAGGGCTGCGGGGTGTCTGTACACTGGGTGTGGGCAGCGGGGTGTGTGTACATTCGGTGTGGGCAGCAGGGTTTCTGTACACTGGGTGTGGGCAACAGGGTGTCTGTACACAGGGTTTGGGCAGCTGGGTGTCTGTACACTGGGTGTGGGCAGCGGGGTGTCTCTACACTGGGTGTGGGCTGTACGGTGTCTGTACACTGGGTGTAGGCAGTGGGGTGTCTGTACACTGGGTGTGGGCAGTGGGGTGTCTGTACACTGGGTGTGGGCAGTGGGGTGTCTGTACACTGGGTGTGGGCAGCGGGGTGTCTGTACACTGGGTGTAGGCAGCGGGATGTCTGCATACTGGGTATGGGCAGTTGGGTACGCGTACACTGGGTGTGGGCAGCGGGCTCTGTGTACACTAGGTGTGGGCAGTGAGGTGCGCATACACTGGGTGTGGGCAGTCATGTGTGCGTACACTGGGTGTGTGCAGTGCGCTCGGTGTACACTGGGTGTGGGCAGCGGAATGCGTTCACACAGTGTGAGCAGCGTAATGCGTGTACACTTTGTGTGGGCAGCGGGATGCGTGTACACTGGGTGTGGGCAGCGGGATGTGTGTACACTGGGTGTGAGCAGCGGGGTGTCTGTACACTGGGTGTGGGCAGCGGGTGTCTGTACACTGGGTTTGGGTTTTGGGGTCCTGTACACTGGGAGTGGGCACTGGTGTATTTGTACACTGGGTAGGGCAGCGGGGTGTGTGTACATTCGGTGTGGGCAGCGGGGTTTCTGTACACTGGGTGTGGGCAACAGGGTGTCTGTACACTGGGTGTGGGCAGCTCTGTGTCTGTACACTGGATGTGGGCAGCATGGTGTCTCTACAATGGGTGTGGGCTGTGCGGTGTCTGTACACTGGCTGTAGGCAGTGGGGTGTCTGTACACTGGGTGTGGGCAGCGGGTGTCTGTACACTGGGTGTGGGCAGCGGGTGTCTGTACACTGGGTGTGGGCAGCATGGTCTCTCTACACTGGGTGTGGGCTGTGCGGTGTCTGTACACTGGCTGTAGGCAGTGGGGTGTCTGTACACTGGGTGTGGTCAGTGGGGTGTCTGTACACTGGGTGTGGGCAGTGGGGTGTCTGTACACTGAGTGTAGGCAACAGGGTGTCTGTACACTGGGTGTGGGCAGCGTGGTCTGTGCACACTGGGTGTGGGCAGTGAGTTGCTTGTACACTGGGTCTGTGCTGTGGGGGGAGCCTACACTGGGTGCTTGCAGTGCGCTGAGTGTACACTGGGTGTGGGCAGCGGGATTTGTGTTACACAGTGTGGGCAGCGTATTGCCTGTACACTGGGTGTGGGCAGCGGGATGCGTGCACACTGGGTGTGGGCAGCGGGATGCATGCACACTGGGTGTGCACCGTGGGATGTGTGTACACTGGGTGTTGGCAGCGGCATATCTGTACACTGCATGTGGGCAGCGGGGTGACTGTACACTGCGTGTGGGCAGCGGGGTGTCTGTACACTGGGTGTGGGCAGCGGGGTGTCTGTACACTGGATGTTTACAGCGGGGTGTCTGTACACTGTGTGTGGGCAGCGGGGTGTCTGTACACTGTGTTTGGGCAGCGGGGTCTGTGTACCCTGGGTGTGGGCAGTGCGCTGAGTGAACACTGGGTGTGGGCAGCGGGATGTGTGTACACAGTGTTGGCAGCAGAATGCGTATACACAGTGTGGGCAGCGTAATGCGTGTACACTGGGTGTGCACAGTGGGAAGCATGTACACTGTGTGTGGGCAGCAGGGTGTCTGTACACTGTGTGTGGGCAGCGGGGTGTCTCTACACTGGGTGTGGGCTGTGCGGTGTCTACACTGGGTGTAGGCAGTGGGGTGTCTGTACACTGGGTGTGGGCAGTGCGGTGTCTGTACACTGGGTGTGGGCAGTGGGGTGTCTGTACACTGGGTGTAGGCAGCGGGATGTCTGCATACTGGGTATGGGCAGTTGGGTACGCGTACACTGTGTGTGGGCAGCGGGCTCTGTGTACACTGGGTGTGGGCAGTGAGGTGCGCATACACTGGGTGTGTGCAGTGCGCTCGATGTACACTGGGTGTGGGCAGCGGAATGCGTTCACACAATGTGAGCAGCGTAATGCGTGTACACTGGGTGTGGGCAGTGGGATGCGTGTACACTGGGTGTGGGCAGCGGGATGCGTGTACACAGGGTGTGAGCAGTGGGGTGTCTGGACACTGGGTGTGGGCAGCGGGTGTCTGTACACTGGGTGTGCGTTTTGGAGTCCTGTACACTGGGTGTGGGCACTGGTGTGTCTGTACACTGGGTGTGGGCAGCTGGGTGTCTGTAAACTGGGATTGGGCAACGGGGTGTCTGTACACTGGGTGTGGGCAGCGGGGTCTGTGCACACTGGGTGTGGGCAGTGAGTTGCTTCTACACTGGGTCTGTGCTGTGGGGTGAGCCTAACCTGGGTGCGTGCAGTGCGCTGAGTGTACACTGGGTGTAGGCAGTGGGTTGTGTGTACTCAGTGTGGGCAGCGTAATGTGTGTACACTAGGTGTGGGCGGCGTAATGCGTGCACACTGGGTGTGGGCAGCGGGATGCGTGCACACTGGGTGTGCACAGTGGGATGCGTGTACACTGGGTGTGGGCAGTGGTCTCTCTGCACACTGGGTGTGGGCAGCGGGGTTTCTGTGCACGGTGTGGGCAGCGGGGTGTCTGTATACTGGGTGTGGGCAGCGGCATGTCTGTACACTGCGTGTGGGCAGCAGGGTGACTGTACACTGCATTTGGGCAACGGGGTGTCTGTACAATGCGTGTGGGCAGCGAGATATCTGTACACTGGGTGTGGGCAGCAGGATGTCTGCATACTGGGTATGGGCAGTTGGGTACGCGTACACTAGGTGTGGGCAGCAGGCTCTGTGCACACTAGGTGTGGGCAGTGAGGTGCGCATACACTGGGTGTGGGCAGTCATGTGTGCGTACACTGGGTGTGTGCAGTGCGCTCGGTGTACACTGGGTGTGGGCAGCGGAATGCGTTCACACAGTGTGAGCAGCGTAATGCGTGTACACTGGGTGTGGGCAGCGGGATGCGTGTACACTGGGTGTGGGCAGCGGGATGCGTGTACACAGGGTGTGAGCAGCGGGGTGTCTGTACACTGGGTGTGGGCAGCGGGTGTCTGTACACTGGGTGTGGGTTTTGTGGTCCTGTACACTGGGTGTGGGCACTGGTGTGTCTGTACACTGGGTGTGGGCAGCGGGGTGTGTGTACATTCGGTGTGGGCAGCGGGGTTTCTGTACACTGGGTGTGGGCAACAGGGTGTCTGTACACTGGGTGTGGGCAGCTGGGTGTCTGTAAACTGGGTGTGGGCAATGGGGTGTCTGTACACTGGGTGTGGGCAGCGGGGTCTGTGCACACTGGGTGTGGGAAGTGAGTTGCTTGTACACGGGTCTGTGCTGTGGGGTGAGCCTACACTGGGTGCGTGCAGTGCGCTGAGTGTACACTGGGTGTGGGCAGCAGGTTGTGTGTACACAGTGTGGGCAGCGTAATGCGTGTACACTGGGTGTGGGCAACGTAATGCATGCACACTGGGTGTGGGCAGTCGGATGCGTGCACACTGGGTGTGCACAGTGGGATGCGTGTATACTGGGTGTGGGCAGTGGTGTCTCTGTACACTGGGTGTGGGCAGTGGGGTTTCTGTGCACGGTGTGGGCAGCGGGGTGTCTGTATACTGGTGTGGGCAGCGGCATGTCTGTACACTGCATGTGGGCAGCAGGGTGACTGTACACTGCGTGTGGGCAATGGGGTGGCTGTACAATGGGTGTGGGCAGCGGGTGGGCTGTACACTGGGTGTGGGCAGTGGGGTGTCTGTACACTGAATGTTGGCAACAGGGTGTCTGTACACTGGGTGTCGGCAGCGGCGTGTCTGTACACTGGGTGTGGGCAGCGGGGTGTCTGTACACTGTGTGTGGGCAGCATGGTGTCTCTACTCAGGGTGTGGGCTGTGCGGTGTCTGTACACTGGGTGTGGGCAACGGGGTGTCTGTACACTGGGTGTGGGCAGCGGGGTCTGTGCACACTGGGTGTGGGCAGTGAGTTGCTTGTACAAGGGTCTGTGCTGTGGCGTGAGCCTACACTGGGTGCGTGCAGTGCGCTGAGTGTACACTGGGTGTGGGCAGTGGGTTGTGTGTACACACTGTGGGCAGCGTAATGCGAGTACACTGAGTGTGGGCAGCGTAATGCGTGCACACTGGGTGTGGGCAGCGGGATACGTGCACACTGGGTGTGCACAGTGGGATGCGTGTACACTGGGTGTGGGCAGTGGTGTCTCTGTACACTGGGTGTGGGCAGCGGGGTTTCTTTGCACGGTCTGGGCAGCGGGGTGTCTGTATACTGGGTGGTGGAAGCGGCATGTCTGTACACTGCGTGTGGGCAGCAGGGTGACTGTACACTGTGTGTGGGCAATGGGGTGTCTGTACAATGGGTGTGGGCAGCGGGTGGTCTGTACACTGGGTGTGGGCAGTGGGTGGTCTGTACACTGGGTGTGGGCAGCGGGGTGTCTGTACACTGGGTGTGGGCAGTGGGGTGTCTGTACACTGAATGTAGGCAACAGGGTGTCTGTACACTGGGTGTCGGCAGCTGGGTGCCTGTACACTGGGTGTGGGCAGCTGGGTGTCTGTACGCTGTGTGTGGGCAGCATGGTATCTCTACACTGGGTGTGGGCTGTGCGGTGTCTGTACACTGGGTGTAGGCAGTGGGGTGTCTGTACACTGGGTGTGAGCAGTGGGGTGTCTGTACACTGGGTGTGAGCAGTGGGGTGTCTGTACACTGGGTGTGGGCAGCGGGGTTTCAGTACACGGTGTGGGCAGCGGGGTGTCTGTATACTGGGTGTGGGCAGCGGCATGTCTGTACACTGCATGTGGGCAGCGGGGTCACGGTACACTGCATGTGGGCAATGGGGTGTCTGTACAATGGGTGTGGGCAGCGGGTGGTCTGTACACTGGGTGTGGGCAGCAGGTGGTCTGTAAACTGGGTGTGGGCAGCGGGTGGTTTGTACACTGGGTGTGGGCAGCGGGGTGTCTGTTCACTGGGTGTGGTCAGTGGGGTGTCTGTACACTCAGTGTAGGCAACAGGGTGTCTGTACACTGGGTGTCGGCAGCGGGGTGTCTGTACACTGGGTGTGGGCAGCAGGGTGTCTGTACACAGTGTGTGGGCAGCGGGGTCTGTGTACACTGGGTGTGGCCAGCGGGGTCTGTGTACACTAGGTGGGGGCAGTGAGGTGCGCATACACTGGGTGTGTGCAGTGCACTCGGTGTACTCTGGGTGTGGGCAGCGGAATGCGTTCACACAGTGTGAGCAGAGTAATGCGTGTACACTGGGTGTGGGCAGCGGGATGCGTGTACACTGGGTGTGGGCAACGGTCTGCATGTACACTGGGTGTGAGCAGCGGGGTGCCCGTGCACTGGGTGTGGGCAGCAGGGTGTCTGTACACTGGGTGTGGGCAGCTGGGTGTCTGTACACTGGGTGTAGGCAGTGGGGTGTCTGTACACTGTGTGTGTGCTTTGGGGTGTCTGTACACTGGATGTGGGCATTGGGGTGTCTGTACACAGGGTGTGGGCATTGGGGTGTCTGTACACTGGGTGTGGGCATTGGGGTGTCTGTACACTGGGTGTGGGCAGCGGGGTCTGTGTACACTAGATGTGGTCAGTGAGGTGCGCATACGCTGGGTGTGGGCAGTGATGTGAGCGTACACTAGGTGTGGGCAGTGAGGTTCGTGTACACTGGGTGTGGGCAGTGGGGTGCACTTACACTGGGTTTGTGCAGTGCGCTCGGTGTTCACTGGGTGTGGGCTGCGGGATGCGTGTACACAGTGTGAGCATCGTAATGCTTGTACACTGGGTGTGGGCAGCGGGGATTCTCTATAATGTGAGGGCAACGGGACGTCTGTACACAGGGCGTGGCCTGCGGAGTGTGTGTGCACTGGGTGTGGGCAGCAGGGTGCATGTACGCTGTGTGTGGGCAGCGGGAAATAGGCAACAGAGTGTCTGTACACTGGGTGTGGGCAGCAGGGTGTCTGTACACTGGGGGTGGGCAGCTGTGTGTCTTTACACTGGGTGTGGGCAGCGGGGTGTCTGTACACTGGGTGTGGGCAGCGGGATGTCTTTACACTGGGTGTGGGCAGCGGGATGTCTTTACACTGGGTGTGGGCAGCAGGGTGTCTGTACACTGGGTGTGGGCAGCGGGGTGTCTGTACACTGGGTGTGGGCAGCGGGGTCTGTGTACACTAGGTGTGGTCAGTGAGGTGCGCATACGCTGGGTGTGGGCAGTGATGTGAGCGTACACTAGGTGTGGGCAGTGAGGTTCGTGTACACTGGGTGTGGGCAGTGGGGTGCACTTACACTGGGTGTGTGCAGTGCGCTCGGTGTTCACTGGGTGTGGGCTGCGGGATGCGTGTACACAGTGTGAGCATCGTAATGCTTGTACACTGGGTGTGGGCAGCGGGGATTCTCTATAATGTGAGGGCAACGGGACGTCTGTACACAGGGCGTGGCCTGCGGAGTGTGTGTGCACTGGGTGTGGGCAGCAGGGTGCATGTACGCTGTGTGTGGGCAGCGGGAAATAGGCAACAGAGTGTCTGTACACTGGCTGTGGGCAGCAGGGTGTCTATACACTGGGTGTGGGCAGCTGTGTGTCTTTACACTGGGTGTGGGCAGTGGGGTGTCTGTACACTGGGTGTGGGCAGCGGGATGTCTTTACACTGGGTGTGGGCAGCGGGATGTCTTTACACTGGGTGTGGGCAGCAGGGTGTCTGTACACTGGGTGTGGGCAGTGGGGTGTCTGTACACTGGGTGAGGGCAGCGGGGTCTGTGTACACTGTGTGTGGGCAATGAGTTGCGTGTACGCTGGGTGTGTGCTGTGGGGTGCGCTTACACTGGGTGCGTGCAGTGCGCTGAGTGTACACTAGGTGTGGGCAGCGGGATGTGTGTACACAGTGTTGGCAGCAGGATGCGGGTACACAGTTTGGGCAGCAGAATGCATGTACACTGGGTGTGGGCAGCGGGATGCATGCACACTGGGTGTGCGATGTGTGATGTGTGTACACTGCGTTTGGGCAGTGGTGTCTCTGTACACTGGGTGTGGGCAGCGTTGTGCCTGTACACTGGGTGTGGGCAGCGTTGTGTCTGTACACTGGGTGTGGACAGTGGGGTGCCTGTACACTGGGTATGGTCAGTGGGGTGCCTGCGCACTGGGTGTGGGCAGCGGGGTGCCTGTACACTGCGTGTGGGCAGCGGTGTTTCTATACACTGCGTTTGGGCAGGGTGGTGTCTCTATACTGGGTGTGGGCAGCGGGGTGTCTGTACACTGCGTGTGGGCAGCGGGATGTCTGTACACTGGGTGTGGGCAGCGGGATGTCTGCATAATGGGTATGGGCAGTTGGGTACGCGTACACTGGGTGTGGGCAGTGAGGTGCGCAATCACTGGGTGTGGGCAGTGATGTGTGCATACACGGGGTGTTGGCAGTGAGCTGAGGGTGCACTGGGTGTGGGCAACGAGTGCGTGTACACTGGCTGTGAGCAGCGGAGTGCCTGTGCACTGGGTTTGGGCAGCGAGTGTCTGTACACTGGGTCTGGGCCGCGGGTGTCTGTACACTTTCTGTGGGCAGCGGGGTGACTGAACACTGGGTGTGGTCAGCGGGGTGTCTGTACACTGGGTGTGGGCAGCGGGGTGCCTGTACACTGCGTGTGGGCAGCGGTGTTTCTATACACTGCTTTTGGGCAGGGTGGTGTCTCTATACTGGGTGTGGGCAGCGGGGTGTCTGTACACTGCGTGTGGGCAGCGGGATGTCTGTACACTGGGTGTGGGCAGCGGGATGTCTGCATAATGGGTATGGGCAGTTGGGTACGCGTACACTGGGTGTGGGCAGTGAGGTGCGCAATCACTGGGTGTGGGCAGTGATGTGTGCATACACTGGGTGTTGGCAGTGAGGTGAGTGTGCACTGGGTGTGGGCAACGAATGCGTGTACACTGGCTGTGAGCAGCGGAGTGCCTGTGCACTGGGTTTGGGCAGCGAGTGTCTGTACACTGGGTCTGGGCCGCGGGTGTCTGTACACTGTCTGTGGGCAGCGGGGTGACTGAACACTGGGTGTGGTCAGCGGGGTGTCTGTACACTGGGTGTGGGCAGCGGGGTGTCTGTACACTGCGTGTCGGCAGCGTGGTGTCTGTATACTGGGTGTGGGCTGCTTGATGTCTGCATACTGGGTATGGGCAATTGGGTATGCGTACACTGGGTGTGGGCAGCAGGGTCTGTGTACACTAGGTGTGGGCAGTGAGGTGCGCATAGACTGGGTGTGGGCAGTGATGTGAGCGTACACTGGGAGTGGGCAGTGAGGTTCGTGTACACTGGGTGTGGGCAGTGGGTTGTACTTACACTCAGTGTGTGCAGTGCTCTCGGTGTACCCTGGGTGTGGGCTGCGGGATGCGTGTACACAGTGTGAGCAGCGTAATGCTTGTACACTGGGTGTGGGCAGCGGGATGCATGCACACTGGGTGTGCACCGTGGGATGTGTGTACACTGGGTGTTGGCAGCGGCATATCTGTACACTGCATGTGGGCAGCGGGGTGACTGTACACTGCGTGTGGGCAGCGGGGTGTCTGTACACTGGGTGTGGGCAGCGGGGTGTCTGTACACTGGATGTGTACAGCGGGGTGTCTGTACACTGTGTGTGGGCAGCGGGGTGTCTGTACACTGTGTTTGGGCAGCGGGGTCTGTGTACCCTGGGTGTGGGCAGTGCGCTGAGTGAACACTGGGTGTGGGCAGCGGGATGTGTGTACACAGTGTTGGCAGCAGAATGCGTATACACAGTGTGGGCAGCGTAATGCGTGTACACTGGGTGTGCACAGTGGGAAGCATGTACACTGTGTGTGGGCAGCAGGGTGTCTGTACACTGTGTGTGGGCAGCGGGGTGTCTCTACACTGGGTGTGGGCTGTGCGGTGTCTACACTGGGTGTAGGCAGTGGGGTGTCTGTACACTGGGTGTGGGCAGTGCGGTGTCTGTACACTGGGTGTGGGCAGTGGGGTGTCTGTACACTGGGTGTAGGCAGCGGGATGTCTGCATACTGGGTATGGGCAGTTGGGTACGCGTACACTGTGTGTGGGCAGCGGGCTCTGTGTACACTGGGTGTGGGCAGTGAGGTGCGCATACACTGGGTGTGTGCAGTGCGCTCGATGTACACTGGGTGTGGGCAGCGGAATGCGTTCACACAGTGTGAGCAGCGTAATGCGTGTACACTGGGTGTGGGCAGCGGGATGCGTGTACACTGGGTGTGGGCAGCGGGATGCGTGTACACAGGGTGTGAGCAGTGGGGTGTCTGGACACTGGGTGTGGGCAGCGGGTGTCTGTACACTGGGTGTGCGTTTTGGAGTCCTGTACACTGGGTGTGGGCACTGGTGTGTCTGTACACTGGGTGTGGGCAGCTGGGTGTCTGTAAACTGGGATTGGGCAACGGGGTGTCTGTACACTGGGTGTGGGCAGCGGGGTCTGTGCACACTGGGTGTGGGCAGTGAGTTGCTTCTACACTGGGTCTGTGCTGTGGGGTGAGCCTAACCTGGGTGCGTGCAGTGCGCTGAGTGTACACTGGGTGTAGGCAGTGGGTTGTGTGTACACAGTGTGGGCAGCGTAATGTGTGTACACTAGGTGTGGGCGGCGTAATGCGTGCACACTGGGTGTGGGCAGCGGGATGCGTGCACACTGGGTGTGCACAGTGGGATGCGTGTACACTGGGTGTGGGCAGTGGTCTCTCTGCACACTGGGTGTGGGCAGCGGGGTTTCTGTGCACGGTGTGGGCAGCGGGGTGTCTGTATACTGGGTGTGGGCAGCGGCATGTCTGTACACTGCGTGTGGGCAGCAGGGTGACTGTACACTGCATTTGGGCAACGGGGTGTCTGTACAATGCGTGTGGGCAGCGAGATATCTGTACACTGGGTGTGGGCAGCAGGATGTCTGCATACTGGGTATGGGCAGTTGGGTACGCGTACACTAGGTGTGGGCAGCAGGCTCTGTGCACACTAGGTGTGGGCAGTGAGGTGCGCATACACTGGGTGTGGGCAGTCATGTGTGCGTACACTGGGTGTGTGCAGTGCGCTCGGTGTACACTGGGTGTGGGCAGCGGAATGCGTTCACACAGTGTGAGCAGCGTAATGCGTGTACACTGGGTGTGGGCAGCGGGATGCGTGTACACTGGGTGTGGGCAGCGGGATGCGTGTACACAGGGTGTGAGCAGCGGGGTGTCTGTACACTGGGTGTGGGCAGCGGGTGTCTGTACACTGGGTGTGGGTTTTGTGGTCCTGTACACTGGGTGTGGGCACTGGTGTGTCTGTACACTGGGTGTGGGCAGCGGGGTGTGTGTACATTCGGTGTGGGCAGCGGGGTTTCTGTACACTGGGTGTGGGCAACAGGGTGTCTGTACACTGGGTGTGGGCAGCTGGGTGTCTGTAAACTGGGTGTGGGCAATGGGGTGTCTGTACACTGGGTGTGGGCAGCGGGGTCTGTGCACACTGGGTGTGGGAAGTGAGTTGCTTGTACACGGGTCTGTGCTGTGGGGTGAGCCTACACTGGGTGCGTGCAGTGCGCTGAGTGTACACTGGGTGTGGGCAGCAGGTTGTGTGTACACAGTGTGGGCAGCGTAATGCGTGTACACTGGGTGTGGGCAACGTAATGCATGCACACTGGGTGTGGGCAGTCGGATGCGTGCACACTGGGTGTGCACAGTGGGATGCGTGTATACTGGGTGTGGGCAGTGGTGTCTCTGTACACTGGGTGTGGGCAGTGGGGTTTCTGTGCACGGTGTGGGCAGCGGGGTGTCTGTATACTGGTGTGGGCAGCGGCATGTCTGTACACTGCATGTGGGCAGCAGGGTGACTGTACACTGCGTGTGGGCAATGGGGTGGCTGTACAATGGGTGTGGGCAGCGGGTGGGCTGTACACTGGGTGTGGGCAGTGGGGTGTCTGTACACTGAATGTTGGCAACAGGGTGTCTGTACACTGGGTGTCGGCAGCGGCGTGTCTGTACACTGGGTGTGGGCAGCGGGGTGTCTGTACACTGTGTGTGGGCAGCATGGTGTCTCTACTCAGGGTGTGGGCTGTGCGGTGTCTGTACACTGGGTGTGGGCAACGGGGTGTCTGTACACTGGGTGTGGGCAGCGGGGTCTGTGCACACTGGGTGTGGGCAGTGAGTTGCTTGTACAAGGGTCTGTGCTGTGGCGTGAGCCTACACTGGGTGCGTGCAGTGCGCTGAGTGTACACTGGGTGTGGGCAGTGGGTTGTGTGTACACACTGTGGGCAGCGTAATGCGAGTACACTGAGTGTGGGCAGCGTAATGCGTGCACACTGGGTGTGGGCAGCGGGATACGTGCACACTGGGTGTGCACAGTGGGATGCGTGTACACTGGGTGTGGGCAGTGGTGTCTCTGTACACTGGGTGTGGGCAGCGGGGTTTCTTTGCACGGTCTGGGCAGCGGGGTGTCTGTATACTGGGTGGTGGAAGCGGCATGTCTGTACACTGCGTGTGGGCAGCAGGGTGACTGTACACTGTGTGTGGGCAATGGGGTGTCTGTACAATGGGTGTGGGCAGCGGGTGGTCTGTACACTGGGTGTGGGCAGTGGGTGGTCTGTACACTGGGTGTGGGCAGCGGGGTGTCTGTACACTGGGTGTGGGCAGTGGGGTGTCTGTACACTGAATGTAGGCAACAGGGTGTCTGTACACTGGGTGTCGGCAGCTGGGTGCCTGTACACTGGGTGTGGGCAGCTGGGTGTCTGTACGCTGTGTGTGGGCAGCATGGTATCTCTACACTGGGTGTGGGCTGTGCGGTGTCTGTACACTGGGTGTAGGCAGTGGGGTGTCTGTACACTGGGTGTGAGCAGTGGGGTGTCTGTACACTGGGTGTGAGCAGTGGGGTGTCTGTACACTGGGTGTGGGCAGCGGGGTTTCAGTACACGGTGTGGGCAGCGGGGTGTCTGTATACTGGGTGTGGGCAGCGGCATGTCTGTACACTGCATGTGGGCAGCGGGGTCACGGTACACTGCATGTGGGCAATGGGGTGTCTGTACAATGGGTGTGGGCAGCGGGTGGTCTGTACACTGGGTGTGGGCAGCAGGTGGTCTGTAAACTGGGTGTGGGCAGCGGGTGGTTTGTACACTGGGTGTGGGCAGCGGGGTGTCTGTTCACTGGGTGTGGTCAGTGGGGTGTCTGTACACTCAGTGTAGGCAACAGGGTGTCTGTACACTGGGTGTCGGCAGCGGGGTGTCTGTACACTGGGTGTGGGCAGCAGGGTGTCTGTACACAGTGTGTGGGCAGCGGGGTCTGTGTACACTGGGTGTGGCCAGCGGGGTCTGTGTACACTAGGTGGGGGCAGTGAGGTGCGCATACACTGGGTGTGTGCAGTGCACTCGGTGTACTCTGGGTGTGGGCAGCGGAATGCGTTCACACAGTGTGAGCAGAGTAATGCGTGTACACTGGGTGTGGGCAGCGGGATGCGTGTACACTGGGTGTGGGCAACGGTCTGCATGTACACTGGGTGTGAGCAGCGGGGTGCCCGTGCACTGGGTGTGGGCAGCAGGGTGTCTGTACACTGGGTGTGGGCAGCTGGGTGTCTGTACACTGGGTGTAGGCAGTGGGGTGTCTGTACACTGTGTGTGTGCTTTGGGGTGTCTGTACACTGGATGTGGGCATTGGGGTGTCTGTACACAGGGTGTGGGCATTGGGGTGTCTGTACACTGGGTGTGGGCATTGGGGTGTCTGTACACTGGGTGTGGGCAGCGGGGTCTGTGTACACTAGATGTGGTCAGTGAGGTGCGCATACGCTGGGTGTGGGCAGTGATGTGAGCGTACACTAGGTGTGGGCAGTGAGGTTCGTGTACACTGGGTGTGGGCAGTGGGGTGCACTTACACTGGGTTTGTGCAGTGCGCTCGGTGTTCACTGGGTGTGGGCTGCGGGATGCGTGTACACAGTGTGAGCATCGTAATGCTTGTACACTGGGTGTGGGCAGCGGGGATTCTCTATAATGTGAGGGCAACGGGACGTCTGTACACAGGGCGTGGCCTGCGGAGTGTGTGTGCACTGGGTGTGGGCAGCAGGGTGCATGTACGCTGTGTGTGGGCAGCGGGAAATAGGCAACAGAGTGTCTGTACACTGGGTGTGGGCAGCAGGGTGTCTGTACACTGGGGGTGGGCAGCTGTGTGTCTTTACACTGGGTGTGGGCAGCGGGGTGTCTGTACACTGGGTGTGGGCAGCGGGATGTCTTTACACTGGGTGTGGGCAGCGGGATGTCTTTACACTGGGTGTGGGCAGCAGGGTGTCTGTACACTGGGTGTGGGCAGCGGGGTGTCTGTACACTGGGTGTGGGCAGCGGGGTCTGTGTACACTAGGTGTGGTCAGTGAGGTGCGCATACGCTGGGTGTGGGCAGTGATGTGAGCGTACACTAGGTGTGGGCAGTGAGGTTCGTGTACACTGGGTGTGGGCAGTGGGGTGCACTTACACTGGGTGTGTGCAGTGCGCTCGGTGTTCACTGGGTGTGGGCTGCGGGATGCGTGTACACAGTGTGAGCATCGTAATGCTTGTACACTGGGTGTGGGCAGCGGGGATTCTCTATAATGTGAGGGCAACGGGACGTCTGTACACAGGGCGTGGCCTGCGGAGTGTGTGTGCACTGGGTGTGGGCAGCAGGGTGCATGTACGCTGTGTGTGGGCAGCGGGAAATAGGCAACAGAGTGTCTGTACACTGGCTGTGGGCAGCAGGGTGTCTATACACTGGGTGTGGGCAGCTGTGTGTCTTTACACTGGGTGTGGGCAGTGGGGTGTCTGTACACTGGGTGTGGGCAGCGGGATGTCTTTACACTGGGTGTGGGCAGCGGGATGTCTTTACACTGGGTGTGGGCAGCAGGGTGTCTGTACACTGGGTGTGGGCAGTGGGGTGTCTGTACACTGGGTGAGGGCAGCGGGGTCTGTGTACACTGTGTGTGGGCAATGAGTTGCGTGTACGCTGGGTGTGTGCTGTGGGGTGCGCTTACACTGGGTGCGTGCAGTGCGCTGAGTGTACACTAGGTGTGGGCAGCGGGATGTGTGTACACAGTGTTGGCAGCAGGATGCGGGTACACAGTTTGGGCAGCAGAATGCATGTACACTGGGTGTGGGCAGCGGGATGCATGCACACTGGGTGTGCGATGTGTGATGTGTGTACACTGCGTTTGGGCAGTGGTGTCTCTGTACACTGGGTGTGGGCAGCGTTGTGCCTGTACACTGGGTGTGGGCAGCGTTGTGTCTGTACACTGGGTGTGGACAGTGGGGTGCCTGTACACTGGGTATGGTCAGTGGGGTGCCTGCGCACTGGGTGTGGGCAGCGGGGTGCCTGTACACTGCGTGTGGGCAGCGGTGTTTCTATACACTGCGTTTGGGCAGGGTGGTGTCTCTATACTGGGTGTGGGCAGCGGGGTGTCTGTACACTGCGTGTGGGCAGCGGGATGTCTGTACACTGGGTGTGGGCAGCGGGATGTCTGCATAATGGGTATGGGCAGTTGGGTACGCGTACACTGGGTGTGGGCAGTGAGGTGCGCAATCACTGGGTGTGGGCAGTGATGTGTGCATACACGGGGTGTTGGCAGTGAGCTGAGGGTGCACTGGGTGTGGGCAACGAGTGCGTGTACACTGGCTGTGAGCAGCGGAGTGCCTGTGCACTGGGTTTGGGCAGCGAGTGTCTGTACACTGGGTCTGGGCCGCGGGT
This sequence comes from Carcharodon carcharias, assembly GCF_017639515.1. Taxonomy (NCBI): domain Eukaryota; kingdom Metazoa; phylum Chordata; class Chondrichthyes; order Lamniformes; family Lamnidae; genus Carcharodon; species Carcharodon carcharias. The sequence goes on along the minus strand of NC_054474.1, from coordinate 108,777,528 downwards.
GTCTGTACACTGTCTGTGGGCAGCGGGGTGACTGAACACTGGGTGTGGTCAGCGGGGTGTCTGTACACTGGGTGTGGGCAGCGGGGTGCCTGTACACTGCGTGTGGGCAGCGGTGTTTCTATACACTGCTTTTGGGCAGGGTGGTGTCTCTATACTGGGTGTGGGCAGCGGGGTGTCTGTACACTGCGTGTGGGCAGCGGGATGTCTGTACACTGGGTGTGGGCAGCGGGATGTCTGCATAATGGGTATGGGCAGTTGGGTACGCGTACACTGGGTGTGGGCAGTGAGGTGCGCAATCACTGGGTGTGGGCAGTGATGTGTGCATACACTGGGTGTTGGCAGTGAGGTGAGTGTGCACTGGGTGTGGGCAACGAATGCGTGTACACTGGCTGTGAGCAGCGGAGTGCCTGTGCACTGGGTTTGGGCAGCGAGTGTCTGTACACTGGGTCTGGGCCGCGGGTGTCTGTACACTGTCTGTGGGCAGCGGGGTGACTGAACACTGGGTGTGGTCAGCGGGGTGTCTGTACACTGGGTGTGGGCAGCGGGGTGTCTGTACACTGCGTGTCGGCAGCGTGGTGTCTGTATACTGGGTGTGGGCTGCTTGATGTCTGCATACTGGGTATGGGCAATTGGGTATGCGTACACTGGGTGTGGGCAGCAGGGTCTGTGTACACTAGGTGTGGGCAGTGAGGTGCGCATAGACTGGGTGTGGGCAGTGATGTGAGCGTACACTGGGAGTGGGCAGTGAGGTTCGTGTACACTGGGTGTGGGCAGTGGGTTGTACTTACACTCAGTGTGTGCAGTGCTCTCGGTGTACCCTGGGTGTGGGCTGCGGGATGCGTGTACACAGTGTGAGCAGCGTAATGCTTGTACACTGGGTGTGGGCAGCGGGATGTGTGTACACAGTGTGGGCAGCGTAATGCGTGTACACTGGATGTGGGTAGCGGGATGCGTGCACACTGAGTGTGCACAGTGGGATGCATGTACACTGCGTGTGGGCAGCAGGGTGTCTGTACACTGTGTGTGGGCAGCGGGTGTTCTGTACACTGGTTGTGGGCAGCGCGGTGTCTGTACACTTGGTGTGGGCAGCGGGGTGTCTGTATACTGGGTGTGGGCAGCGGGGTGTCTGTACACTGCATTTGGGCAACGGAGTGTCTGCACAATGTGTGTGGGCAGCGAGATATCTGTACACTGGGTGTGGGCAGCGGGATGTCTGCATACTGGGTATGGGCAGTTGGTTACACGTACACTGGGTGTGGGCAGCGGGCTCTGTGTACACTAGGTGTGGGCAGTGAGGTGCGCATACACTGGGTGTGGGCAGTCATGTGTGCGTACACTGGGTGTGTGTAGTGCGCTCGGTGTACACTGGGTGTGGGCAGCGGAATGCGTTCACACAGTGTGAGCAGCGTAATGCATGTACACTGGGTGTGGGCAGCGGGATGCGTGTACACAGGGTGTGAGCAGTGGGGTGTCTGGACACTGGGTGTGGGCAGCGGGTGTCTGTACACTGGGTGTGGGTTTTGGAGTCCTGTACACTGGGTGAGGGCACTGGTGTGTCTGTACACTGGGTGTGGGCAGCTGGGTGTCTGTAAACTGGGAGTGGGCAACAGGGTGTCTGTACACTGGGTGTGGGCAGCGGGGTCTGTGCACACTGGGTGTGGGCCGTGAGTTGCTTGTACACTGGGTCTGTGCTGTGGGGTGAGCCTAACCTGGGTGCGTGCAGTGCGCTGAGTGTACACTGGGTGTAGGCAGTGGGTTGTGTGTACACAGTGTGGGCAGCGTAATGCGTGTACACTGGGTGTGGGCAGCGTAATGCGTGCACACTGGGTGTGGGCAGCGGGATGCGTGCACACTGGGTGTGCACAGTGGGATGCATGTACACTGGGTGTGGGCAGTGGTCTCTCTGCACACTGGGTGTGGGCAGCGGGGTTTCTGTGCACGGTGTGGGCAGCGGGGTGTCTGTATACTGGGTGTGGGCAGCGGCATGTCTGTACACTGCGTGTGGGCAGCAGGGTGACTGTACAATGCTTGTGGGCAGCAAGATATCTGTACACTGGGTGTGGGCAGCAGGATGTCTGCATACTGGGTATGGGCAGTTGGGTACGCGTACACTAGGTGTGGGCAGCAGGCTCTGTGTACACTAGGTGTGGGCAGTGAGGTGCGCATACACTGGGTGTGGGCAGTCATGTGTGCGTACACTGGGTGTGTGCAGTGCGCTCGGTGTACACTGGGTGTGGGCAGCGGAATGCGTTCACACAGTGTGAGCAGCGTAATGCGTGTACACTGGGTATGGGCAGCGGGATGCGTGTACACTGGGTGTGGGCAGCGGGATGCGTGTACACAGGGTGTGAGCAGCAGGGTGTCTGTACACTGGGTGTGGGCAGCGGGTGTCTGTACACTGGGTGTGGGTTTTGTGGTCCAGTACACTGGGTGTGGGCACTAGTGTGTCTGTACACTGGGTGAGGGCAGCGGGGTTTGTGTACATTCGGTGTGGGCAGCGGGGTTTCTGTACACTGGGTGTGGGCAACAGGGTGTCTGTACACTGGGTGTGGGCAGCTGGGTGTCTGTAAACTGGGTGTGGGCAATGGGGTGTCTGTACACTGGGTGTGGGCAGCGGGGTCTGTGCACACTGGGTGTGGGCAGTGAGTTGCTTGTACACGGGTCTGTGCTGTGGGGTGAGCCTACACTGGGTACGTGCAGTGCGCTGAGTGTACACTGGGTGTGGGCAGCAGGTTGTGTGTACACAGTGTGGGCAGCGTAATGCGTGTACACTGGGTGTGGGCAGTGTAATTCATGCACACTGGTTGTGGGCAGTGGGATGCGTGCACACTGGGTGTGCACAGTGGGATGCGTGTACACTGGGTGTGGGCAGTGGTGTCTCTGTACACTGGGTGTGGGCGGTGGGGTTTCTGTGCACGGTGTGGGCAGTGGGGTGTCTGTATACTGGTGTGGGCAGCGGCATGTCTGTACACCGCATGTGGGCAGCAGGGTGACTGTACACTGCGTGTGGGCAATGGGGTGGCTGTACAATGGGTGTGGGCAGCGGGTGGGCTGTACACTGGGTGTGGGCAGTGGGTGGTCTGTACACTGGGTGTGGGCAGCGGGGTGTCTGTACACTGGGTGTGGGCAGTGGGGTGTCTGTACACTGAATGTTGGCAACAGGGTGTCTGTACACTGGGTGTCGGCAGCGGGGTGTCTGTACACTGGGTGTGGGCAGCGGGGTGTCTGTACACTGTGTGTGGGCAGCATGGTGTCTCTACTCAGGGTGTGGGCTGTGCGGTGTCTTTACACTGGGTGTGGGCAACGGGGTGTCTGTACACTGGGTGTGGGCAGCGGGGTCTGTGCACACTGGGTGTGGGCAGTGAGTTGCTTGTACAAGGGTCTGTGCTGTGGCGTGAGCCTACACTGGGTGCGTGCAGTGCGCTGAGTGTACACTGGGTGTGGGCAGTGGGTTGTGTGTACACAGTGTGGGCAGCGTAATGTGAGTACACTGAGTGTGGGCAGCGTAATGCGTGCACACTGGGTGTGGGCAGCGGGATACGTGCACACTGGGTGTGCACAGTGGGATGCGTGTACACTGGGTGTGGGCAGTGGTGTCTCTGTACACTGGGTGTGGGCAGCGGGGTTTCTTTGCACGGTGTGGGCAGCGGGGTGTCTGTATACTGGGTGGTGGAAGCGGCATGTCTGTACACTGCGTGTGGGCAGCAGGGTGACTGTACACTGCGTGTGGGCAATGGGGTGTCTGTACAATGGGTGTGGGCAGCGGGTGGTCTGTACACTGGGTGTGGGCAGTGGGTGGTCTGTACACTGGGTGTGGGCAGCGGGGTGTCTGTACACTGGGTGTGGGCAGTGGGGTGTCTGTACACTGAATGTAGGCAACAGGGTGTCTGTACACTGGGTGTCGGCAGCTGGGTGTCTGTACACTGGGTGTGGGCAGCTGGGTGTCTGTACACTGTGTGTGGGCAGCATGGTGTCTCTACACTGGGTGTGGGCTGTGCGGTCTGTGCACACTGGGTGTGGGCAGTGAGTTGCTTGTACACTGGGTATGTGCTGTGGGGTGAGCCTACACTGGGTGCGTGCAGTGCGCTGAGTGTACCCTGGGTGTGGGCAGCGGGATGTGTGTACACAGTTTTGGCAGCATAATGCGTGTACACTGGGTGTGGGCAGCGGGATGCATGCACACTGGGCGTGCACAGTGGGATGCGTGTACACTGGGTGTGGGCAGTGGTGTCTCTGTACACTGGGTGTGGGCAGCCGGGTTTCTGTACATGGTGTGGGCAGCGGGGTGTCTGTATACTGGGTGTGGGCAGCGGCATGTCTGTACACTGCGTGTGGGCAGCGTGGTGACTGTACACTGCATGTGGGCAATGGGTGTCTGTACAATGGGTGTGGGCAGCGGGTGGTCTGTAGACTGGGTGTGGGCAGCAGGTGGTCTGTAAACTGGGTGTGGGCAGCGGGTGGTTTGTACACTGGGTGTGGGCAGCGGGGTGTCTGTTCACTGGGTGTGGGCAGTGGGGTGTCTGTACACTGAGTGTAGGCAACAGGGTGTCTGTACACTGGGTGTCGGCAGCGGGATGTCTGTACACTGGGTGTGGGCAGCAGGGTGTCTGTACACAGTGTGTGGGCAGCGGGGTCTGTGTACACTGGGTGTGGCCAGCGGGGTCTGTGTACACTAGGTGGGGGCAGTGAGGTGCGCATACATTGGGTGTGGGCAGTGATGTGTGTGTACACTTGGTGTGTGCAGTGCACTCGGTGTACTCTGGGTGTGGGCAGCGGAATGCGTTCACACAGTGTGAGCAGAGTAATGCGTGTACACTGGGTGTGGGCAGCGGGATGCGTGTACGCTGGGTGTGGGCAACGGTCTGCATGTACACTGGGTGTGAGCAGCGGGGTGCCTGTGCACTGGGTGTGGGCAGCAGGGTGTCTGTACACTGGGTGTGGGCAGCTAGGTGTCTGTACACTGGGTGTGGGCAGCAAGGTGTCTCTACACTGGGTGTGAGCTGTGCGGTGTCTGTACACTGGGTTTAGTCAGTGGGGTGTCTATACACTGGGTGTGTGCATTGGGGTGTCTGTACACTGGATGTGGGCATTGGGGTGTCTGTACACTGGGTGTGGGCATTGGGGTGTCTGTACACTGGGTGTGGGCATTGGGGTGTCTGTACACTGGGTGTGGGCAGTGGGGTGCACTTACACTGGGTGTGTGCAGTGCGCTCGGTGTTCACTGGGTGTGGGCTGCGGGATGCGTGTACACAGTGTGAGCATCGTAATGCTTGTACACTGGGTGTGGGCAGCGGGGATTCTCTATACTGTGAGGGCAACGGGACGTCTGTACACAGGGGGTGGCCTGCGGAGTGTGTGTGCACTGGGTGTGGGCAACAGGGTGCATGTACGCTGTGTGTGGGCAGCGGGAAATAGGCAACAGAGTGTCTGTACACTGGGTGTGGGCAGCGGTGTGTCTGTACACTGGGTGTGGGCAGTGGTGTGTCTGTACACTGGGTGTGGGCAGTGGGGTGTCTGTACACTGAATGTTGGCAACAGGGTGTCTGTACACTGGGTGTCGGCAGCGTGGTGTCTGTACACTGGGTGTGGGCAGCGGGGTGTCTGTACACTGTGTGTGGGCAGCATGGTGTCTCTACTCAGGGTGTGGGCTGTGCGGTGTCTGTACACTGGGTGTGGGCAACGGGGTGTCTGTACACTGGGTGTGGGCAGCGGGGTCTGTGCACACTGGGTGTGGGCAGTGAGTTGCTTGTACAAGGGTCTGTGCTGTGGCGTGAGCCTACACTGGGTGCGTGCAGTGCGCTGAGTGTACACTGGGTGTGGGCAGTGGGTTGTGTGTACACAGTGTGGGCAGCGTAATGTGAGTACACTGAGTGTGGGCAGCGTAATGCGTGCACACTGGGTGTGGGCAGCGGGATACGTGCACACTGGGTGTGCACAGTGGGATGTGTGTACACTGGGTGTGGGCAGTGGTGTCTCTGTACACTGGGTGTGGGCAGCGGGGTTTCTTTGCACGGTGTGGGCAGCGGGGTGTCTGTATACTGGGTGGTGGAAGCGGCATGTCTGTACACTGCGTGTGGGCAGCAGGGTGACTGTACACTGCGTGTGGGCAATGGGGTGTCTGTACAATGGGTGTGGGCAGCGGGTGGTCTGTACACTGGGTGTGGGCAGTGGGTGGTCTGTACACTGGGTGTGGGCAGCGGGGTGTCTGTACACTGGGTGTGGGCAGTGGGGTGTCTGTACACTGAATGTAGGCAACAGGGTGTCTGTACACTGGGTGTCGGCAGCTGGGTGGCTGTACACTGGGTGTGGGCAGCTGGGTGTCTGTACACTGTGTGTGGGCAGCATGGTGTCTCTACACTGGGTGTGGGCTGTGCGGTCTGTGCACACTGGGTGTGGGCAGTGAGTTGCTTGTACACTGGGTATGTGCTGTGGGGTGAGCCTACACTGGGTGCGTGCAGTGCGCTGAGTGTACCCTGGGTGTGGGCAGCGGGATGTGTGTACACAGTGTTGGCAGCATAATGCGTGTACACTGGGTGTGGGCAGCGGGATGCATGCACACTGGGCGTGCACAGTGGGATGCGTGTACACTGGGTGTGGGCAGTGGTGTCTCTGTACACTGGGTGTGGGCAGCCGGGTTTCTGTACATGGTGTGGGCAGCGGGGTGTCTGTATACTGGGTGTGGGCAGCGGCATGTCTGTACACTGCGTGTGGGCAGCGTGGTGACTGTACACTGCATGTGGGCAATGGGTGTCTGTACAATGGGTGTGGGCAGCGGGTGGTCTGTAGACTGGGTGTGGGCAGCGGGTGGTCTGTAAACTGGGTGTGGGCAGCGGGTGGTTTGTACACTGGGTGTGGGCAGCGGGGTGTCTGTTCACTGGGTGTGGGCAGTGGGGTGTCTGTACACTGAGTGTAGGCAACAGGGTGTCTGTACACTGGGTGTCGGCAGCGGGATGTCTGTACACTGGGTGTGGGCAGCAGGGTGTCTGTACACAGTGTGTGGGCAGCGGGGTCTGTGTACACTGGGTGTGGCCAGCGGGGTCTGTGTACACTAGGTGGGGGCAGTGAGGTGCGCATACATTGGGTGTGGGCAGTGATGTGTATGTACACTTGGTGTGTGCAGTGCACTCGGTGTACTCTGGGTGTGGGCAGCGGAATGCGTTCACACAGTGTGAGCAGAGTAATGCGTGTACACTGGGTGTGGGCAGCGGGATGCGTGTACGCTGGGTGTGGGCAACGGTCTGCATGTACACTGGGTGTGAGCAGCGGGGTGCCTGTGCACTGGGTGTGGGCAGCAGGGTGTCTGTACACTGGGTGTGGGCAGCTAGGTGTCTGTACACTGGGTGTGGGCAGCAAGGTGTCTCTACACTGGGTGTGAGCTGTGCGGTGTCTGTACACTGGGTTTAGGCAGTGGGGTGTCTATACACTGGGTGTGTGCATTGGGGTGTCTGTACACTGGATGTGGGCATTGGGGTGTCTGTACACTGGGTGTGGGCATTGGGGTGTCTGTACACTGGGTGTGGGCATTGGGGTGTCTGTACACTGGGTGTGGGCAGTGGGGTGCACTTACACTGGGTGTGTGCAGTGCGCTCGGTGTTCACTGGGTGTGGGCTGCGGGATGCGTGTACACAGTGTGAGCATCGTAATGCTTGTACACTGGGTGTGGGCAGCGGGGATTCTCTATACTGTGAGGGCAACGGGACATCTGTACACAGGGGGTGGCCTGCAGAGTGTGTGTGCACTGGGTGTGGGCAACAGGGTGCATGTACGCTGTGTGTGGGCAGCGGGAAATAGGCAACAGAGTGTCTGTACACTGGGTGTGGGCAGCGGTGTGTCTGTACACTGGGTGTGGGCAGTGGTGTGTCTGTACACTGGGTGTGGGCAGTGGGGTATCTGTACACTTGGTGTGGGCGGCGGTGTGTCTGTACAATGTGTGTGGGCAGCGGGGTGTCTGTACACTGGGTGTGGGAAGCAGTGTGTCTGTACACTGGGTGTGGGCAGCGGGATCTGTGTACACTTGGTGTGGGCAGTGAAGTGCGATACACAGGGTGTGGGCAGTGAGTTTCTTGTATACTGGGTGTGGGCAGTGGGGTGCGCTTACACTGGGTGCGTCCAGTGCGCTGCGTGTACAATGGGTGTGGGCAGCGGGATCTGTGTACACAGTGTTCGCAGCGGGATGCCTGTACACATTGTGGGCAGTGTAATGCGTGTACACTGGGTGTTGGCAGCAGGATGTGTGCAAACTGGGTGTAGGCTGCTAGATGCGTGTACACTGGGTGTGGGCAGCGGGGTGTCTTTACACTGGTTGTGGGCAGCGGGGTGTCTTTACACTGGGTGTGGGCAGCGGGGTGTCTGTACACTGGGTGTGGGCAGCGGGGTGTCTGTACACTGGGTGTGGGCAGCGGGGTGTCTTTACACTGGGTGTGGGTAGCGGGGTCTGTGTACACTGGGTGTGGGCAATGAGTTGCGTGTACACTGGGTGTGTGCTGTGGGGTGTGCTTACACTGGGTGCGTGCAGTGCGCTGAGTGTACACTGGGTGTGGGCAGCAGTATGTGTGTACACAGTGTTGGCAGCAGGATGCGGGTACACAGTTTGGGCAGCATAATGCGGGTACACTGGGTGTGGGCAGCGGGATGCATGCACACTGGGTGTGCGATGTGTGATGTATGTACACTGCGTTTGGGCAGTGGTGTCTCTGTACACTGGGTGTGGGCAGCGTTGTGCCTGTACACTGGGTGTGGGCAGTGAGGTGCGCAATCACTGGGTGTGGGCAGTGATGTGTGCATACACTGGGTGTTGGCAGTGAGGTGAGTGTACACTGGGTGTGGGCAACGAGTGCGTGTACACTGGCTGTGAGCAGCGGAGTGCCTGTGCACTGGGTTTGGGCAGCGAGTGTCTGTACACTGGGTCTGGGCCGCGGGTGTCTGTACACTGTCTGTGGGCAGCGGGGTGACTGAACACTGGGTGTGGTCAGCGGGGTGTCTGTACACTGGGTGTGGGCAGCGGGGTGTCTGTACACTGCGTGTCGGCAGCGTGGTGTCTGTATACTGGGTGTGGGCTGCTTGATGTCTGCATACTGGGTATGGGCAGTTGGGTATGCGTACACTGCGTGTGGGCAGCAGGGTCTGTGTACACTAGGTGTGGGCAGTGAGGTGCGCATAGACTGGGTGTGGGCAGTGATGTGAGCGTACACTGGGAGTGGGCAGTGAGGTTTGTGTACACTGGGTGTGGGCAGTGGGGTGTACTTACACTCGGTGTGTGCAGTGCGCTCGGTGTACCCTGGGTGTGGGCTGCGGGATGCGTGTACACAGTGTGAGCAGCGTAATGCTTGTACACTGGGTGTGCGCAGCGGGATGCGTGTACACTGTGTGTGGGCAGCGGGATGCATGCACACTGGGTGTGCGATGTGTGATGTGTGTACACTGCGTTTGGGCAGTGGTGTCTCTGTACACTGGGTGTGGGCAGCGTTGTGCCTGTACACTGGGTGTGGGCAGCGGTGTGTCTGTACACTGGGTGTGGGCAGCGTGGTGTCTGTACAGTGGTGGCGGCCGGCGTGGTGTCTGGACACTGGGTGTTGTCAGCGGGGTGTCTGTACACTCAGTGTGGGAAGCGGGGTGTCTGTATACTGGGTTGGGCAGCGGGGTGTCTGTACACTGGGTGTGGGCAGCGGGGTGCCTGTACACTGCGTGTGGGCAGCGGTGTTTCTATACACTGCGTTTGGGCAGGGTGGTGTCTGTATATTGGGTGTGGGCAGCAGGGTGTCTGTACACTGCGTGTGGGCAGCGGGATGTCTGTTCACTGGGTGTGGGCAGCGGGATGTCTGCATACTGGGTATGGGCAGTTGGGTACGCGTACACTGGGTGTGGGCAGTGAGGTGCGCAATCACTGGGTGTGGGCAGTGATGTGTGCATACACTGTGTTTTGGCAGTGAGGTGAGTGTACGCTGGGTGTGGGCAACGAGTGCGTGTACACTGGCTGTGAGCAGCGGAGTGCCTGTGCACTGGGTTTGGGCAGCGGGGTGTCTGTACACTGGGTGTGGGCAGCGGGGTGTGTGTACACTGGGTGTGGGCAGCGGGGTCTGTGTACACTGGGTGTGGGCAATGAGTTGCGTGTACACTGGGTGTGTGCTGTGGGGTGCGCTTACACTGGGTGCGTGCAGTGCGCTGAGTGTACACTAGGTGTGGGCAGCGGGATGTGTTTACACAGTGTTGGCAGCAGGATGCGGGTACACAGTTTGGGCAGCATAATGCGTGTACACTGGGTGTGGGCAGCGGGATGCATGCACACTGGGTGTGCGATGTGTGATGTGTGTACACTGCGTTTGGGCAGTGGTGTCTTTGTACACTGGGTGTGGGCAGCGTTGTGTCTGTACACTGGGTGTGGGCAGCGGTGTGTCTGTACACTGGGTGTGGGCAGCGGTGTGTCTGTACACTGGGTGTGGGCAGCGGTGTGTCTCTACACTGGGCGTGGGCAGCGTGGTGTCTGTACACTGGTGGCGGCCGGTGTGGTGTCTGTACACTGGGTGTTGTCAGCGGGGTGTCTGTACACTCAGTGTGGGCAGCGGGGTGTCTGTATACTGGGTTGGGCAGCGGGGTGTCTGTACACTGGGTGTGGACAGTGGGGTGCCTGTACACTGGGTGTGGTCAGTGGGGTGCCTGCGCACTGAGTGTGGGCAGCGGGGTGTCTGTACACTGAGTGTGGGCAGCGGGGTGTCTGTACACTGAGTGTGGGCAGCGGGGTGTCTGTACACTGAGTGTGGGCAGCGGGGTGTCTGTACACTGGGTGTGGGCAGCGGGGTGCCTGTACACTGCGTGTGGGCAGCGGTGTTTCTATACACTGCGTTTGGGCAGGGTGGTGTCTGTATACTGGGTGTGGGCAGCGGGGTGTCTGTACATTGCGTGTGGGCAGCGGGATGTCTGTACACTGGGTGTGGGCAGCGTGGTGTGTGTACACTGTGTGTTGGCAGCGGGGTCTGTGTACACTGGGTGTGGGCAATGAGTTGCGTGTACACTGGGTGTGTGCTGTGGGGTGCGCTTACACTGGGTGCGTGCAGTGCGCTGAGTGTACACTAGGTGTGGGCAGCGGGATGTGTTTACATAGTGTTGGCAGCAGGATGCGGGTACAGTTTGGGCAGCATAATGCGTGTACACTGGGTGTGGGCAGCAGGATGCATGCACACTGGGTGTGCTATGTGTGATGTGTGTACACTGCGTTTGGGCAGTGGTGTCTTTGTACACTGGGTGTGGGCAGCGTTGTGCCTGTACACTGGGTGTGGGCAGCGGTGTGTCTGTACACTGGGTGTGGGCAGCGGGATCTGTGTACACTTGGTGTGGGCAGTGAAGTGCGATACACAGGGTGTGGGCAGTGAGTTTCTTGTATACTGGGTGTGGGCAGTGGGGTGCGCTTACACTGGGTGCGTCCAGTGCGCTGCGTGTACAATGGGTGTGGGCAGCGGGATCTGTGTACACAGTGTTCGCAGCGGGATGCCTGTACACATTGTGGGCAGTGTAATGCGTGTACACTGGGTGTTGGCAGCGGGATGTGTGCAAACTGGGTGTAGGCTGCTAGATGCATGTACACTGGGTGTGGGCAGCGGGGTGTCTTTACACTGGGTGTGGGCAGCGGGGTGTCTGTACACTGGGTGTGGGCAGCGGGGTGTCTGTACACTGGGTGTGGGCAGCGGGGTGTCTGTACACTGGGTGTGGGCAGCGGGGTGTCTGTACACTGGGTGTGGGCAGCGGGGTGTCTGTACACTGGGTGTGGGCAGCGGGGTCTGTGTACACTGGGTGTGGGCAATGAGTTGCGTGTACACTGGGTGTGTGCTGTGGGGTGTGCTTACACTGGGTGCGTGCAGTGCGCTGAGTGTACGCTGGGTGTGGGGAGCAGTATGTGTGTACACAGTGTTGGCAGCAGGATGCGGGTACACAGTTTGGGCAGCATAATGCGGGTACACTGGGTGTGGGCAGCGGGATGAATGCACACTGGGTGTGCGATGTGTGATGTATGTACACTGCGTTTGGGCAGTGGTGTCTCTGTACACTGGGTGTGGGCAGCGTTGTGCCTGTACACTGGGTGTGGGCAGTGAGGTGCGCAATCACTGGGTGTGGGCAGTGATGTGTGCATACACTGGGTGTTGGCAGTGAGGTGAGTGTACACTGGGTGTGGGCAACGAGTGCGTGTACACTGGCTGTGAGCAGCGGAGTGCCTGTGCACTGGGTTTGGGCAGCGAGTGTCTGTACACTGGGTCTGGGCAGCGGGTGTCTGTACACCTTCTGTGGGCAGTGGGGTGACTGAACACTGGGTGTGGTCAGCGGGGTGTCTGTACACTGGGTGTGGGCAGCGGGGTGTCTGTACACTGCGTGTCGGCAGCGTGGTGTCTGTATACTGGGTGTGGGCTGCTTGATGTCTGCATACTGGGTATGGGCAGTTGGGTATGCGTACACTGGGTGTGGGCAGCAGGGTCTGTGTACACTAGGTGTGGGCAGTGAGGTGCGCATAGACTGGGTGTGGGCAGTGATGTGAGCGTACACTGGGAGTGGGCAGTGAGGTTCGTGTACACTGGGTGTGGGCAGTGGGGTGTACTTACACTCGGTGTGTGCAGTGCGCTCGGTGTACCCTGGGTGTGGGCTGCGGGATGCGTGTACACAGTGTGAGCAGCGTAATGCTTGTACACTGGGTGTGCGCAGCGGGATGCGTGTACACTGTGTGTGGGCAGCGGGATGCATGCACACTGGGTGTGCGATGTGTGATGTGTGTACACTGCGTTTGGGCAGTGGTGTCTCTGTACACTGGGTGTGGGCAGCGTTGTGCCTGTACACTGGGTGTGGGCAGCGGTGTGTCTGTACACTGGGTGTGGGCAGCGTGGTGTCTGTACAGTGGTGGCGGCCGGCGTGGTGTCTGGACACTGGGTGTTGTCAGCGGGGTGTCTGTACACTCAGTGTGGGAAGCGGGGTGTCTGTATACTGGGTTGGGCAGCGGGGTGTCTGTACACTGGGTGTGGGCAGCGGGGTGCCTGTACACTGCGTGTGGGCAGCGGTGTTTCTATACACTGCGTTTGGGCAGGGTGGTGTCTGTATATTGGGTGTGGGCAGCAGGGTGTCTGTACACTGCGTGTGGGCAGCGGGATGTCTGTTCACTGGGTGTGGGCAGCGGGATGTCTGCATACTGGGTATGGGCAGTTGGGTACGCGTACACTGGGTGTGGGCAGTGAGGTGTGCAATCACTGGGTGTGGGCAGTGATGTGTGCATACACTGTGTTTTGGCAGTGAGGTGAGTGTACGCTGGGTGTGGGCAACGAGTGCGTGTACACTGGCTGTGAGCAGCGGAGTGCCTGTGCACTGGGTTTGGGCAGCGGGGTGTCTGTACACTGGGTGTGGGCAGCGGGGTGTGTGTACACTGGGTGTGGGCAGCGGGGTCTGTGTACACTGGGTGTGGGCAATGAGTTGCGTGTACACTGGGTGTGTGCTGTGGGGTGCGCTTACACTGGGTGCGTGCAGTGCGCTGAGTGTACACTAGGTGTGGGCAGCGGGATGTGTTTACACAGTGTTGGCAGCAGGATGCGGGTACACAGTTTGGGCAGCATAATGCGTGTACACTGGGTGTGGGCAGCGGGATGCATGCACACTGGGTGTGCGATGTGTGATGTGTGTACACTGCGTTTGGGCAGTGGTGTCTTTGTACACTGGGTGTGGGCAGCGTTGTGTCTGTACACTGGGTGTGGGCAGCGGTGTGTCTGTACACTGGGTGTGGGCAGCGGTGTGTCTGTGCACTGGGTGTGGGCAGCGGTGTGTCTGTACACTGGGTGTGGGCAGCGTGGTGTCTGTACACTGGTGGCGGCCGGTGTGGTGTCTGTACACTGGGTGTTGTCAGCGGGGTGTCTGTACACTCAGTGTGGGCAGCGGGGTGTCTGTATACTGGGTTGGGCAGCGGGGTGTCTGTACACTGGGTGTGGACAGTGGGGTGCCTGTACACTGGGTGTGGTCAGTGGGGTGCCTGCGCACTGAGTGTGGGCAGCGGGGTGTCTGTACACTGAGTGTGGGCAGCGGGGTGTCTGTACACTGAGTGTGGGCAGCGGGGTGTCTGTACACTGAGTGTGGGCAGCGGGGTGTCTGTACACTGGGTGTGGGCAGCGGGGTGCCTGTACACTGCGTGTGGGCAGCGGTGTTTCTATACACTGCGTTTGGGCAGGGTGGTGTCTGTATACTGGGTGTGGGCAGCGGGGTGTCTGTACATTGCGTGTGGGCAGCGGGATGTCTGTACACTGGGTGTGGGCAGCGTGGTGTGTGTACACTGGGTGTTGGCAGCGGGGTCTGTGTACACTGGGTGTGGGCAATGAGTTGCGTGTACACTGGGTGTGTGCTGTGGGGTGCGCTTACACTGGGTGCGTGCAGTGCGCTGAGTGTACGCTGGGTGTGGGCAGCAGTATGTGTGTACACAGTGTTGGCAGCAGGATGCGGGTACACAGTTTGGGCAGCATAATGCGGGTACACTGGGTGTGGGCAGCGTTGTGCCTGTACACTGGGTGTGGGCAGTGAGGTGTGCAATCACTGGGTGTGGGCAGTGATGTGTGCATACACTGGGTGTTGGCAGTGAGGTGAGTGTACACTGGGTGTGGGCAACGAGTGCGTGTACACTGGCTGTGAGCAGCGGAGTGCCTGTGCACTGGGTTTGGGCAGCGAGTGTCTGTACACTGGGTCTGGGCAGCGGGTGTCTGTACACTGTCTGTGGGCAGCGGGGTGACTGAACACTGGGTGTGGTCAGCGGGGTGTCTGTACACTGGGTGTGGGCAGCGGGGTGTCTGTACACTGCGTGTCGGCAGCGTGGTGTCTGTATACTGGGTGTGGGCTGCTTGATGTCTGCATACTGGGTATGGGCAGTTGGGTATGCGTACACTGGGTGTGGGCAGCAGGGTCTGTGTACACTAGGTGTGGGCAGTGAGGTGCGCATAGACTGGGTGTGGGCAGTGATGTGAGCGTACACTGGGAGTGGGCAGTGAGGTTCGTGTACACTGGGTGTGGGCAGTGGGGTGTACTTACACTCGGTGTGTGCAGTGCGCTCGGTGTACCCTGGGTGTGGGCTGCGGGATGCGTGTACACAGTGTGAGCAGCGTAATGCTTGTACACTGGGTGTGCGCAGCGGGATGCGTGTACACTGTGTGTGGGCAGCGGGATGCATGCACACTGGGTGTGCGATGTGTGATGTGTGTACACTGCGTTTGGGCAGTGGTGTCTCTGTACACTGGGTGTGGGCAGCGTTGTGCCTGTACACTGGGTGTGGGCAGCGGTGTGTCTGTACACTGGGTGTGGGCAGCGGTGTGTCTGTACACTGGGTGTGGGCAGCGTGGTGTCTGTACAGTGGTGGCGGCCGGCGTGGTGTCTGGACACTGGGTGTTGTCAGCGGGGTGTCTGTACACTCAGTGTGGGAAGCAGGGTGTCTGTATACTGGGTTGGGCAGCGGGGTGTCTGTACACTGGGTGTGGGCAGCGGGGTGCCTGTACACTGCGTGTGGGCAGCGGTGTTTCTATACACTGCGTTTGGGCAGGGTGGTGTCTGTATATTGGGTGTGGGCAGCAGGGTGTCTGTACACTGCGTGTGGGCAGCGGGATGTCTGTTCACTGGGTGTGGGCAGCGGGATGTCTGCATACTGGGTATGGGCAGTTGGGTATGCGTACACTGGGTGTGGGCAGTGAGGTGCGCAATCACTGGGTGTGGGCAGTGATGTGTGCATACACTGTGTTTTGGCAGTGAGGTGAGTGTACGCTGGGTGTGGGCAACGAGTGCGTGTACACTGGCTGTGAGCAGCGGAGTGCCTGTGCACTGGGTTTGGGCAGCGGGGTGTCTGTACACTGGGTGTGGGCAGCGGGGTGTGTGTACACTGGGTGTGGGCAGCGGGGTCTGTGTACACTGGGTGTGGGCAATGAGTTGCGTGTACACTGGGTGTGTGCTGTGGGGTGCGCTTACACTGGGTGCGTGCAGTGCGCTGAGTGTACACTAGGTGTGGGCAGCGGGATGTGTTTACACAGTGTTGGCAGCAGGATGCGGGTACACAGTTTGGGCAGCATAATGCGTGTACACTGGGTGTGGGCAGCGGGATGCATGCACACTGGGTGTGCGATGTGTGATGTGTGTACACTGCGTTTGGGCAGTGGTGTCTTTGTACACTGGGTGTGGGCAGCGTTGTGCCTGTACACTGGGTGTGGGCAGTGGTGTGTCTGTACACTGGGTGTGGGCAGCGGTGTGTCTGTACACTGGGTGTGGGCAGCGGTGTGTCTGTACACTGGGTGTGGGCAGCGTGGTGTCTGTACACTGGTGGCGGCCGGCGTGGTGTCTGTACACTGGGTGTTGTCAGCGGGATGTCTGTACACTCAGTGTGGGCAGCGGGGTGTCTGTATACTGGGTTGGGCAGCGGGGTGTCTGTACACTGGGTGTGGACAGTGGGGTGCCTGTACACTGGGTGTGGTCAGTGGGGTGCCTGCGCACTGAGTGTGGGCAGCGGGGTGTCTGTACACTGGGTGTGGGCAGCGGGGTGTCTGTACACTGGGTGTGGGCAGCGGGGTGCCTGTACACTGCGTGTGGGCAGCGGTGTTTCTATACACTACGTTTGGGCAGGGTGGTGTCTGTATACTGGGTGTGGGCAGCGGGGTGTCTGTACATTGCGTGTGGGCAGCGGGATGTCTGTACACTGGGTGTGGGCAGCGTGGTGTGTGTACACTGGGTGTTGGCAGCGGGGTCTGTGTACACTGGGTGTGGGCAATGAGTTGCGTGTACACTGGGTGTGTGCTGTGGGGTGCGCTTACACTGGGTGCGTGCAGTGCGCTGAGTGTACACTAGGTGTGGGCAGCGGGATGTGTTTACACAGTGTTGGCAGCAGGATGCGGGTACACAGTTTGGGCAGCATAATGCGTGTACACTGGGTGTGGGCAGCGGGATGCATGCACACTGGGTGTGCGATGTGTGATGTGTGTACACTGCGTTTGGGCAGTGGTGTCTTTGTACACTGGGTGTGGGCAGCGTTGTGCCTGTACACTGGGTGTGGGCAGCGGTGTGTCTGTACACTGGGTGTGGGCAGTGGTGTGTCTGTACTCTGGGTGTGGGCAGCGGTGTGTCTGTACACTGGGTGTGGGCAGCGGTGTGTCTGTACACTGGGTGTGGGCAGCGTGGTGTCTGTACACTGGTGGCGGCCGGCGTGGTGTCTGTACACTGGGTGTTGTCAGCGGGGTGTCTGTACACTCAGTGTGGGCAGCGGGGTGTCTGTATACTGGGTTGGGCAGCGGGGTGTCTGTACACTGGGTGTGGACAGTGGGGTGCCTGTACACTGGGTGTGGTCAGTGGGGTGCCTGCGCACTGAATGTGGGCAGCGGGGTGTCTGTACACTGGGTGTGGGCAGCGGGGTGTCTGTACACTGGGTGTGGGCAGCGGGGTGCCTGTACACTGCGTGTGGGCAGCGGTGTTTCTATACACTGCGTTTGGGCAGGGTGGTGTCTCTATACTGGGTGTGGGCAGCGGGGTGTCTGTACATTGCGTGTGGGCAGCGGGATGTCTGTACACTGGGTGTGGGCAGCGGGATGTCTGCATACTGGGTATGGGCAGTTGGGTACGCGTACACTGGGTGTGGGCAGTGAGGTGCGCAATCACTGGGTGTGGGCAGTGAGGTGCGCAATCACTGGGTGTGGGCAGTGATGTGTGCATACACTGGGTGTTGGCAGTGAGGTGAGTGTACACTGGGTGTGGGCAACGAGTGCGTGTACACTGGCTGTGAGCAGCGGAGTGCCTGTGCACTGGGTTTGGGCAGCGAGTGTCTGTACACTGGGTCTGGGCAGCGGGTGTCTGTACACTGTCTGTGGGCAGCGGGGTGACTGAACACTGGGTGTGGTCAGCGGGGTGTCTGTACACTGGGTGTGGGCAGCGGGGTGTCTGTACACTGCGTGTCGGCAGCGTGGTGTCTGTATACTGGGTGTGGGCTGCTTGATGTCTGCATACTGGGTATGGACAGTTAGGTATGCGTACACTAGGTGTGGGCAGCAGGGTCTGTGTACACTAGGTGTGGGCAGTGAGATGCGCATAGACTGGGTGTGGGCAGTGATGTGAGCGTACACTGGGAGTGGGCAGTGAGGTGCGTGTACACTGGGTGTGGGCAGTGGGGTGTACTTACACTTGGTGTGTGCAGTGCGCTCGGTGTACCCTGGGTGTGGGCTGCGGGATGCGTGTACACAGTGTGAGCAGCATAATGCTTGTACACTGGGTGTGGGCAGCGGGATGCGTGTACACTGTGTGTGGGCAGCGGGATGCGTGTACGCTAGGTGTGGGCAACGGGGTGCATGTACACTGGGTGTGGGCAACGGGGTGCATGTACACTGAGTGTGGGCAGCGTGGTTTTTGAGCAGTGGGTGTGGGCGGCGGGTGTCTGTACACTGGGTGTGGGCAGCGGGGTGTCTGTATACTGGGCGTGGGCAACGGGGTGTCTGTATACTGGGTGTGGGCTGTTAGATGCGTGTACACTGGGTTTGGGGAGCGGGGTGGGTGTTCATTGGGAGTGGGCAGCGGGCTTTCTCTACACTGTGAGTGCAGCGGGGCGTCTGTACACGGGGTGGCCAGCGGTGTGTGTGTACACTGGGTGTGGGCAGCAGGGTGCATGTACGCTGTGTGTGGGTAGCGGGGTGTAGGCAACAGGGTGTCTGTACACTGGATGTAGGCAGTGGGGCGTCTGAACACTGGGTGTGGGCACCGGGGTGTCTGTACACGGTGTGGGCAGCGGGGTGTCTGTACACTGGGTGTGGGCAGCGGGGTCTGTGTACACTTTGTGTGGGCAGTGAAGTGCAATACACTGGATGTGGGCAGTGAGTTGCTTGTATACTGGGTGTGGGCAGTGGGGTGTGCTGACACTGGGTGCGTGCAGTGCGCTGGGTGTACACTGGGTGTGGGCAGCGGGATCTGTGTACAGTTTTGGCAGCGGGATGCGTGTACACTGGGTGTGGGCAGTGGGGTGCAATTACATTGTGTCCGTGCAGTGCGCTGCGTCTATACTGGGTGTGTGCAGCGGGATCTGTGTACACTGTTGGCAGCGGGATGCATGTACACATTGTGGGCAGCGTAATGCGTGTGCACTGGGTGTTGGCAGCGGGATGCATGCAAACTGGGTGTGGGAGGCGGGATGTGTGCACACTGGGTGTGCGATGTGGGATGCGTGTATGCTGGGTGTGGGCAGTGGTGTCTCTGTACACTTGGTGTGGGCAGCGGGGTGTCTGGACACTTGATGTGGGCAGCGTGGTGTCTGTACACTGGGTGTGGGCAGCGGGGTGTCTGTACACTGGGTGTGGGAAGCGGGGTTTCTGTTTACTGGCTTGGGCAGCGGGGTGTCTGTACACTGGGTGTGGGCAGTGGGGTGACTGTACACTGGGTGTGGTCAGTGGGGTGCCTGTACACTGGGTGTGGTCAGTGGGGTTCTCTGCACGCTGGGTGTGGGCAGCGGGGTGTCTGTACACTGGGTGTGGGCAGCGGGGTGTCTGTACACTGGGTGTGGGCAGCGGGGTGTCTCTACTCTGGGTGTGGGCAGCGGTGTGTCTGTACACTGGGTGTGGGCAGCGTGGTGTCTGTACACTGGTGGCGGCCGGCGTGGTGTCTGTACACTGGGTGTTGTCAGCGGGGTGTCTGTACACTCAGTGTGGGCAGCGGGGTGTCTGTATACTGGGTTGGGCAGCGGGGTGTCTGTACACTGGGTGTGGACAGTGGGGTGCCTGTACACTGGGTGTGGTCAGTGGGGTTCCTGCGCACTGAGTGTGGGCAGCGGGGTGTCTGTACACTGGGTGTGGGCAGCGGGGTGTCTGTACACTGGGTGTGGGCAGCGGGGTGCCTGTACACTGCGTGTGGGCAGCGGTGTTTCTATACACTGCGTTTGGGCAGGGTGGTGTCTCTATACTGGGTGTGGGCAGCGGGGTGTCTGTACATTGCGTGTGGGCAGCGGGATGTCTGTACACTGGGTGTGGGCAGCGGGATGTCTGCATACTGGGTATGGGCAGTTGGGAACGCGTACACTGGGTGTGGGCAGTGAAGTGCGCAATCACTGGGTGTGGGCAGTGAGGTGCGCAATCACTGGGTGTGGGCAGTGATGTGTGCATACACTGGGTGTTGGCAGTGAGGTGAGTGTACACTGGGTGTGGGCAACGAGTGCGTGTACACTGGCTGTGAGCAGCGGAGTGCCTGTGCACTGGGTTTGGGCAGCGAGTGTCTGTACACTGGGTCTGGGCAGCGGGTGTCTGTACACTGTCTGTGGGCAGCGGGGTGACTGAACACTGGGTGTGGTCAGCGGGGTGTCTGTACACTGGGTGTGGGCAGCGGGGTGTCTGTACACTGCGTGTCGGCAGAGTGGTGTCTGTATACTGGGTGTGGGCTGCTTGATGTCTGCATACTGGGTATGGACAGTTAGGTATGCGTACACTAGGTGTGGGCAGCAGGGTCTGTGTACACTAGGTGTGGGCAGTGAGATGCGCATAGACTGGGTGTGGGCAGTGATGTGAGCGTACACTGGGAGTGGGCAGTGAGGTTCGTGTACACTGGGTGTGGGCAATGGGGTGTACTTACACTTGGTGTGTGCAGTGCGCTCGGTGTACCCTGGGTGTGGGCTGCGGGATGCGTGTACACAGTGTGAGCAGCGTAATGCTTGTACACTGGGTGTGGGCAGCGGGATGCGTGTACACTGTGTTTGGGCAGCGGGATGCGTGTACGCTAGGTGTGGGCAACGGGGTGCATGTACACTGGGTGTGGGCAACAGGGTGCATGTACACTGAGTGTGGGCAGCGTGGTTTTTGAGCAGTGGGTGTGGGCGGCGGGTGTCTGTACACTGGGTGTGGGCAGCGGGGTGTCTGTATACTGGGCGTGGGCAACGGGGTGTCTGTATACTGGGTGTGGGCTGTTAGATGCGTGTACACTGGGTTTGGGGAGCGGGGTGGGTGTTCATTGGGAGTGGGCAGCGGGCTTTCTCTACACTGTGAGTGCAGCGGGGCGTCTGTACACGGGGTGGCCAGCGGTGTGTGTGTACACTGGGTGTGGGCAGCAGGGTGCATGTACGCTGTGTGTGGGTAGCGGGGTGTAGGCAACAGGGTGTCTGTACACTGGATGTAGGCAGTGGGGCGTCTGAACACTGGGTGTGGGCAGCGGGGTGTCTGTACACGGTGTGGGCAATGGGGTGTCTGTACACTGGGTGTGGGCAGCGGGGTCTGTGTACACTTGGTGTGGGAAGCGGGGTTTCTGTTTACTGGCTTGGGCAGCGGGGTGTCTGTACACTGGGTGTGGGCAGTGGGGTGACTGTACACTGGGTGTGGTCAGTGGGGTGCCTGTACACTGGGTGTGGTCAGTGGGGTTCTCTGCACGCTGGGTGTGGGCAGCGGGGTGTCTGTACACTGGGTGTGGGCAGCGGGGTGTCTGTACACTGGGTGTGGGCAGCGGGGTGTCTGTACACTGGGTGTGGGCAGCGGGCTGTCTGTACACTGCGTGTGGGCAGCAGGGTGTCTATACACTGCATTTGGGCAGGGTGGTGTCTGTATACTGGGATTGGGCTGCGGGGTGTCTGTACACTGCGTGTGGGCAGCGGGATGTCTGCATACTGGGTAAGAGAAGTTGGGTACGCGTACACTGTGTGTGGGCAGTGAGGTGCGTGTACACTGGGTGTGGGCACCGGGATGTGTGTACGCTGGGTGTGGGCAACAGGGTGTGTGTACACTGGGTGTGGGCAGCGGGGTGCCTGTGCACTGGGTGTGAGCAGCGGGGTGTCTGTACACTGGGTGTGGGCAGCGGGGTGTCTGTACACTGGGTGTGGGCAGCGGGGTCTGTGTACACTGGGTGTGTGCTGTGGGGTGCGCTTACACTGGGTGCGTGCAGTGCGCTGAGTGTACACTAGGTGTGGGCAAAGGGATGTGTGTACACAGTGTTGGCAGCAGGATGCGGGTACACAGTTTGGGCAGCATAATGTGTGTACACTGGGTGTGGGCAGCGGGATGCATGCACACTGGGTGTGCGATGTGGGATGTGTGTACACTGTGTTTGGGCAGTGGTGTCTCTGTACACTGGGTGTGGGCAGCTTTGTGCCTGTACACTGGGTGTGGGCAGCGTTGTGCCTGTACACTGGGTGTGGGCAGCGGTGTGTCTGTACACTGGGTGTGGGCAGCGGTGTGTCTGTACACTGGGTGTGGACAGCGTGGTGTCTGTACACTGGTGGCGGCCGGCGTGGTGTCTGTACACTGGGTGTTGTCAGCGGGGTGTCTGTACACTCAGTGTGGGCAGCGTGGTGTCTGTATACTGGGTTGGGCAGCGGGGTGTCTGTACACTGGGTGTGGTCAGTGGGGTGCCTGCGCACTGTGTGTGGGCAGCGGGGTGTCTGTACACTGGGTGTGGGATGCGGGGTGCCTGTACACTGCGTGTGGGCAGCGGTGTTTCTATACACTGCGTTTGGGCAGGGTGGTGTCTGTATACTGGGTGCGGGCAGCGGGGTGTCTGCACACTGCGTGTGGGCAGCGGGATGTCTGTACACTGGGTGTGGGCAGCGGGATGTCTGCATACTGGGTATGGGCAGTTGGGTACGCGTACACTGGGTGTGGGCAGTGAGGTGCGCAATCACTGGGTGTGGGCAGTGATGTGTGCATACACTGGGTGTTGGCAGTGAGGTGAGTGTACACTGGGTGTGGGCAACGAGTGCGTGTACACTGGCTGTGAGCAGCGGAGTGCCTGTGCACTGGGTTTGGGCAGCGAGTGTCTGTACACTGGGTCTGGGCAGCGGGGTGCCTGTACACTGTCTGTGGGCAGCGGGGTGACTGAACACTGGGTGTGGTCAGCGGGGTGTCTGTACACTGGGTGTGGGCAGCGGGGTGTCTGTACAGTGCGTGTCGGCAGCGTGGTGTCTGTATACTGGGTGTGGGCTGCTTGATGTCTGCATACTGGGTATGGGCAGTTGGGTATGCGTACACTGCGTGTGGGCAGCAGGGTCTGTGTACACTAGGTGTGGGCAGTGAGGTGCGCATAGACTGGGTGTGGGCAGTGATGTGAGCGTACACTGGGAGTGGGCAGTGAGGTTCGTGTACACTGGGTGTGGGCAGTGGGGTGTACTTACACTCGGTGTGTGCAGTGCGCTCGGTGTACCCTGGGTGTGGGCTGCGGGATGCGTGTACACAATGTGAGCAGCGTAATGCTTGTACACTGGGTGTGGGCAGCAGGATGCGTGTACACTGTGTGTGGGCAGCGGGATGCGTGTACGCTAGGTGTGGGCAACGGGGTGCGTGTACACTGGGTGTGGGCAACGGGGTGCATGTACACTGAGTGTGGGCAGCGTGGTTTTTGTGCAGTGGGTGTGGGCGGCGGGTGTCTGTACACTGGGTGTGGGCAGCGGGGTGTCTGTATACTGGGCGTGGGCAACGGGGTGTCTGTATACTGGGTGTGGGCTGTTAGATGCGTGTACACTGGGTGTGGGCAGCGGGGTGGGTGTTCATTGGGTGTGGGCAGCGGGCTTTCTCTACACTGTGAGTGCAGCGGGGCATCTGTACACAGGGGGTGGCCAGCGGTGTGTGTGTGCACTGGGTGTGGGCAGCAGGGTGCATGTACGCTGTGTGTGGGTAGCGGGGTGTAGGCAACAGGGTGTCTGTACACTGGATGTAGGCAGTGGGGCGTCTGAACACTGGGTGTGGGCAGCGGGGTGTCTGTACACGGTGTGGGCAGCGGGGTGTCTGTACACTGGGTGTGGGCAGTGGGGTGTCTGTACACGGTGTGGGCAATGGGGTGTCTGTACACTGGGTGTGGGCAGCGGGTTCTGTGTACACTTTGTGTGGGCAGTGAAGTGCAATACACCGGATGTAGGCAGTGAGTTGCTTGTATACTGGGTGTGGGCATTGGGGTGTGCTTACACTGGGTGCGTGCAGTGCGCTGGGTGTACACTGGGTGTGGACAGCGGGATCTGTGTACAGTTTTGGCAGCGGGATGCGTGTACACTGGGTGTGGGCAGTGGGGTGCACTTACACTTTGTGCGTGCAGTGCGCTGCGTCTATACTGGGTGTGTGCAGCGGGATCTGTGTACACTGTTGGCAGCGGGATGCATGTACACATTGTGGGCAGCGTAATGCGTGTGCACTGGGTGTTGGCAGCGGGATGCGTGCAAACTGGGTGTGGGAGGCGGGATGTGTGCACACTGTGTGTGGGCTGCTAGATGCGTGTACACTAGGTGTGGGCAGCGGGATGTGTGCACAGTGTGTGTGGGCTGCTAGATGCGTGTACACTGGGTGTGGGCAGCGGGGTGCATGTACATTGGGTGTAGGCAGCGGGGTTTCTCTACACTGTGAGGGCAGCGTGGCGTCTGTACACAGGGTGTGGCCAGCGGGGTGTGTGTGCACTGGGTGTGGGCAGCGGGATGCGTGTACACTGGGTGTGGGCAGCGGGATGCGTGTATGCTAGGAGTGGGCAACGGGGTGCATGTACACTGGGTGTGGTCAACGGGGTGCATGTACTCTGAGTGTGGGCAGCGTGGTGCTTGTGCAGTGGGTGTGGGCGGCGGGTGTCTGTACACTGGGTGTGGGCAGCGGGCTGTCTGTATACTGGGCGTGGGCAGCGGGGTGTCTGTATACTAGGTGTGGGCTGTTAGATGCATGTACACTGGGTGTGGGCAGCGGGGTGCGTGTTCATTGGGTGTGGGCAGCAGGGTTTCGCTACACTGTGAGGGCAGCGGTGCGTCTGTACACAGGGGGTGGCCAGCGGGGTGTGTGTGCACTGGGTGTGGGCAGCAGGGTGCATGTACGCTGTGTGTGGGCAGCGGGGTGTAGGCAACAGGGTGTCTGTACACTGGGTGTGGGCAGTGGGGTGTCTGTACACTGGGTGTGGGCAGCGGGGTGTCTGTACACTGGGTGTGGGCAGTGGGGTCTGTGTGCACTGGGTGTGGGCAATGAGTTGCGTGTACACTGGGTGTTTGCTGTGGGGTGCGCATACACTGGGTGCGTGCAGTGAGCTGAGTGTACACTGGGTGTGGGCAGCGGGATGTGTGTACACAGTGTTAGCAGCAGGATGCGTGTACACAGTGTGGGCAGCATAATGCGTGTACACGGGGTTGGGCAACGGGATGCAGGCACACTGCGTGTGGGCAGCGGGATGTGTGCACACTGCGTGTGCGATGTGGGATGCGTGTATGCTGGGTGTGGGCAGTGGTGTCTCTGTACACTTGGTGTGGGCAGCGGTGTGTCTGTACACTAGGTGTGGGCAGCGGTGTGTCTGTACACTGGGTGTGGGCAGCGGGGTGTCTGTACACTGGGTGTGGGAAGCGGGGTTTCTGTTTACTGGCTTGGGCAGCGGGGTGTCTGTACACTGGGTGTGGGCAGTGGGGTGACTGTACACTGGGTGTGGTCAGTGGGGTGCCTGTACACTGGGTGTGGTCATTGGGGTGCCTGCACGCTGGGTGTGGGCAGCGGGGTGTCTGTACACTGGGTGTGGGCAGCGGGGTGTCTGTACACTGGGTGTGGGCAGCGGGGTGTCTGTACACTGCGTGTGGGCAGCAGGGTGTCTATACACTGCATTTGGGCAGGGTGGTGTCTGTATACTGGGTGTGGGCAGCGGGGTGTCTGTACACTGCGTGTGGGCAGCGGGATGTCTGCATACTGGGTAAGAGAAGTTGGGTACGCGTACACTGTGTGTGGGCAGTGAGGTGCGTGTACACTGGGTGTGGGCACCGGGATGTGTGTACTCTGGGTGTGGGCAACAGGGTGTGTGTACACTGGGTGTAGGCAGCGGGGTGCCTGTGCACTGGCTGTGAGCAGCGGGTGTCTGTAAACTGGGTATTGGCAGCGGGTGTCTGTACAGAGTGTGTGGGCAGCGGGGTGACTGTACACTGCGTGTGGGCAATGGGGTGTCGGTACAATGGGTGTGGGCAGCGGGGTGACTGTACACTGCGTGTGTGCAATGGGGTGTCTGTATAATGGGTGTGGGCAGTGGGTGGTCTGTACACTGGGTGTGGGCAGCGGGGTGTCTGTACACTGCGTGTCGGCAGCTTGGTGTCTGTACACTGGGTGTGGGCAGCCAGGTGTCTGTACACTGGGTGTGGGCAGCGTGATGTCTGCATACTGGGTATGGGCAGTTGGGTATGTGTACACTGTGTGTGGGCAGCAGGGTCTGTTTACACTAGGTGTGGGCAGTGAGGTTCGCATACACTGGGTGTGGGCAGTAATGTGAGCTTACACTGGGTGCGGGCAGTGAGGTTCGTGTACACTGGGTGTGGGCAGTGGGGTGCACTTACACTGGCTGTGTGCAGTGCGCTCGGTGTACACAGGGTGTGCCCTGTGGGATGCATGTACACAGTGTGAGCAGCGTAATGCTTGTACACTGGGTGTGGGCAGCGGGATGCATGTACACTGGGTGTGGGCAGCGGGATGTGTGTACGCAATTTGTGGGCAACGGGGTGCGTGTACACTGGGTGTGGGCAATGGGGTGCATGTACACTGAGTGTGGGCAGCGTGGTGCTTGTGCAGTGGGTGTGGGCGTCGAGTGTCTGTACACTGGGTGTGGGCAGCGGGGTGTCTGTACACTGGGTGTGGGCAGCGGGGTGTCTCTACACTGGGTGTGGGCAGCAGTGTGTCTGTACAATGGGTGTGGGCAGCCGGTGTGTCTGTACACTGGGTGTGGGCAGCGGGGTGTCGGTACACTGGGTGTGGGCAGCGATGTCTGTGTTAATTTGGTGTGGGCATTGAAGTGCGATACATTGTGTGTGGGCAGTGAGTTGCTTGTATACTGGGTGTGGGCAGTGGGGTGCGCTTACACTGTGTGCATGCAGTGCGCTGCGTATACACTGGGGGTGGGCAGCGGGATCTGTGTACACAGTGATGGCAGCGGTATGTGTGTACACATTGTGGGCAGCGTAATGTGTGTGCACTGCTTGTGGGCAGCGGGACGTGTGCACACTGTGTGTGGGCTGCTAGATGTGTGTACACTGGCTGTGGGCAGCGGGGTGCGTGTACATTGGGTGTAGGCAGCGGGGTTTCTCTACACTGTGAGGGCAGCGGGGCATCTGTACACAGGTTGTGGCCAGCAGGGTGTGTGTGCGCTGGGTGTGGGCAGCGTGATGTCTGCATAATGGGTATGGGCAGTTGGGTATGCGTAAACTGTGTGTGGGCAGCAGGGTCTGTGTACACGAGGTGTGGGCAGTGAGGTGCGCATACACTGGGTGTGGGCAGTAATGTGAGCTTACACTGGGTGTGGGCAGTGAGGTTCGTGTACACTGGGTGTGGGCAGTGGGGTGCACTTACACTGGGTGTGTGCAGTGCGCTCGGTGTACACTGGGTGTGGGCTGCGGGATGCATGTACACAGTGTGAGCAGCGTAATGCTTGTACACTGGGTGTGGGCAGCGGGATGCATGTACACTGGGTGTGGGCAGCGGGATGTGTGTACGCAAGGTGTGGGCAACGGGGTGCGTGTACACTGGGTGTGGGCAACGGGGTGCATGTACACTGAGTGTGGGCAGCGTGGTGCTTGTGCAGTGGGTGTGGGCGTCGAGTGTCTGTACACTGGGTGTGGGCAGCGGGATGCATGTACACTGGGTGTGGGCAGCGGGATGTGTGTACGCAAGGTGTGGGCAACGGGGTGCATGTACACTGGGTGTGGGCAACGGGGTTCATGTACCCTGAGTGTGGGCAGCGTGGTGCTTGTGCAGTGGGTGTGGGCGTCGAGTGTCTGTACAATGGGTGTGGGCAGTGGGATGTCTGTACACTGGGTGTGGGCAGTGGGGTATCTGTACACTGGGTGTGGGCAGCGGGTTGTCTGTACACTGGGTGTGGGCAGCGGGGTGTCTGTACACTGGGTGTGGGCAGCAGTGTGTCTGTACACTGGGTGTGGGCAGCGGTGTGTCTGTACACTGGGTGTGGGCAGCGAGGTATCTGTACACTGGGTGTGGGCAGTGGGGTATCTGTACACTGGGTGTGGGCAGTGGGTTGTCTGTACACTGGGTGTGGGCAGCGGGGTGTCTGTACACTGGGTGTGGGCAGCGGTGTGTCTGTACACTGGGTGTGGGCAGCGGTGTGTCTGTACACTGGGTGTGGGCAGCGGTGTGTCTGTACACTGGGTGTGGGCAGTGGGGTATCTGTATACTGGGTATGGTCAGCGATGTCTGTGTTAATTTGGTGTGAGCAGTGAAGTGCGATACATTGGGTGTGGGCATGGAGTTGCTTGTATACTGGGTGTGGGCAGTGGGGTGCGCTTACACTGGGTGCGTGCAGTGCGCTGGGTGTACACTGGGTGTGGGCAGTGCGATCTGTGTACAGTGTTGGCAGCGGGATGCGTGTACACTGGGTGTGGGCAGTGGGGTGCGCTTGCACTGTGTGCGTGCAGTGCGCTGCGTGTACACTGGGTGTGGGCAGCGGGATCTGTGTACACAGTGTTGGCAGCGGGATGTGTGTACACATTGTGGGCAGCGTAATGCATGTACACTGGTTGTGGGCAGCGGGACGTGTGCATACTGTGTGTGGGCTGCTAGATGCGTGTACACTGCGCGTGGGCAGCGGGGTGCGTGTACATTGGGTGCAGGCAGCGGGGTTTCTCTCCACTGTGAGGGCTGCGGGGCGTCTGTACACAGGGTGTGGCCAGAGGGGTGTGTGTGCACTGGGTGTGGGCAGTGGGGCGTCTGTACACAGGGTGTGGGCAGCGGGGTGTCTGTACACTGGGAGTGGGCAGAGTGTCTTTGTACACTGTATGTGGGCAATGAGTTGCATGTACACTGGGTATGTGTTGTGCGGTGCTCTTACACTGGGTGCGTGCAGTGCACTGAGTGTACACTGGGTGTGAGCAGCGGGATGTGTGTACACAGTGTTGGCAGCAGGATGCATGTACATTGGGTGTGGGCAGCGGGATGCATGCACACTGGGTGTGGGCAGCGGGATGCGTGCACACTGGGTGTGGGCAGTGTTATCTCTGTACACTGGGTGTGGGCAGCAGTGTGTCTGTACACTGGGTGTGGGCAGCGGGGTGTCTGTACACTG
Organism: Carcharodon carcharias; assembly: GCF_017639515.1. Lineage (NCBI taxonomy): Eukaryota > Metazoa > Chordata > Chondrichthyes > Lamniformes > Lamnidae > Carcharodon > Carcharodon carcharias. The sequence goes on along the minus strand of NC_054474.1, from coordinate 108,748,545 downwards.
GGTGTGGACAGCGGGGTGTCTGTACACTGGGTGTGGTCATTGGGGTGCGTGTACATTGGGTGTGGCAGCGGGGTTTCTCTACACTGAGGGCAGCGGGGCATCTGTACACAGGTTGTGGGAAGCAGGGTGCATGTACGCTGTGAGTAGGCGGCGGGGTGTAGGCAACAGGGTGTCTGTACACTGGTTGTGGGCAGCGGGGTGTTTGTACACTGGGTGTGAGCAGCGGGGTCTGTGTACACTGGGTGTGGGCAATAAGTTGTGTGTACACTGGGTGTGTGCAGTGGGGTGCGCATACACTGGGTGCGTGCAGTGCGCTGAGTGTACACTGGGTGTGGGCAGCAGGATGTGTGTACACAGTGTTGGCAGCAGGATGCGTGTACACAGTGTGGGCAGCGTAATGCGTGTACACTGGGTTGGGCAACGGGATGCATGCACACTGGGTGTGGGCAGCGGGATGCGTGCACACTGTGTGTGCGATGTGGGATGCGTGTACGCTGGTTGTGGGCAGCGGGGTCTCTGTACACTGGGTGTGGGCAGCGGTGTGTCAGTACACTGTGTGTGGGCAGCGGTGTGTCTGTACACTGGGTGTGGGCAGCGGGGTGTCTGTACACTGGGTGTGGGCAGCGGGGTGCCTGTACACTGCGTGTGGGCAGTGGGATGTCTGCATACTGGGTAAGAGCAGTTGGGTACACGTACACTGGGTGTGGGCAGTGAGGTGCGTGTACACTGGGAGTGGGCAGTGGGGTGCACTTACACTGGGTGTGGGCAACGGGATGTGTGTACGCTGGGTGTGGGCAACAGGGTGCGTGTAAACTTTGTGTGGGCAATGATTCCGTGTACACTGGGTGTGGGCAGCAGGGTACCTGTGCACTGGGTGTGGGCAGAGGGGTGCCTGTACACTGGGTGTGGGCAGCAGGGTGCCTGTGCACTGGGTGTGGGCAGCAGGGTGCCTGTGCACTGGGTGTGGGCAGCAGGGTGCCTGTGCACTGGGTATGGGCAGCGGGTGTCTGTACAGTGTGTGTGTGGGCCGTGGGGTGACTGTACACTGCGTGTGGACAATGGGGTGTCTGTACAATGGGTGTGGGAAGCGGGGTGACTGTACACTGCGTGTGGGCAATGGGGTGTCTGTACACTGAGCGTGGGCAGCGGGATCTGTGTATACAGTGTTGGCAGCGGGATGCGTGTACACATTGTGGGCAGCGTAATGCATGTACACTGGTTGTGGGCAGCGGGACGTGTGCACACTGTGTGTGGGCTGCTAGATGCGTGTACACTGGGTGTGGGCAGCGGGGTGTGTGTACATTGGGTGTAGGCAGCGGGGTTTCTCTACACTGTGAGGGCAGCGGGGCGTCTGTACACAGGTTGTGGCCAGAGGGGTGTGTGTGCACTGGGTGTGGGCAGCGGGGTGTCTGTACACTGGGTGTGGGCAGCTGGGTGTCTGTACACTAGGTGTGAGCAGCGGGGTCTGTGTGCACTGGGTGTGGGCAATGAGTTGTGTGTACACTGGGTGTGTGCTGTGGGGTGCGCATACACTGGGTGCGTGCAGTGCGCTGAGTGTACACTGGGTGTGGGCAGCGGGATGTGTGTACACAGTGTTGGCAGCAGGATGCGTGTACACAGTGTGGGCAGCGTAATGCGTGTACACTGGGTGGGGCAATGGGATGCATGCACACTGGGTGTGGGCAGCGGGATGCGTGCACAGTGTGTGTGCGATGTGGGATGCATGTACGCTGGGTGTGGGCAGTGGTGTCTCTGTACACTGGGTGTGGGCAGCGGTGTGTCTGTACACTGTGTGTGGGCAGCTGTGTGTCTGTACACTGGGTGTGGGCAGCGGGGTGTCTGTACACTTGGTGTGGGCAGCGGGTTGTCTGTACACTGGGTGTGGGCAGCGGGGTGTCTATACATTGCATTTGGGCAGGGTGGTGTCTGTACACTGTGTGTGGGCAGCGGGATGTCTGCATACTGGGTAAGAGCAGTTGGGTACGCGTACACTGGGTGTGGGCAGTGAGGTGCGTGTACACTGGGAGTGGGCAGTGGGGTGCACTTACATTGGGTGTGTGCAGTGCGCTCAGTGTACACTGGGTGTGGGCATCAGGATGCGTGTACACAATGTGAGCAGCGAAATGCGTGTACACTGGGTGTGGGCACCGGGATGTGTGTACGCTGGGTGTGGGCAACAGGGTGCGTGTAAACTGGGTGTGGGCAACGAGTGCGTCTACACTGGGTGTGGGCAGCGGGGTGCCTGTACACTGGGTGTCAGCATCGGGGTGCCTGTGCACTGGGTGTGGGCAGCAGGGTGCTTGTGCACTGGGTGTGGGCAGCGGGTGTCTGTACAGTGTGTGTGGGCAGCGGGGTGTCTGTACACTGGGTGTGGGCAACGGGGTGTCTGTACACTGGGTGTGGGCAGGAGGGGTATCTGTATACTGGGTTGGGCAGCGGAGTCTGTGCACACTGGGTGTGGGCAGTGAATTGTGTGTACACTGGGTCTGTGCTGTTAGGTGCACTTACACTGGGTGCGTGCAGTGCGCTGAGTGTACATTGGGCGTGGGCAGTGGGATGTCTGTACACAGTGTGGGCAGCGTACTGCATGTACACTGGGTGTGGGCAGCGGGATGCATGCACACTGGGTGTGGGCAGCGGGATGCGTGCACACTGGGTGTGCACAGTGGGATGCGTGTACACTGGGTATGGTCATTGGGCTGCCTGTACACTGGGTGTGGGCAGCGGGGTCTGTGTACACTGGGTGTGGGCAGCGGGGTGCATGTACCTTGGGTGTGGCAGCGGGGTTTCTCTACACTGTGAGGGCAGCGGGGCATCTGTACACAGGTTGTGGGAAGCAGGGTGCATGTACGCTGTGTGTGGGCGGCGGGGTGTAGGCAACAGGGTGTCTGTACACTGGTTGTGGGCAGCGGGGTGTCTGTACACTGGGTGTGAGCAGCGGGGTCTGTGTACACTGGGTGTGGGCAGTGAGTTGTGTGTACACTGGGTGTGTGCTGTGGGGTGCGCATACACTGGGTGCGTGCAGTGCGCTGAGTGTACACTGGGTGTGGGCAGCGGGATGTGTGTACACAGTGTTGGCTGCAGGATGCGTGTACACAGTGTGGGCAGCGTAATGCGTGTACACTGGGTTGGGCAACGGGATGCATGCACACTGGGTGTGGGCAGCGAGATGCATGCACAGTGTGTGTGAGATGTGGGATGCCTGTATGCTGGGTGTGGGCAGTGGTGTCTCTGTACACTGGGTGTGGGCAGCGGTTTGTCTGTACACTGTGTGTGGGCAGCGGTGTGTCTGTACACTGGGTGTGGGCAGCGGGGTGTCTGTACACTTGGTGTGGGCAGCGGGGTGTCTGTACACTGGGTGTGGGCAGCGGGGTGTCTGTACACTGGGTGTGGGCAGCGGGTTGTCTGTTTACTGACTTGGGCAGCGGGTTGTCTGTACACTGGGTGTGGGCAGCGGGGTGTCTGTACACTGGGTGTGGGCAGCGGGTTGTCTGTTTACTGACTTGGGCAGCGGGTTGTCTGTACACTGGGTGTGGGCAGCGGTGTGTCTGTACACTGGGTGTGGGCAGCGGGGTGTCTGTACACTTGGTGTGGGCAGCGGGGTGTCTGTACACTGGTTTTGGGCAGCGGGGTGTCTATACACTGCATTTGGGCAGGGAAGTGTCTGTACACTGGGTGTGGGCAGTGGGGTGTCTGTACACTGTGTGTGGGCAGCGGGATGTCTGCATACTGGGTAAGAGCAGTTGGGTACACGTACACTGGGTGTGGGCAGTGAGGTGCGTGTACACTGGGAGTGGGCAGTGGGGTGCACTTACACTGGGTGTGTGCAGTGCGCTCGGTGTACACTGGGTGTGGGCATCAGGATGCATGTACACAGTGTGAGCAGCAAAATGCGTGTACACTGGGTGTGGGCACCGGGATGTGTGTACGCTGGGTGTGGGCAACAGGGTGCGTGTAAACTGGGTGTGGGCAATGAGTGCGTGTACACTGGGTGTGGGCAGCGGGGTACCTGTGCACTGGGTGTCGGCAGCGGGGTGCCTGTGCACTGGGTGTGGGCAGCGGGATGCTTGTGCACTGGGTGTGGGCAGCGGGTGTCTGTAAACTGGGTATGGGCAGTGGGTGTCTGTACAGTGTGTGTGGGCAGCGGGGTGTCTGTACACTGGGTGTGGGCAACGGGGTGTCTGTACACTGGGTGTGGGCAGGGTGGGTATCTGTATACTGGGTTGGGCAGCAGGGTCTGTGCACACTGGGTGTGGGCCGTGAGTTGCGTGTACCCCGGGTCTGTGCTGCTGGGTGCACTTAAACTGGGTGCGTGCAGTGCGCTGAGTCTACATTGGGCGTGGGCAGTGGGATGTGTGTACACAGTGTGGGCAGCGTATTGTGTGTACACTGGGTGTGGGCAGCGGGATGCTTGCACACTGGGTGTGCTCAGTGGGATGCGTGTACACTGGGTGTGCACAGTGGGATGCGTGTACACTGGGTGTGGGCAGCGGGGTGCGTGTACATTGGGTGTGGCAGCGGGGTTTCTCTACACTGTGACGGCAGTGGGGCATCTGTACACATGTTGTGGGAAGCAGGGTGCATGTACACTGTGTGTGGGCGGCGGGGTGTAGGCAACAGGGTGTCTGTACACTGGGTGTGGGCAGCAGGGTGTCTGTACACTGGGTGTGAGCAGCGGAGTCTGTGTACACTGGGTGTGGGCAATGAGTTGTTTGTACACTGGGTGTGTGCTGTGGGGTGCGCATACACTGGGTGCGTGCAGTGCGCTGAGTGTACACTGGGTGTGGGCAGCGGGATGTGTGTACACAGTGTTGGCTGCAGGATGCGTGTACACAGTGTGGGCAGCGTAATGCGTGTACACGGGGTTGGGCAACGGGATGCATGCACACTGGGTGTGGGAAGTGAGATGCGTGCACAGTGTGTGTGCGATGTGGGATGCGTGTACGCTGGGTGTGGGCAGTGGTGTCTCTGTACACTGGGTGTGGGCAGTGGGTTGTCTGTACACTGGGTGTGGGCAGCGGGGTGTCTGTACACTGGGTGTGGGCAGCGGTGTGTCTGTACACTGGGTGTGGGCAGCGGTGTGTCTGTACACTGGGTGTGGGCAGCGGTGTGTCTGTACACTGGGTGTGGGCAGTGGGGTATCTGTATACTGGGTATGGTCAGCGATGTCTGTGTTAATTTGGTGTGAGCAGTGAAGTGCGATACATTGGGTGTGGGCATGGAGTTGCTTGTATACTGGGTGTGGGCAGTGGGGTGCGCTTACACTGGGTGCGTGCAGTGCGCTGGGTGTACACTGGGTGTGGGCAGTGCGATCTGTGTACAGTGTTGGCAGCGGGATGCGTGTACACTGGGTGTGGGCAGTGGGGTGCGCTTGCACTGTGTGCGTGCAGTGCGCTGCGTGTACACTGGGTGTGGGCAGCGGGATCTGTGTACACAGTGTTGGCAGCGGGATGTGTGTACACATTGTGGGCAGCGTAATGCATGTACACTGGTTGTGGGCAGCGGGACGTGTGCATACTGTGTGTGGGCTGCTAGATGCGTGTACACTGCGCGTGGGCAGCGGGGTGCGTGTACATTGGGTGCAGGCAGCGGGGTTTCTCTCCACTGTGAGGGCTGCGGGGCGTCTGTACACAGGGTGTGGCCAGAGGGGTGTGTGTGCACTGGGTGTGGGCAGTGGGGCGTCTGTACACAGGGTGTGGGCAGCGGGGTGTCTGTACACTGGGAGTGGGCAGAGTGTCTTTGTACACTGTATGTGGGCAATGAGTTGAATGTACACTGGGTATGTGTTGTGCGGTGCTCTTACACTGGGTGCGTGCAGTGCACTGAGTGTACACTGGGTGTGAGCAGCGGGATGTGTGTACACAGTGTTGGCAGCAGGATGCATGTACATTGGGTGTGGGCAGCGGGATGCATGCACACTGGGTGTGGGCAGCGGGATGCGTGCACACTGGGTGTGGGCAGTGTTATCTCTGTACACTGGGTGTGGGCAGCAGTGTGTCTGTACACTGGGTGTGGGCAGCGGGGTGTCTGTACACTGGGTGTGGGCAGCGGGGTGTCTGTGCACTGGGTGTGGTCATTGGGGTGCGTGTACACTGGATGTGGGCAGTGGGGTCTGTGTACACTGGGTGTGGGCAGTGGGGTGCGTGTACATTGGGTGTGGCAGCGGTGTTTCTCTACACTGAGGGCAGCGGGGCATCTGTACAGAGGTTGTGGGAAGCAGGGTGCATGTACGCTGTGAGTAGGCGGCGGGGTGTAGGCAACAGGGTGTCTGTACACTGGTTGTGGGCAGCGGGGTGTTTGTACACTGGGTGTGAGCAGCGGGGTCTGTGTACACTGGGTGTGGGCAATAAGTTGTGTGTACACTGGGTGTGTGCAGTGGGGTGCGCATACACTGGGTGCGTGCAGTGCGCTGAGTGTACACTGGGTGTGGGCAGCAGGATGTGTGTACACAGTGTTGGCAGCAGGATGCGTGTACACAGTGTGGGCAGCGTAATGCGTGTACACTGGGTTGGGCAACGGGATGCATGCACACTGGGTGTGGGCAGCGGGATGCGTGCACACTGTGTGTGCGATGTGGGATGCGTGTACGCTGGGTGTGGGCAGCGGGGTCTCTGTACACTGGGTGTGGGCAGTGGTGTGTCAGTACACTGTGTGTGGGCAGCGGTGTGTCTGTACACTGGGTGTGGGCAGCGGGGTGTCTGTACACTGGGTGTGGGCAGCGGGGTGCCTGTACACTGCGTGTGGGCAGTGGGATGTCTGCATACTGGGTAAGAGCAGTTGGGTACACGTACACTGGGTGTGGGCAGTGAGGTGCGTGTACACTGGGAGTGGGCAGTGGGGTGCACTTACACTGGGTGTGGGCAACGGGATGTGTGTACGCTGGGTGTGGGCAACAGGGTGCGTGTAAACTTTGTGTGGGCAATGATTCCGTGTACACTGGGTGTGGGCAGCAGGGTACCTGTGCACTGGGTGTGGGCAGAGGGGTGTCTGTACACTGGGTGTGGGCAGCAGGGTGCCTGTGCACTGGGTGTGGGCAGCAGGGTGCCTGTGCACTGGGTGTGGGCAGCAGGGTGCCTGTGCACTGGGTATGGGCAGCGGGTGTCTGTACAGTGTGTGTGGGCCGTGGGGTGACTGTACACTGCGTGTGGACAATGGGGTGTCTGTACAATGGGTGTGGGAAGCGGGGTGACTGTACACTGCGTGTGGGCAATGGGGTGTCTGTACACTGAGCGTGGGCAGCGGGATCTGTGTATACAGTGTTGGCAGCGGGATGCGTGTACACATTGTGGGCAGCGTAATGCATGTACACTGGTTGTGGGCAGCGGGACGTGTGCACACTGTGTGTGGGCTGCTAGATGCGTGTACACTGGGTGTGGGCAGCGGGGTGTGTGTACATTGGGTGTAGGCAGCGGGGTTTCTCTACACTGTGAGGGCAGCGGGGCGTCTGTACACAGGTTGTGGCCAGAGGGGTGTGTGTGCACTGGGTGTGGGCAGCGGGGTGTCTGTACACTGGGTGTGGGCAGCTGGGTGTCTGTACACTAGGTGTGAGCAGCGGGGTCTGTGTGCACTGGGTGTGGGCAATGAGTTGTGTGTACACTGGGTGTGTGCTGTGGGGTGCGCATACACTGGGTGCGTGCAGTGCGCTGAGTGTACACTGGGTGTGGGCAGCGGGATGTGTGTACACAGTGTTGGCAGCAGGATGCGTGTACACAGTGTGGGCAGCGTAATGCGTGTACACTGGGTGGGGCAATGGGATGCATGCACACTGGGTGTGGGCAGCGGGATGCGTGCACAGTGTGTGTGCGATGTGGGATGCATGTACGCTGGGTGTGGGCAGTGGTGTCTCTGTACACTGGGTGTGGGCAGCGGTGTGTCTGTACACTGTGTGTGGGCAGCTGTGTGTCTGTACACTGGGTGTGGGCAGCGGGGTGTCTGTACACTTGGTGTGGGCAGCGGGTTGTCTGTACACTGGGTGTGGGCAGCGGGATGTCTATACATTGCATTTGGGCAGGGTGGTGTCTGTACACTGTGTGTGGGCAGCGGGATGTCTGCATACTGGGTAAGAGCAGTTGGGTACGCGTACACTGGGTGTGGGCAGTGAGGTGCGTGTACACTGGGAGTGGGCAGTGGGGTGCACTTACATTGGGTGTGTGCAGTGCGCTCAGTGTACACTGGGTGTGGGCATCAGGATGCGTGTACACAATGTGAGCAGCGAAATGCGTGTACACTGGGTGTGGGCACCGGGATGTGTGTACGCTGGGTGTGGGCAACAGGGTGCGTGTAAACTGGGTGTGGGCAACGAGTGCGTCTACACTGGGTGTGGGCAGCGGGGTGCCTGTACACTGGGTGTCGGCATCGGGGTGCCTGTGCACTGGGTGTGGGCAGCAGGGTGCTTGTGCACTGGGTGTGGGCAGCGGGTGTCTGTACAGTGTGTGTGGGCAGCGGGGTGTCTGTACACTGGGTGTGGGCAACGGGGTGTCTGTACACTGGGTGTGGGCAGGAGGGGTATCTGTATACTGGGTTGGGCAGCGGAGTCTGTGCATACTGGGTGTGGGCAGTGAATTGTGTGTACACTGGGTCTGTGCTGTTAGGTGCACTTACACTGGGTGCGTGCAGTGCGCTGAGTGTACATTGGGCGTGGGCAGTGGGATGTCTGTACACAGTGTGGGCAGCGTACTGCATGTACACTGGGTGTGGGCAGCGGGATGCATGCACACTGGGTGTGGGCAGCGGGATGCGTGCACACTGGGTGTGCACAGTGGGATGCGTGTACACTGGGTATGGTCATTGGGCTGCCTGTACACTGGGTGTGGGCAGCGGGGTCTGTGTACACTGGGTGTGGGCAGCGGGGTGCATGTACCTTGGGTGTGGCAGCGGGGTTTCTCTACACTGTGAGGGCAGCGGGGCATCTGTACACAGGTTGTGGGAAGCAGGGTGCATGTACGCTGTGTGTGGGCGGCGGGGTGTAGGCAACAGGGTGTCTGTACACTGGTTGTGGGCAGCGGGGTGTCTGTACACTGGGTGTGAGCAGCGGGGTCTGTGTACACTAGGTGTGGGCAATGAGTTGTGTGTACACTGGGTGTGTGCTGTGGGGTGCGCATACACTGGGTGCGTGCAGTGCGCTGAGTGTACACTGGGTGTGGGCAGCGGGATGTGTGTACACAGTGTTGGCTGCAGGATGCGTGTACACAGTGTGGGCAGCGGGATGCTTGTGCACTGGGTGTGGGCAGCGGGTGTCTGTAAACTGGGTATGGGCAGTGGGTGTCTGTACAGTGTGTGTGGGCAGCGGGGTGTCTGTACACTGGGTGTGGGCAACGGGGTGTCTGTACACTGGGTGTGGGCAGGGTGGGTATCTGTATACTGGGTTGGGCAGCAGGGTCTGTGCACACTGGGTGTGGGCAGTGAGTTGCGTGTACCCTGGGTCTGTGCTGCTGGGTGCACTTAAACTGGGTGTGTGCAGTGCGCTGAGTCTACATTGGGCGTGGGCAGTGGGATGTGTGTACACAGTGTGGGCAGCGTATTGTGTGTACACTGGGTGTGGGCAGCGGGATGCTTGCACACTGGGTGTGCTCAGTGGGATGCGTGTACACTGGGTGTGCACAGTGGGATGCGTGTACACTGGGTGTGGGCAGCGGGGTGCGTGTACATTGGGTGTGGCAGCGGGGTTTCTCTACACTGTGACGGCAGTGGGGCATCTGTACACATGTTGTGGGAAGCAGGGTGCATGTACACTGTGTGTGGGCGGCGGGGTGTAGGCAACAGGGTGTCTGTACACTGGGTGTGGGCAGCAGGGTGTCTGTACACTGGGTGTGAGCAGCGGAGTCTGTGTACACTGGGTGTGGGCAATGAGTTGTTTGTACACTGGGTGTGTGCTGTGGGGTGCGCATACACTGGGTGCGTGCAGTGCGCTGAGTGTACACTGGGTGTGGGCAGCGGGATGTGTGTACACAGTGTTGGCTGCAGGATGCGTGTACACAGTGTGGGCAGCGTAATGCGTGTACACGGGGTTGGGCAACGGGATGCATGCACACTGGGTGTGGGAAGTGAGATGCGTGCACAGTGTGTGTGCGATGTGGGATGCGTGTACGCTGGGTGTGGGCAGTGGTGTCTCTGTACACTGGGTGTGGGCAGCGGTGTGTCTGTACACTGGGTGTGGGCAGCGGTGTGTCTGTACACTGGGTGTGGGCAGCGGGGTGTCTGTACACTTGGTGTGGGCAGCGGTGTGTCTATACAGTGGGTGTGGGCAGCGGGGTGTCTGTACACTGGGTGTGGGCAGCGGGGTGTCTGTTTACTGACTTGGGCAGCAGGTTGTCTGTACACTGGGTGTGGGCAGTGGGGTGTCTGTACACTGGGTGTGGTCAGTGGGGTGCGTGTACACTGGGTGTGGTGAGTGGGGTGCCTGCACACTGGGTGTGGGCAGCAGGGTGTCTGTACACTGCGTGTGGGCAGCAGAGTATCTATACACTGCATTTGGGCAAGGTGGTGTCTGTATACTGGGTGTGGGCAGCGGGATATCTGCATACTGGGTAAGAGCAGTTGGGTACGCGTACACTGGGTGTGGGCAGTGAGGTGCGTGTACACTGGGAGTGGGCAGTGGGGTGCACTTACACTGGGTGTGTGCAGTGCGCTCGGTGTACACTGGGTGTGGGCATCAGGATGCGTGTACACAGTGTGAGCAGCGAAATGCGTGTACACTGGGTGTGGGCACCGGGATGTGTGTACGCTGGGTGTGGGCAACAGGGTGCGTGTAAACTGTGTGTGGGCAACGAGTGCGTGTACACTGGGTGTGGTCAGCGGGGTGCCTGTGCACTGGGTGTGGGCAGCGGGGTGCCTGTGCACTGGGTGTGGGCAGCGGGGTGCCTGTGCACTGGGTGTGGGCAGCGGGGTGCCTGTGCACTGGGTGTGGGCAGCGGGGTGCCTGTGCACTGGGTGTGGGCAGCGGGTGTCTGTAAACTGGGTATGGGCAGCGGGTGTCTGTACAGTGTGTGTGGGCAGCGGGGTGACTGTACACTGCGTGTGGGCAATGGGGTGTCTGTACAATGGGTGTGGGCAGCGGGGTGACTGTACACTGCGTGTGGGCAATGGGGTGTCTGTACACTGAGTGTGGGCAGCGGGATCTGTGTACACAGTGTTGGCAGCGGGTTGCGTGTACACATTGTGGGCAGCGTAATGCATGTACACTGGTTGTGGGCAGCGTGACGTGTGCACACTGTGTGTGGGCTGGTAGATGCGTGTACACTGGGTGTGGGCAGCGGGGTGCGTGTACATTGGGTGTAGGCAGCGGGGTTTCTCTACACTGTGAGGGCAGTGGGGCGTCTGTACACAGGTTGTGGCCAGAGGAGTGTGTGTGCACTGGGTGTGGGCAGCAGGGTGTCTGTACACTGGGTGTGGGCAGTGGTGTCTGTGTACACTGGTTGTGGGCAGCGGGGTGCGTGTACATTGGGTGTGGGCAGTGGGGTTTCTCTACACTGTGAGTGCAGCAGGGCATCTGTACACAGGGTGAGGGCAGCATGTCTTTGTACACTGTATGTGGGCAATGAGTTGTGTGTACAGTGGGTGCTTGCTGTGCGGTGCGCTTACATTGGGTGCGTGCAGTGCGCTGAGTGTACACTGGGTGTGCGCAGCAGGATGTGTGTACACACTGTTGGCAGCAGGATGCATGTACATTGTGTGTGGGTAGCGGGATGCGTGCACACTGGGTGTGGGCAGCGGGATGTGTGCACACTGGGTGTGGGCAGCGGTGTCTCTGTACACTGGGTGTGGGCAGCAGTGTGTCTGTACAGTGGGTGTGGGCAGCAGGTTGTCTGTACACTGGGTGTGGGCAATGGGGTGTCTGTACACTGGGTGTGGTCATTGGGGTGCCTGTACACTGGGTGTGGGCAGTGGGGTGCACTTACACTGGGTGTGTGCAGTGAGCTCGGTGTACACTACGCGTAAACTGGGTGTGGGCAGCAGGGTCTGTGTACACTAGATGTGGCCAGTGAGGTGCGCTTACACTGGGTGTGGGCAGTCATGTGCGCGTACACTGGGTGTGGGCAGTAAGGTGCGTGTACATTTGGTGTGGGCAGTGGGGTGCACTTACACTGGGTGTGTGCAGTGCACTCGGTGTACACTGGGTGTGGGCATCGGGATGCGTGTACACAGTGTGAGCAGCGTAATGCGCGTACACTGGCTGTTTGCTTTGGGGTGCGCTTACACTGGGTGCGTGCAGAACGCTGAGTGCACACTGGGTGTGGACAGTGGGATGTGTGTACACAGTGTTGGCAGCGGGATGCGTGTACACAGTGTGTGCAACGTAATGCGTGTACACTGGGTTTGGGCAGCGGGATGCATGCACACTGGGTGTGGGCAGCGGGATGCGTGCACACTGGCTGTGCAATGTGGGATGCATGTACACTGGGTGTGGGCAGCGGTGTGTCTGTACACTAGGTGTGGGCAGCGGTGTGTCTGTACACTGGGTGTGGGCAGCGGGGTGTCTGTACACTGGGTGTGGGCAGCGGGGTGTCTGTACACTGGGTGTGGGCAGGGGGGTATCTGTATACTGGGTTGGGCAGCGGGGTCTGTGCACACTGGGTGTGGGCAGTGAGTTGCGTGTACACTGGGTCTGTGCTGTTGGGTGCACTTACACTGGGTGCGTGCAGTGCGCTGAGTGTACATTGGGTGTGGGCAGTGGGATGTGTGTACACAGTGTGGGCAGCGTACTGCGTGTACACTGGGTGTGGGCAGCGGGATGCATGCACACTGGGTGTGGGCAGTGGGATGCGTGTACACTGGGTGTGGGCAGTGGTGTCTCTGTACACTGGGTGTGGGCAGCAGCATGTCTGTACACTGCGTGTGGGCAGCGGGGTGACTGTACACTGGGTGTGGCCAGCGGTGTGTCTGTACACTGGGTGTGGGCAGCGGGGTGTCTGTACACTGGGTGTGGGCAGCGGTGTGTCTGTACACTTGGTGTGCGCAGCGGGGTGTCTGTACACTGGGTGTGGGCAGCAGCATGTCTGTACACTGCGTGTGGGCAGCGGGGTCTGTGTACACTTGGTGTGGGCAGTGAAGTGCTTTACACTGGGTGTTTGCAGTGAGTTGCTTGTATACTGGGTGTGGACAGTGGGGTGCGCTTACACTGTGTGCGTGCAGTGCGCTGCGTGTACACTGGGTGTGGGCAGTGTGATCTGTGTACACAGTGTTGTCAGCGGGATGCGTGTACACATTGTGGGCAGCGTAATGCGTGTACACTGGGTGTTGGCAGTGGGATGCGTGCAAACTGGGTGTGGGCAGCGGGATGTGTGCACACTGTGTGTGGGCTGCTAGATGCGTGTACACTGGGTGTGGGCAGTGGTGTCTCTGTACACTGGGTGTGGGCAGCAGCATGTCTGTACACTGGGTGTGGGCACTGGGGTGACTGTACACTGGGTGTGGGCAGTGGTGTGTCTGTACACTGGGTGTGGGCAGCGGTGTGTCTGTACACTGGGTGTGGGCAGCGGGGTGTCTGTACACTGGGTGTGGGCAGCGGTGTGTCTGTACACTTGGTGTGGGCAGCGGGGTGTCCGTACACTGGGTAAGGCAGCGGGGTGTCTGTACACTGGGTGTGGGCAGCGGGGTCTGTGTACACTTCGTGTGGGCAGTGAAGTGCTTTACACTGGGTGTGGGCAGTGAGTTGCTTTTATACTGGGTGTGGGCAGTGGGGTGCGCTTACATTGGGTGCGTGCAGTGCGCTGCGTGTACACTGGGTGTGGGCAGCAGGATCTGTGTACACAGTGTTGTCAGTGGGATGCGTGTACACTGGGTGTGGGCAGTTGGGTGCACTTACACTGTGTGCGTGCATTGCGCTGCGTGTACACTGGGTGTGGCCAGCGGTGTGTCTGTACACTGGGTGTGGGCAGCGGGGTGTCTGTACACTGGGTGTGGGCAGCGGTGTGTCTGTACACTTGGTGTGCGCAGCGGGGTGTCTGTTCACTGGGTGTGGGCAGCAGCATGTCTGTACACTGCGTGTGGGCAGCGGGGTCTGTGTACACTTGGTGTGGGCAGTGAAGTGCTTTACACTGGGTGTGTGCAGTGAGTTGCTTGTATACTGGGTGTGGACAGTGGGGTGCGCTTACACTGTGTGCGTGCAGTGCGCTGCGTGTACACTGGGTGTGGGCAGTGTGATCTGTGTACACAGTGTTGTCAGCGGGATGCGTGTACACATTGTGGGCAGCGTAATGCGTGTACACTGGGTGTTGGCAGTGGGATGCGTGCAAACTGGGTGTGGGCAGCGGGATGTGTGCACACTGTGTGTGGGCTGCTAGATGCGTGTACACTGGGTGTGGGCAGCGGGGTGCGTGTACATTGGGTGTGAGCAGCGGGGTTTCTCTACACTGTGATGGCAACGGGGCGTCTGTACACAGGGTGTGGCCAGCGGGGTGTGTGTGCACTGGGTGTGGGCAGCGGGGTGTCTGTACACTGGGTGTGGGCAGTGGGGCCTGTGTACACTGGGTGTGGGCAGCGGGGTGCGTGTACATTGGGTGTAGACAGCGGGGTTTCTCTACACAGTGAGGGCAGCGGGGCGTCTGTACACAGGGTGTGGCCAGCAGCGTGTGTGTGCACTGGGTGTGGGCAGCAGGGTGTTTGTACACTGGGTGTGGACAGTGGAGTCTGTGTACACTGGGTGTGTGCAGCGGGGTGTGTTTAATTTGGATGTGGGCAGCGGGGTTTCTCTACACTGTGAGGGCAGCGGGGCATCTGTACACAGGGTGTGGGCAGCGGGGTGTCTGTACACTGGGTGTGGGCAGAGGGGTCTGTGTACACTTGGTGTGGGCAATGAGTTGCATGTACACTGGGTGTGTGCTGTGCGTGTGCTTACACTGGGTGCGTGCAGTGCGCTGAGTGTACACTGGGTGTGGGCAGCGGGATGTGTGTACACAGTGTTGGCAGCAGGATGCGTGCACACTGGGTGTGGGCAGTGGGATGCGTGCACACTGGGTGTGGGCAGCGGGATGCGTGCACACTTGGTGTGGGCAGTGGAATGCGTGCACACTGGGTGTGGGCAGTGGTGTGTCTGTACACTGGGTGTGGCCAGTGGTGTGTCTGTACACTGGGTGTGGGCAGCGGTGTGTCTGTACACTGGGTGTGGGCAGCGGGGTGTCTGTATACTTGGTATGGGCAGCGGGGTGTCTGTACACTCGGTGTGGGCAGCGGGGTGTCTGTATACAGGGTGTGGGCAGCGGGGTGTCTGTATACAGGGTGTGGGCAGCGGGGTGTCTGTACACTGGGTGTGGGCAGTGGGGTGTCTGTACATTGGGAGTGGTCACTGGGGTGCCTGTATACTGGGTGTGGGCAGTGGGGTGCACTTACACTGGGTGTGTGCAATGCGCTCGGTGTACACTACGCGTACACTGGGTTTGGGCACCGGAGTCTGTGTACACTAGGTGTGGGCAGTGGGGTGTGCATACACTGGGTGTAGGCAGTGATGTGAGCGTACACTGGGTGTTGGCAGTGAGGTACGTGTACACTGGGTGTGGGCAGTGGGATGCACTTAGACTGGGTGTGTGCAGTGCGCTCGGTGTACACTGGCTGTGGGCATTGGGATGAGTGTACACAGTGTGAGCAGCGTAATGCGTTTACATTGGGTGTGGGCAGCGGGATGCTTCTACACTGGGTGTGGGCACCAGGATTTGTGTACGCTTGGTGTGGGCAATGGGGTGCATGTACACTGGGTGTGGGCAACGGGGTGTCTCTACATTGGGTGTGGGCAGCGGGATGTCTGTACACTGGATGTGGGCAGCAGGGTGTCTGTACACTGGGTGTGGGCAGCGGGGTGTCTGTACACTGGGTGTGGGCAGCGGGGTGTTTGTACACTGGGTGTGGGCAGCGGGGTGTCTGTACACTGGGTGTGGGCAGCGTGGTCTGTGTACACTTGGTGTGGGCAGTGAAGTGCGATACACTGGGTGTGGGCAGTGAGTTGCTTGTATACAAGGTGTGGGCAGTGGGGTGCACTTACACTGGGTGTGTGCAGTGTGCTGGGTGTACACTGGGTGTGGGCAGCGGGATCTGTGTACAGTGTTGGCAGCGGGATGCGTGTACACTAGGTGTGGGCAGTGGGGTGCGCTTACACTATGTGCGTGCAGTGCGCTGCATGTACACTGGGTGTGGGCAGCGGGATCTGTGTACACAGTGTTGTCAGTGGGATGCGTGTACACATTGTGGGCAGCATAATGCGTGTACACTGGGTGTTGGCAGCGGGATGCGTGCAAACTGTATGTGGGCAGCAGGATGTGTGCACACTGTGTGTGGGCTGCTAGATGCATGTACACAGGGTGTGACCAGCGGGGTGTGTGTGCACTGGGTGTGGGCTGCATGGTGCATGTACATTGGGTGTGTGCAGCTGGGTTTCTCTTACTGTGAGGTCAGCGGAGCGTCTGTACACAGGGAGTGGGCAGCCGGGTGTCTGTACACTGGGTGTGGGCAGAGGGGTCTGTGTACACTGGGTGTGGGCAATGAGTCGCGTGTACACTGGGTGTGTGCTGTGCGGTGCGCTTACACTGGGTGCATGCAGTGCGCTGAGTGTACACTGGATGTGGGCCCCGGGATGTGTGTACACAGTGTTGGCAGCAGGATGCGTGTACACTGGGTGTGGGCAGCGGGATGCGTGCACACTGGGTGTGGGCATCGGGATGCGTGCACACTGGGTGTGGGCAGCGGTGTGTCTGTACACTGGGTGTGGGCAGCGGTGTGTCTGTACACTGGGTGTTGCCTGCGGGTTGTCTGTATACTGGGTGTGGGCAGCGGGGTGTCTGTACACTGGGTGTGGGCAGTGGGGTGTCTGTACATTGGGAGTGGTCATTGGGGTGCCTGTACACTGGGTGTGGGCAGTAGGGTGCACTTACACTGGGTGTGTGCAGTGCGCACAGTGTACACTACGTGTTCACTGGTTGTGGACAGCGGGGTCTGTGTACACTAAGTGTGGGCAGTGAGGTGAGCATACGCTGGGTGTAGGCAGTGATGTGAGCGTACACTGGGTGTTGGCAGTGAGGTACGTGTACACTGGGTGTGGGCAGTGGGATGCACTTACACTGGGTGTGTGCAGTGCGCTCGGTGTAAACTGGGTGTGGGCATCGGGATGCGTGTACACAGTGTGAGCAGCGTAATGCGTTTACATTGGGTGTGGGCAGTGGGATGCTTGTACACTGGGTGTGGGCACCAGGATGTGTGTACGCTTGGTGTGGGCAACGGGGTGTGTGTATACTGGGTGTGGGCAATGGGGTGCATGTACACTGGGTGTGGGCAATGGGGTGTCTGTACACTGGGTGTGGGCAGCGGGCTGTCTGTACACTGGATGTGGGCAGCGGGGTGTCTGTATACTGGGTGTGGGTAGCGGGGTGTCTGTACACTGGGTGTGGGCAGCGGGGTGTCTGTACACTGGGTGTGGGCAGCGGGGTGTCTGTACACTGGGTGTGGGCAGCGTGGTCTGTGTACACTTGGTGTGGGCAGTGAAGTGCGATACACTGGGTGTGGGCAGTGAGTTGCTTGTATACTGGGTGTGGGCAGTGGGGTGCACTTACACTGGGTGCATGCAGTGCGCTGGGTGTACACTGGGTGTGGGCAGCGCGATCTGTGTACAGTGTTGGCAGCGGGATGCGTGTACACTGGGTGTGGGCAGTGGGGTGCGCTTACACTATGTGCGTGCAGTGCGCTGCATGTACACTGGGTGTGGGCAGCGGGATCTGTGTACACAGTGTTGTCAGCGGGATGCGTGTACACATTGTGGGCAGCATAATGCGTGTACACTGGGTGTTGGCAGCAGGATGCGTGCAAACTGTATGTGGGCGGCAGGATGTGTGCACACTGTGTGTGGGCTGCTAGATGCATGTGCACAGGCTGTGGCCAGCAGGGTGTGTGTGCACTGGGTGTGGGCTGCATCGTGCATGTACATTGGATGTGTGCAGCTGGGTTTCTCTTACTGTGAGGTCAGCGGAGCGTCTGTACACAGGGAGTGGGCAGCCGGGTGTCTGTACACTGGGTGTGGGCAGAGGGGTCTGTGTACACTGGGTGTGGGCAATGAGTCGCGTGTACACTGGGTGTGTGCTGTGCGGTGCGCTTACACTGGATGCATGCAGTGCGCTGAGTGTACACTGGATGTTGGCCGCGGGATGTGTGTACGCAGTGTTTGCAGCAGGATGCGTGTACACTGGGTGTGGGCAGCGGGATGCGTGCACACTGGGTGTGGGCATCGGGATGCGTGCACACTGGGTGTGGGCAGCGGTGTGTCTGTACACTGGGTGTGGGCAGCGGTGTGTCTGTACACTGGGTGTGCGCAGCGGTGTGTCTGTACACTGGGTGTTGGCAGCGGGGTGTCTGTATACTGGGTGTGGGCAGCGGGGTGTCTGTAAACTGGGTGTGGGCAGTGGGGTGTACTTACACTGGGTGTGTGCAGTGCGCTCGGTGTACACTACGCGTTCACTGGGTTTGGACAGCGGGGTCTGTGTACACTAAGTGTGGGCAGTGAGGTGAGCATACGCTGGGTGTAGGCAGTGATGTGAGCGTACACTGGGTGTTGGCAGTGATGTGCGTGTACACTGGGTGTGGGCACCAGGATGTGTGTACGCTTGTTGTGGGCAACGGGATGCGTGTACACTGGGTGTGGGCAGCGGGCTGTCTGTGCACTGGGTGTGGGTAGCGGGCTGTCTGTACACTGGGTGTGGGCAGCGGGGTGTCTGTACACTGGGTGTGGGCAGCGTGGTCTGTGTACACTTGGTGTGGGCAGTGAAGTGCGATACACTGGGTGTGGGCAGTGAGTTGCTTGTATACTGGGTGTGGGCAGTGGGGTGCACTTACAATGGGTGCATGCAGTGCGCTGGGTGTACACTGGGTGTGGGCAGCGGGATCTGTGTACAGTGTTGGCAGCGGGATGCGTGTACACTGGGTGTGGGCAGTGGGGTGCGCTTACACTATGTGCGTGCAGTGCGCTGCGTGTACACTGGGTGTGGCCAGCGGGATCTGTGTACACAGTGTTGTCAGCGGGATGCATGTACACATTGTGGGCAGCATAATGCGTGTACACTGGGTGTTGGCAGCGGGATGCGTGCAAACTGTATGTGGGCAGCAGGATGTGTGCACACTGAGTGTGGGCTGCTAGATGCATGTACACAGGGTGTGGCCAGCGGGGTGTGTGTGCACTGGGTGTGGGCTGCATGGTGCATGTACATTGGGTGTGTGCAGCTGGGTTTCTCTTACTGTGAGGTCAACGCAGCGTCTGTACACAGGGAGTGGGCAGCGGCGTGTCTGTACACTGGGTGTGGGCAGAGGGGTCTGTGTACACTGGGTGTGGGCAATGAGTCGCATGTACACTGGGTGTGTGCTGTGCGGTGCGCTTACACTGGATGCATGCAGTGCGCTGAGTGTACACTGGATGTGGGCCGCGGGATGTGTGTACACAGTGTTGGCAGCAGGATGTATGTACACTGGGTGTGGGCAGCGGGATGCGTGCACACTGGGTGTGGGCATCGGGATGTGTGCACACTGGGTGTGGGCAGCGGTCTGTCTGTACACTGGGTCTGGGCAGCGGTGTGTCTGTACACTGGGTGTGGGCAGCGGGGTGTCTGTACACTGGGTGTGCGCAGCGGTGTGCCTGTACTCTGGGTGTTGGCAGCGGGGTGTCTGTACACTGGATGTGGGCAGCGGGGTGTCTGTGCACTGGCTGTGGGTAGCGGGGTGTCTGTACACTGGGTGTGGGCAGCGGGGTGTCTGTACACTGGGTGTGGGCAGTGGGGTGCACTTACACTGGGTGTGTGCAGTGCGCTCGGTGTACACTACGCGTTCACTGGGTGTGGACAGCGGGGTCTGTGTACACTAAGTGTGGGCAGTGAGGTGAGCATACGCTGGGTGTAGGCAGTGATGTGAGTGTACACTGGGTGTTGGCAGTGAGGTGCGTGTACACTGGGTGTGGGCACCAGGATGTGTGTACGCTTGGTGTGGGCAACGGGGTGCATGTACACTGGGTGTGGGCAACTGGGTGCGTGTACACTGGGTGTGGGCAACGGGGTGTCTGTACATGGGGTGTGGGCAGCGGGGTGTCTGTACACTGGATGTGGGCAGCGGGGTGTCTGTGCACTGGGTGTGGGTAGCGGGGTGTCTGTACACTGGGTGTGGGCAGCGGGGTGTCTGTACACTGGGTGTGGGCAGTGTGGTGTCTGTACACTGGGTGAGGGCAGCGGGGTCTGTGTACTCTTGGTGTGGGCAGTGAAGTGCGATACACTGGGTGTGGGCAGTGAGTTGCTTGTATACTGGGTGTGGGCAGTGGGGTGCGCTTACACTGGGTGCGTGCATTGCGCTGGGTGTACACTGGGTGTGGGCAGTTGGATATGTGTACAGTTTTGGCAGCGGGATGCGTGTACACTGGGTGTTGGCAGTGGGGTGCGCTTACACTGGGTGCGTGCATTGCGCTGCGTGTACACAGGGTGTGGGCAGCGTGATCTGTGTACACAGTGTTGTCAGCGGGATGCGTGTACACATTGTGGGCAGCGTAATGCGTGTACACTGGGTGTTGGCAGCGGGATGTGTGCACACTGTGTGTGGGCTGCTAGATGCGTGTACACTAGGTGTGGGAAGCGGGATGTGTGCACGGTGTGTGGGGCTGCTAGATGCGTGTACACTGAGTGTAGGCAGCGGGGTTTCTCTACAATGTGAGGACAGCGGGGCGTCTGTACACAGGGTGTGGCCAGCGGGGTGTGTGTGCACTGGGTGTGGGCGCCGGGGTGTCTGTACATTGGGTGTGGGCAGTGGGGTCTGTGTACACTGGGTGTGGGCAGCGGGGTGCGTGTACATTGGGTGTAGGCAGCGGGGTTTCTCTACACTGAGGACAGCGGGGCATCTGTACACAGTGTGTGGCCAGCGGTGTGCGTGAGCACTGGGTGTGGGCAGCGGGGTGCCTGTACACAGTGTGTGGGCAGTGGGGTCTGTGTACACTGGGTGTGGGCAGCGGGGTGCGTTTACTTTGGATGTGGGCAGCGGGGTTTCTCTACACTGTGAGGGCAGCGGGGTGTCTGTACACTGTGTGTGGGCAGAGGGGTCTGTGTACACTTGGTGTGGGCAATGAGTTGCGTGTACACTGGGTGTGTGCTGTGCGTGTGCTTACACTGGGTGCGTGCAGTGCGCTGAGTGTACATTGGGTGTGGGCAGCGGGATGTGTGTACACAGTGTTGGCAGCAGGGTGCGTGCACACTGGGTGTGGGCAGTGGGATGCGTGCACACTGGGTGTGGGCAGCGGGATGCGTGCACATTTGGTGTGGGCAGCGGGATGCCTGCACACTGGGTGTGGGCAGTCGTGTCTCTGTACACTGGGTGTGGGCAGCGGTGTGTCTGTACACTGGGTGTGGGCAGCGGTGTGTCTGTACACTGGGTGTGGGCAGCGGGGTGTCTGTACACTCGGTGTGGGCAGCGGGGTGTCTGTATACAGGGTGTGGGCAGCGGGGTGTCTGTACACTGGGTGTGGGCAGTGGGGTGTCTGTACATTGGGAGTGGTCATTGGTGTGCCTGTACACTGGGTGTGGGCAGTGGGGTGCACTTACACTGGGTGTGTGCAGTGCGCTCGGTGTACACTACGCTTACACTGGGTGTGGGCAGCGGGGTCTGTGTACACTAGGTGTGGGCAGTGAGGTGCGCATACACTGGGTGTAGGCAGTGATGTGAGCGTACACTGGGTGTTGGCAATGAAGTACTTGTACACTGGGTGTGGGCAGTGGGATGCACTTACACTGGGTGTGTGCAGTGCGCTCGGTGTACACTGGGTGTGGGCATCGGGATGCGTGTACACATTGTGGGCAGCATAATGCGTGTACACTGGGTGTTGGCAGCGGGATGCGTGCAAACTGTATGTGGGCAGCAGGATGTGTGCACACTGTGTGTGGGCTGCTAGATGCATGTACACAGGGTGTGGCCAGCGGGGTGTGTGTGCACTGGGTGTGGGCTGCATGGTGCATGTACATTGGGTGTGTGCAGCTGGGTTTCTCTTACTGTGAGGTCAGCGGAGCGTCTGTACACAGGGAGTGGGCAGCGGGGTGTCTGTACACTGGGTGTGGGCAGAGGGGTCTGTGTACACTGGGTGTGGGCAATGAGTCGCGTGTACACTGGGTGTGTGCTGTGCGGTGCGCTTACACTGGGTGCATGCAGTGCGCTGAGTGTACACTGGATGTGGGCCGCGGGATCTGTGTACACAGTGTTGGCAGCAGGATGTGTGTACACTGGGTGTGGGCAGCTGGATGCGTGCACACTGGGTGTGGGCATCGGGATGCGTGCACACTGGGTGTGGGCAGCGGTGTGTCTGTACACTGGGTGTGGGCAGCGGTGTGTCTGTACACTGGGTGTGGGCAGCGGGGTGTCTGTACACTGGGTGTGGGCAGCGGGGTGTCTGTACACTGGGTGTGCGCAGCGGTGTGTCTGTACTCTGGGTGTTGGCAGTGGGGTGTCTGTATACTGGGTGTGGGCAGCGGGTTGTCTGTACACTGGGTGTGGGCAGTCGGGTGCACTTACACTGGGTGTGTGCAGTGCGCTCGGTGTACACTACGCGTTCACTGGGTGTGGACCGCGGGGTCTGTGTACACTAAGTGTGGGCAGTGAGGTGAGCATACGCTGGGTGTAGGCAGTGATGTGAGCGTACACTGGGTGTTGGCAGTGATGTGCGTGTACACTGGGTGTGGGCACCAGGATGTGTGTACGCTTGGTGTGGGCAACGGGGTGCGTGTACACTGGGTGTGGGCAACTGGGTGCGTGTACACTAAGTGTGGGCAACGGGGTGCCTGTACACTGGGTGTGGGCAGCGGGGTGTCTGTACACTGGATGTGGGCAGCGGGGTGTCTGTGCACTGGGTGTGGGTAGCGGGGTGTCTGTACACTGGGTGTGGGCAGCGGGGTGTCTGTACACTGGGTGTGGGCAGTGTGGTGTCTGTACACTGGGTGTGGGCAGCGGGGTCTGTGTACACTTGGTGTGGGCAGTGAAGTGCAATACACTGGGTGTGGGCAGTGAGTTGCTTGTATACTGGGTGTGGGCTGTGGGGTGCGCTTACACTGGGTGCGTGCAGTGCGCTGGGTGTACACTGGGTGTGGGCAGTGGGATCTGTGTACAGTTTTGGCAGCGGGATGCGTGTACACTGGGTGTGGGCAGTGGGGTGCGCTTACACTATGTGCGAGCACTGCGCTGCGTGTACACTGGGTGTGGGCAGCGGGATCTGTGTACACAGTGTTGTCAGCGGGATGCATGTACACATTGTGGGCAGCATAATGCGTGTACACTGGGTGTTGGCAGCGGGATGCCTGCAAACTGTATGTGGGC
This sequence comes from Carcharodon carcharias, assembly GCF_017639515.1. Taxonomy (NCBI): domain Eukaryota; kingdom Metazoa; phylum Chordata; class Chondrichthyes; order Lamniformes; family Lamnidae; genus Carcharodon; species Carcharodon carcharias. The sequence goes on along the minus strand of NC_054474.1, from coordinate 108,725,247 downwards.
AGCAGGATGTGTGCACACTGTGTTTGGGCTGCTAGATGCATGTACACAGGGTGTGGCCAGCGGGGTGTGTGTGCACTGGGTGTGGGCTGCATGGTGCATGTACATTGGGTGTGTGCAGCTGGGTTTCTCTTACTGTGAGGTCAGCGGAGCGTCTGTACACAGGGAGTGGGCAGCGGGGTGTCTGTACACTGGGTGTGGGCAGAGGGGTCTGTGTACACTGGGTGTGGGCAATGAGTCGCGTGTACACTGGGTGTGTGCTGTGCGGTGCACTTACACTGGATGCATGCAGTGCGCTGAGTGTACACTGGATGTGGGCCGCGGGATGTGTGTAAACAGTGTTGGCAGCAGGATACGTGTACACTGGGTGTGGGCAGCGGGATGCGTGCACACTGGGTGTGGGCATCGGGATGCGTGCACACTGGGTGTGGGCAGCGGGATGCGTGCACACTGGGTGTGGGCAGCGGTGTGTCTGTACACTGGGTGTGGGCAACGGTGTGTCTGTGCACTGGGTGTGGGCAGCAGGGTGTCTGTACACTGGGTGTGCGCAGCGGTGTGCCTGTACTCTGGGTGTTGGCAGCGGGGTGTCTGTACACTGGATGTGGGCAGCGGGGTGTCTGTGCACTGGGTGTGGGTAGCGGGGTGTCTGTACACTGGGTGTGGGCAGCGGGGTGTCTGTACACTTGTTGTGGGCAGTGTGGTGCACTTACACTGGGTGTGTGCAGTGCGCTCGGTGTACACTACGCGTTCACTGGGTGTGGACAGCGGGGTCTGTGTACACTAAGTGTGGGCAGTGAGGTGAGCATACGCTGGGTGTAGGCAGTGATGTGAGCGTACACTGGGTGTTGGCAGTGAGGTGCGTGTACACTGGGTGTGGGCACCAGGATGTGTGTACGCTTGGTGTGGGCAACGGGGTGCATGTACACTGGGTGTGGGCAACGGGGTGCGTGTACACTGGGTGTGGGCAGTGTGGTGTCTGTACACTGGGTGTGGGCAGCGGGGTGTCTGTACACTGGATGTGGGCAGCGGGGTGTCTGTGCACTGGGTGTGGGTAGTGGGGTGTCTGTACACTGGGTGTGGGCAGCGGGGTGTCTGTACACTGGGTGTGGGCAGTGTGGTGTCTGTACACTGGGTGTGGGCAGCGGGGTCTGTGTACTCTTGGTGTGGGCAGTGAAGTGCGATACACTGGGTGTGGGCAGTGTGGTGTCTGTACACTGGGTGTGGGCAGCGGGGTCTGTGTACTCTTGGTGTGGGCAGTGAAGTGCGATACACTGGGTGTGGGCAGTGAGTTGCTTGTATACTGGGTGTGGGCAGTGGGGTGCACTTACACTGGGTGCGTGCATTGCGCTGGGTGTGCACTGGGTGTGGGCAGTGGGGTATGTGTACAGTGTTGGCAGCGGGATGCGTGTACACTGGGTGCGGGCAGTGGGGTGCGCTTACACTGGGTGCGTGCATTGCGCTGCGTGTACACTGGGTGTGGGCAGCGTGATCTGTGTACACAGTGTTGTCAGCGGGATGCGTGTACACATTGTGGGCAGCGTAATGCGTGTACACTGGGTGTTGGCAGCGGGATGTGTGCACACTGTGTGTGGGCTGCTAGATGCGTGTACACTAGGTGTGGGCAGCGGGATGTGTGCACGGTGTGTGTGGGCTGCTAGATGCGTGTACACTGAGTGTAGGCAGCGGGGTTTCTCTACAATGTGAGGGCAGCGGGGCGTCTGTACACAGGGTGTGGCCAGCAGCGTGTGTGTGCACTGGGTGTGGGCGCCGGGGTGTCTGTACATTGGGTGTGGGCCGTGGGGTCTGTGTACACTGGGTGTGGGCAGCGGGGTGCGTGTACATTGGGTGTAGGCAGCGGGGTTTCTCTACACTGAGGACAGCGGGGCATCTGTACTCAGTGTGTGGCCAGCGGGGTGTGTGAGCACTGGGTGTGGGCAGCGGGGTGTCTGTACACAGGGTGTGGGCAGTGGGGTCTGTGTACACTGGGTGTGGGCAGCGGGGTGCGTTTACTTTGGATGTGGGCAGCGGGGTTTCTCTACACTGTGAGGGCAGTGGTGTGTCTGTACACTGTGTGTGGGCAGAGGGGTCTGTGTACACTTGGTGTGGGCAATGAGTTGCGTGTACGCTGAGTGTGTGCTGTGCGTGTGCTTACACTGGGTGTGGGCAGCGGGATGTGTGTACACAGTGTTGGCAGCAGGATGCGTGCACACTGGGTGTGGGCAGTGGGATGCCTGCACACTGGGTGTGGGCAGTCGTGTCTCTGTACACTGGGTGTGGGCAGCGATGTGTCTGTACACTGAGTGTGGGCAGCGCGGTGTCTGTACACTGGGTGTGGGCAGCGGGGTGTCTGTACACTGGGTGTGGGCAGCGGGGTGTCTGTACACTCGGTGTGGGCAGCGGGGTGTCTGTACACTCGGTGTGGGCAGCGGGGCGTCTGTACACTCGGTGTGGGCAGCGGGGTGTCTGTATACAGGGTGTGGGCAGCGGGGTGTCTGTACACTGGGTGTGGGCAGTGGGGTGTCTGTACATTGGGAGTGGTCATTGGTGTGCCTGTACACTGGGTGTGGGCAGTGCGCTCGGTGTACACTACGCATACACTGGGTTTGGGCAGCGGGGTCTGTGTACACTAGGTGTGGGCAGTGAGGTGCGCATACACTGGGTGTAGGCAGTGATGTGAGCGTACACTGGGTGTTGGCAGTGAAGTACGTGTACACTGGGTGTGGGCAGTGGGATGCACTTACACTGGGTGTGTGCAGTGCGCTCGGTGTACACTGGGTGTGGGCATCAGGATGCGTGTACACAGTGTGAGCAGCGTAATGCGTTTACACTGGGCGTGGGCAGCGGGATGCTTGTACACTGGGTGTGGGCACCAGGATGTGTGTACGCTTGGTGTGGGCAACGGAGTGTGTGTACACTGGGTGTGGGCAACGGGGTGCATGTACACTGGGTGTGGGCAACGGGGTGTCTGTACACTGGGTGTGGGCAGCGGGGTGTCTGTACACTGGGTGTGGGCAGCGGGGTGTCTGTACACTGGGTGTGGGCAGCGGGGTGTCTGTACACTGGGTGTGGGCAGCGGTGTGTCTGTACACTGGGTGTGGGCAGCGGGGTGTCTGTACACTGGGTGTGGGCAGCGGGGTGTCTGTACACTGGGTGTGGGCAGCGTGGTCTGTGTACACTTGGTGTGGGCAGTGAAGTGCGATACACTGGGTGTGGGCAGTGAGTTGCTTGTATACTGGGTGTGGGCAGTGGGGTGCACTTACACTGGGTGCATGCAGTGCCCTGGGTGTACACTGGGTGTGGGCAGTGGGATCTGTGTACAGTGTTGGCAGCGGGATGCGTGTACACTGGGTGTGGGCAGTGGGGTGCGCTTACACTATGTGCGTGCATTGCGCTGCGTGTACACTGGGTGTGGGCAGCGGGATCTGTGTATACAGTGTTGTCAGCGGGATGCGTGTACACATTGTGGGCAGCATAATGTGTGTACACTGGGTGTTGGCAGCGGGATGCGTGCAAACTGTATGTGGGCAGCAGGATGTGTGCACACTGTGTGTGGGCTGTTAGATGCATGTACACAGGGTGTGGCCAGCGGGGTGTGTGTGCACTGGGTGTGGGCTGCATGGTGCATGTACATTGGGTGTGTGCAGCTGGGTTTCTCTTACTGTGAGGTCAGCGGAGCGTCTGTACACAGGGAGTGGGCAGCGGGGTGTCTGTACACTGGGTGTGGGCAGAGGGGTCTGTGTACACTGGGTGTGGGCAATGAGTCGCATGTACACTGGGTGTGTGCTGTGCGGTGTGCTTACACTGGGTGCGTGCAGTGCGCTGAGTGTACACTTGATGTGGGCCGTGGGATGTGTGTACACAGTGTTGGCAGCAGGATGTATGTACACTGGGTGTGGGCAGCGGGATGTGTGCACACTGGGTGTTGGCAGCGGGATGCGTGGACACTGGGTGTGGGCAGTGGTGTCTCTGTACACTGGGTGTGGGCAGCGGTGTGTCTGTACACTGGGTGTGGGCAGCGGGGTGTCTGTACACTGGGTGTGCGCAACGGTGTGTCTGTACACTGGGTGTTGGCAGCGGGGTGTCTGTACACTGGGTGTGGGCAGCGGGGTGCCTGTACACTGGGTGTGGGCAGTGAGGTGCACTTACACTGGGTGTGTGCAGTGCGCTCGGTGTACACTACGCGTTCACTGGGTGTGGACAGCAGGGTCTGTGTACACTAGGTGTGGGCAGTGAGGTGAGCATACACTGGGTGTAGGCAGTGATGTGAGCGTACACTGGGTGTTGGCAGTGAGGTGCGTGTAAACTGGGTGTGGGCACCGGGATGTGTGTACGCTTGGTTTGGGCAACGGGGTGCGTGTACACTGGGTGTGGGCAACGTGGTGTCTGTACACTGGGTGTGGGCAGCAGGGATTCTGTACACTGGATGTGGGCAGCGGGGTGTCTGTACACTGGGTGTGGGCAGCGGGGATTCCATACCCTGGGCGTGGGCAGCCGGGTGTCTGTACACTGGGTGTGGGCAGTGGGGTGTCTGTACACTGGGTGTGGGCAATGAGTTGCGCGTACACTGGGTCTGTGCTGTGGGGTGCGCTTACACTGGGTGCGTGCAGTGCGGTGAGTGTACACTGGGTGTGGGCAGCGGGATGTGTGTACACAGTGTTGGCAGCAGGATGCGTGTAAACAGTGTGGGCAGCGTAATGCATGTACACTGGTTGTGGGCAGCGGGATGCATGCACACTTGGTGTTGGCAGCGGGATGCGTGCACACTGGGTGTCCAATGTGGGATGTGTGTACACTGGGTGTGGGCAGTTTTGTCTCTGAACACTGAGTGTGGGCAGCAGGGTATCTGTACACTTGTTGTGGGCAGCGGGGTCTGTGTACACTGGGTGTGGACAATGAGTTGCGTGTGCACTGGGTGTGTGCTGTGTGGTGCGCTTACACTGGGTGCATGCAGTGCGCTGAGTGTACACTGGGTGTGGGCAGCAGGATGTGAGTACACTTGGTGTGCACAGTGGGATGCGTGTACACTGGGTGTGGGCTGCGGGGTGTCTGTACACTGGGTGTGCGCAGTGGGGTGTCTGTACATTGGGAGTGGTCATTGGGGTGCCTGTACACTGTGTGTGTGCAGTGCGCTCGGTGTACACAACGGGTACACTGGGTGTGGGCAGCGGGGTCTGTGTACACTAGGTGTGGGCAGTGAGGTGCGCATACACTGGGTGTAGGCAGTGATGTGAGTGTACACTGGGTGTTGGCAGTGAGGTGCGTGTACACTGTGTGTGGGCAGTGGGATGCACTTACACTGGGTGTGGGCAGTGCGCTCGGTGTACACTGAGTGTTGGCATTGGGATGCGTGTACACAGTGTGAGCAGCGTAATGCGTGTACACTGGGTGTGGACACCGGGATGTGTGTACGCTTGGTGTGGGCAACGGGGTGCATGTACACTGGGTGTGGGCAACGGGGTGCGTGTACACTGGGTGTGGCCAATGGGGTGTCTGTAAACTGGGTGTGGGCAGCGGGGTGTCTGTACACTGGATGTGGGCAGCGGGGTGTCTGTACACTGGGTGTGGGTAGCGGGGTGTCAGTACACTGGGTGTGGGCAGCGGGGTGTCTGTACACTGGGTGTGGGCAGTGTGGTGTCTGTACACTGGGTGTGGACAGCGGGGTCTGTGTACACTTGGTGTGGGCAGTGAAGTGCGATACACTGGGTGTGGGCAGTGAGTTGCTTGTATACTGGGTGTGGGCTGTGGGGTGCGCTTACACTGGGTGCGTGCAGTGCGCTGGGTGTACACTGGGTGTGGGCAGTGGGATCTGTGTACAGTTTTGGCAGCGGGATGCGTGTACACTGGGTGTGGGCAGTGGGGTGCGCTTACACTGTGTGCGTGCAGTGCGCTGCGTGTACACTGGGTGTGGGCAGCGGGATCTGTGTACACAGTGTTGTCAGCGGGATACGTGTACACATTGTGGGCAGCGTAATGTGTGTACACTGGGTGTGGGCAGCGGGATGTGTGTACACAGTGTTGGCAGCAGGATGCGTGTACACTGGGTGTGGGCAGCGGGATGCGTGCACACTGGGTGTGGGCAGCGGGATGCGTGCACACTGGGTGTGGGCAGTGGGATGCGTGCACACAGGGTGTGGGCAGCGTAATGCGTATACACTGGGTGTTGGCAGCGGGATGCGTGCAAACTGGGTGTGGGCAGCGGGATGTGTTCACACTGTCTGTGGGCTGCTAGATGCGTGTACACTGGGTGTGGGCAGTGGGATGCGTGCACTCAGTGTGTGGGCTGCTAGATGTGTGTAGACTGGGTGTGGGCAGCGGGGTGCGTGTACATTGGGTGTAGGCAGCGGGGTTTCTCTACACTGTGAGGGCAGCGGGGTGTCTGTACACAGGGTGTGGCCAGCGGGGTGTGTGTGCACTGGGTGTGGGCAGCGGGGTGTCTGTACACTGGGTGTGGGCAGTGGGATCTGTGTACACAATGATGGCAGCGGGATGCGTGTACACATTGTGGGCAGCGTAATGCGTGTATACTGGGTGTTGGCAGCGGGATGCGTGCAAACTGGGTGTGGGCAGCGGTAGTGTGCATGCTGTGTGTGGGCTGCTAGATGCGTGTACACTGGGTGTTGGCAGCGGGATGTGTGCACAGTGTGTGTGGGCTGCTAGCTGGGTGTACACTGGGTGTGGGCAGCGGGGTGCGTGTACATTTGGTGTAGGCAGCGGGGTTTCTCTACACTGTGAGGGCAGCGGGGCATCTGTACACAGGGTGTGGTCAGCGGGGTGTGTGTGCACTGGGTGTGGGCAGCGGGGTGTGTGTGCACTGGGTGTGGGCAGTGGGGTTTCTGCACACTGGGTGTGGGCATTGGGGTCTTTGTACACTGGGTGTGGGCAGCGTGGTGCGTGTACATTGCATGTGGGCTGCGGGGTGTCTGTACACAGGGTGTGGGCAGCGGGGTGTCTGTACACTGGGTGTGGGCAGAAGGGTCTGTGTACACTGGGTGTGGGCATTGAGTTGCGTGTACACTGGGTGTGTGCTGTGCGGTGCGCTTACACTGGTTGCGTGCAGTGCGCTGAGTGTACACTGGGTGTGGGCAGCGGGATGTGTGTACACAGTGTTAGCAGCAGGATGCGTGTACACTGGGTGTGGGCAGCGGGATGCGTGCACACTGGGTGTGGGCAGTGGGATGCGTGCACACAGGGTGTGGGTAGCATAATGCGTATACACTGGGTGTTGGCAGCGGGATGCGTGCAAACTGGGTGTGGGCAGCGGGATGTGTTCACACTGTGTGTGGGCTGCTAGATGCGTGTACACTGGGTGTGGGCAGTGGGATGCGTGCACACAGTGTGTGGGCTGCTAGATGTGTGTAGACTGGGTGTGGGCAGCGGGGTGCATGTACATTGGGTGTAGGCAGCGGGGTTTCTCTACACTGTGAGGGCAGCGGGGTGTCTGTACACAGGGTGTGGCCAGCGGGGTGTGTGTGCACTGGGTGTGGGCAGCGGGGTGTCTGTACACTGGGTGTGGGCAGTGGGATCTGTGTACACAATGTTGGCAGTGGGATGCGTGTACACATTGTGGGCAGCGTAATGCGTGTACACTGGGTGTTGGCAGCAGGATGCGTGCAAACTGGGTGTGGGCAGGGTTAGTGTGCACACTGTGTGTGTGCTGCTAGATGCGTGTACACTGGGTGTTGGCAGCGGGATGTGTGCACAGTGTGTGTGGGCTGCTAGCTGCGTGTACACTGGGTGTGGGCAGCGGGGTGCGTGTACATTTGGTGTAGGCAGAGGGGTTTCTCTACACAGGGGCGTCTGTACACAGGGTGTGGTCAGCGGGGTGTGTGTGTACTGGGTGTGGGCAGCGGGGTGCGTGTGCACTGGGTGTGGGCAGCGGGGTGTCTGCACACTGGGTGTGGGCATTGGGGTCTTTGTACACTGGGTGTGGGCAGCGTGGTGCGTGTACATTGGGTGTGGGCAGCGGGGTGTCTGTACACAGGGTGTGGGCAGCGGGGTGTCTGTACACTGGGTGTGGGCAGAAGGGTCTGTGTACACTTGTTGTGGGCAGTGAGTTGCGTGTACACTGGGTGTGTGCTGTGCGCTGAGTGTACACTGGGTGTGGGCAGCGGGATGTGTGTACACAGTGTTGGCAGCAGGAAGCGTGTACACTGTGTGTGGGCAGCAGGATGCGTGCACACTGGGTGTGGGCATTGGGATGCATGCACACTGGGTGTGGGCAGCATAATGCGTGTACACTGGGTGTTGGCAGCGGGATGCGTGCAAACTGGGTGTGGGCAGCGGGATGTGTGCACACAGTGTGTGGGGTGCTAGATGTGTGTACACTGGGTGTGGGCAGCGGGGTGCGTGTACATTGGGTGTAGGCAGCGGGGTTTCTCTACACTGTGAGGGCAGCGGGGCGTCTGTACACAGGGTGTGGTCAGCGGGGTGTGTGTGCACTGGGTGTGGGCAGCGGGGTGTCTGTACACTGGGTGTGGGCAGTGGGGTTTGTGTACACTGGGTGTGGGCAGCGGGGTGCGTGTACATTGGGTCTGGGCAGTGGGGTTTCTCTACACTGTGAGGTCAGCGGAGTGTATGTACACAGGGTGTGGGCAGAGCGGTCTGTGTACACTGGGTGTGGGCAATGAGTTGCGTGTACACTGGGTGTGTGCTGTGCGGTGCGCTTACACTGGGTGCATGCAGTGCACTGAGTGTACACCGGGTGTGGGCAGCAGGATGTGGGTGCACAGTGTTGGCAGCAGGATGCGTGTACACTGGGTGTGGGCAGCGGGATGCGTGCACACTGGGTGTGGGCAGTGGTGTCTCTGTACACTGGTTGTGGGCAGCGGTGTGTCTGTACACTGGGTGTGGGCAGCGGGGTGTCTGTACACTGGCTGTGGGCAGTGGGGTGTCGGTTCACTGGGTGTGGGCTGCGGGGTCTGTGTACACTTGGTGTGGGCAGTGAAGTGCGATACACTGGGTGTGGGCAGCAGGATCTGTGTACACAGTGTTGTCAGCGGGATGCGTTTACACATTGTGGGCAGCTTAATGCGTGTACACTGTGTGTTGGCAGCGGGATGCGTGCAAACTGGGTGTGGGCAGCGGGATGTGTGCACAGTGTGTGTGGGCTGCTAGATGCGTGTACACTGGGTGTGGGCAGCGGGATGTGTGCACAGTGTGTGTGGGCTGCTAGATGCGTGTACACTGGGTGTGGGCAGTGGGGTGCGTGTACATTGGGTGTAGGCAGCGGGGTTTCTCTACACTGTGAGTGCAGCGGGGTGTCTGTACACAGGGTGTGGCCAGCGGGGTGTGTGTACACAGGGTGTGGGCAGCGGGGTGTCTGTACACTGGGTGTGGGCAGTGGGTTCTGTGTACACTGGGTGTGGGCAGCGGGGTGCGTGTACATTGGGTGTGGGCAGCAGGGTTTCTCTACACTGTGAGGTCAGCAGAGCGTCTTTACGCAGGGTGCGGGCAGCGGGGTGTCTGTACACAGGGTGTGGGCCAAGGGGTCTGTGTACACTGGTTGTGGGCAATGAGTTGCGTGTACACTGGGTGTGTGCTGTGCGGTGCGCTTACACTGGGTGCGTGCAGTGTGCTGAGTGTACACTGGGTGTGGGCAGCTGGATGTGTGTACACATTGTTGGCAGCAGGATGCGTGTACACTGGGTGTGGGCAGTGGTGTCTCTGTACACTGGGTGTGGGCAGTGGGGTGTCTGTACACTGGGTGTGGACAGCGGGGTGTCTGTACACTGGGTGTGGGCAGCGGGGTCAGTGTACACTTGGTGTGGGCAGTGAAGTGCGATACACAGGGTGTGGGCAGTGAGTTGCTTGTATACTGGTTGTGGGCAGTGGGGTGCGCTTACATTGGGTGCGTGCATTGCGCTGGGTGTACACTGGGTGTGGGCAGTGGGATATGTGTACAGTGTTGGCAGCGGGATGCGTGTACACTGGGTGTTGGCAGTGGGGTGCGTTTACACTGTGTGCGTGCAGTGCACTGCGTGTACACTGGGTGTGGGCAGCGGGATCTGTGTATACAGTGTTGGCAGCGGGATGCGTGTACACATTGTGGGCAGCGTAATGCGTGTACACTGGGTGTTGGCAGCGGGATGCGTGCAAACTGGGTGTGGGCAGCGGGATGTGTGCACAGTGTGTGTGGGCTGCTAGATGCGTGTACACTGGGTGTGGGCAGCAGGATGTGTGCACACTGTGTGTGGGCTGCTAGATGTGTGTAGACTGGGTGTGGGCAGCGGGGTGCGTGTACATTGGGTGTAGGCAGCGGGGTTTCTCTACACTGTGAGGGCAGCGCGGCGTCTGTACACAGGGTGTGGCCAGCGGAATGTGTGTGCACTGGGTGTGGGCAGCGGGGTGTCTGTACACTGGGTGTGGGCAGTGGGGTCTGTGTACACTGGGTATGGGCAGCGGTGTGTGTGTGCACTGGGTGTGGGCAGCGGGGTGTCTGTACACAGGGTGTGGGCAATGAGTTGCGTGTACACTGGGTGTGTGTTTTGCGGTGCACTTATACTGGGTGCGTGCAGTGCACTGAGTGTACACTGGGTGTGCGCAGCGGGATGTGTGTACACAGTGTTGGCAGCAGGATGCGTGTACACTGGGTGTGGGCAGCAGGATGCGTGTACACTGGGTGTGGGCAGCGGGATGCGTGCACACTGGGTGTGGGCAGCGGGATGCGTGCACACTGGGTGTGGGCAGTGGTGTCTTTGTACACTGGGTGTGGGCAGCGGTGTGTCTGTACACTGGGTGTGGGCAGCGGTGTGTCTGTACACTGGGTGTGGGCAGCGGGGTGTCTGTACACTGGGTGTGGGCAGCGGGGTGTCTGCACACTGGGTGTGGGCAGCGGGGTGTCTGTACATTGGGAGTGGTCATTGGGGTGCCTGTACACTGGGTGTGGTCAGTGGGGTGCACTTACACTGGGTGTGTGCAGTCCGCTCGGTGTACAATACGCGTACACTTGGTGTGGGCAGCAGGGTCTGTGTACACTAAGTGTGGGCAGTGAGGTGCGCATACACTGGGTGTAGGCAGTGATGTAAGCGTACACTGGGTGTTGGCAGTGAGGTGCGTGTACACTGGGTGTGGGCAGTGGGATACACTTACACTGGGTGTGTGCAGTGCGCTCGGTGTACACTGGGTGTGGGCATCGGGATGCGTGTACACAGTGTGAGCAGCGTAATGCATGTACACTGGGTGTGGGCAGTGGGATGCGTGTACACTGGGTGTGGCCACCGGGATGTGTGTACACTTGGTGTTGGCAACGGGGTGCGTGTACACTGGGTGTGGGCAACGGGGTGGGTGTACACTGGGTGTGGGCAACGGGGTGTCTGTACACTGGGTGTGGGCAGCGGGGTGTCTGTACACTGGATCTGGGCAGCGGGTTGTATGTACACTGGGTGTGGGCAGTGGGGTGTCTGTACACTGGGTGTGGGCAGCGGGGTGTCTGTACACTGGGTGTGGACAGCGGGGTGTCTGTACACTGGGTGTGGGCAGCGGGGTCAGTGTACACTTGGTGTGGGCAGTGAAGTGCGATACACAGGGTGTGGGCAGTGAGTTGCTTGTATACTGGTTGTGGGCAGTGGGGTGCGCTTACATTGGGTGCGTGCATTGCGCTGGGTGTACACTGGGTGTGGGCAACGGGGTGTCTGTACACTGGGTGTGGGCAGCGGGGTGTCTGTACACTGGGTGTGGGCAGTGGGGTTTCTGTGCACTGGGTGTGGGCACCGGGGTGTGTGTGCATTGGGTGTGGGCAGTGGGGTGTCTGTACACTGGGTGTCGGCAGCGTTGTGTCTGTACACTGGGTGTGGGCAGCAGGGTGTCTGTTCACGGGGTGTGGGCTGGATGTTGTCTGTATGCTGGGTGTGGGCAGCGTGGTGTCTGTACACTCGGTGTGGGCAGTGGGGTGTCTGTATATTGGGTGTGGGCAGCGGGGTGTCTGTACACTGGGTGTGGGCAGTAGGGTGTCTGTACACTGGGTGTGGTCAGCGGGGTGTCTGCACACTGGGTGTGGGCAGCGGGGTGTCTGTACACTGGGTGTGGTCAGCGGGGTGTCTGTATACTGCGTGTGGGCAGCGGGGTGTCTGTACACTGTGTGTGGGCAGCGGGATGTCTGCATACTGGGTATGGGCAGTTGGGTACGCGTACACTGGGTGTTGGCAGCGGGGTCTGTGTACACTAGGTGTGGGCAGTGAGGTGCGCATACACTGGGTGTGGGCAGTGAGGTGCGCATACACTGGGTGTGGGCAGTGATGTGCGCGTACACTGGGTGTGGGCAGTGAGGTGCATGTACTTTGGGTGTGGGCAGTGGGGTGCACTTACTCTGGGTGTGTGGAGTGCGCTCGGTGTACACTGGGTGTGGGCAGCGGGATGCGTGTACACTGGGTGTGGGCAGCGGGATGCGTGTACGCTGGGTGTGGACAACAGGGTGCGTGTACACTGTGTGTGGGCAACGGGGTGCGTGTACACTGGGTGTGGGCAGCGGGGTGGCTGTACATTGGGTGTGGGCAACGGGGTGCGTGTACACTGGGTGTGGGCAGCGGGGTGGCTGTACACTGGTTGTGTGCAGCGGGGTGCGTGTACACTGGATGTGGACAGCGGGATGCGTGTACACTCGGTTGGGTGGCCCATCCCACTTGTAACACACTGGCCAATAGCTGTATGAGCCTGAGGGAGATTACAGCAAGTGCCGCAGCGGCGTCTGTATCTGATTCCAGATTGATATGATGTTTAGACAGCAGTCAGAGCAGTGGAGGAAGCTTGTCTCTTTCTCCTGGACCCAGTGAAACAGCTCCTGTCTGGATGTAATTTGCTGCATGCATTGATCTGTATTAATGCAAGTTTTGTTTGTACAGGTCACATTCGGATCTCAGACTTGGGACTGGCAGTCTACGTGCCAGAGGGACAGACTGTGAAGGGCCGAGTTGGCACTGTGGGCTACATGGGTAATTATGGTGTACAGAAAGGAGCCTTGGTCCCTCTCAGTGCTGTCAAGTAGCTGGAGCTGGAGTGGGGACAGTGTGTTAATGCCACACAGTCTGATCACACTGTGCTGCAGTGTTAGTGATGATCCTGTGGCACTGTGACGGTAACCACTGCAAAATCCCGAGGGAAAAGCTCGCTTGGAGCTTCAGAAACATCGACAGCAGCATCACCATGATAGTCACTACAATCGTATCCTGGGATTAACAATCACAAATGGCATTTCGTACAGGAAAAATGGATTTGTGGAGATGATGTTCGCCAAGGTTTAAACCAAAGTGGGATTGGCTGGAGCCCATGATGGAGGAATGTCAGGATTGAGGAATATCGGGATTGAGGATTGTCAGGTTTGAGAGCTCAGGATTGAGGAACGTCGGGATTGAGAGCTCAGCATTGAGGAATGTCAGGATTAAGAGCTCAGGATTGAGGAATGTTGGGATTGAGGACTCAGGATTGAGGATTGTCAGGTTTGAGAGCTCAGGATTGAGGAACGTCGGGATTGAGAGCTCAGCATTGAGGAATGTTGGGATTGAGAGCTCAACATGAGGAATGTCGAGATTGAGAGCTCAGCATTGAGGAATGTTGGGATTGAGAGCTCAGCATTGAGGAACGTCGGGATTGAGAGCTCAGCATTGAGGAATGTTGGGATTGAAAGCTCAGGATTGAGGAATGTCGGGATTGAGGAATGTCGGGATTGAGGAATATCGGGATTGAGGAATGTCGGGATTGAGAGCTCAGCATTGAGGAATGTCAGGATTGAGAGTTTAGCATTGAGGAACGTCAGGATTAAGATCTCAGGATTGAGGAATGTTGGGATTGAGGACTCAGGATTGAGAAATGTTGGGATTGAGAGTTCAGGAGAGTTTCAGGTCACTGAAAGTGGCAACGCAGGTGGATAAGGTAGTCAGGAAGGTATATGGCATGCTTGTCTTCATCGGCAGGGGTATTGAGTACAAAAGCTGGGAAGTCATGCTGCAGCTATATAGAATCTTGGTTAGGCCACACTTGGAATATTGAGTGCAATTCTGGTCACCACATTACCAGAAGGATATGGAGGTATTGGATAGGGTGCAGCGGAGGTTTACCAGGTTACAGCCTGGTCTGGAGGTTATTAGCTATGGGGAGAGGTTGGAGAAACTCTAGTTGTTCTCACTAGAGCGACAGAGATTGAGGGGCAACTTGATAGAAGTTCACAAAATTATGAGTGGCATGGACAGAGTAGATAGTCAGAACCTTTTTCCCAGGATGGAAGAGTCAATTACTAGGGGACATCGATTTAAGGTGAGAGGAGAAAACTTTAGAGGAGATGTGCGGGGCAAGTTTTTTACGCAGAGGGTAGTGAGTGTCTGGAATTCGCTGCCAGAGGAGGTCGTGGGAGCAGCTACGATAGTGGTGTTTAAGAGGCAGCTTGACAAATACATGAATAGGATGGGAATAGAGAGATACGGACCCCGGGAATGCAAATTGTTTTAGTTTGACAGGCAATATGATCGGCGCAGGCTTGGAGGGCCGAAGGGCCTTTCCTGTGCTGTACTTTTCTTTGTTCTTTGTTGAATGTCAGGATTGAGGACACAGGATTGAGGAATGTCGGGATTGAAGAACGTCGGGATTAAGATTTTGGGATTGAGTAATGTCGGGATTGAAGACTCAGAATTGAGGGCTCGGGATTGAGGAATTTTGGGATTGAGGGCTTGGGATCGAGGAATGTCAGGATTGAGGACTCGGGATTGAGGAATGTTGGGATTCTGAACTCAGGATTGAGGAATGTTGGGATTGAGAGTTCAGGATTGTGGAATGTTTTGAGCAGGAGCCCAGGATTGAAGAATGTAGGGATTGAGGGGCCTGTATTAGGTAATTGGTGGGAGAAGGAGCCCTGGGTTGGGGAGTTTTCAGGATTGGGGAATTTCACAAGTGTGGAATGTTGGGAGAGTGAACCAGAGCTGTGGCAGGGCACCAATCTTGAACCTACACTCACAGGATCTTGTGAAAATGAGGGGCTCCGTTACATATCATTTGGGTCATTTTAAAGCAGATTTTGATGTTGACACCTGATATCCGTGGGGTTTATGAAGTGGGGTTTGCACAATCTTTAGGACAATTCCGCCCTGTGTATTTCATTGGATGGAAAGTACTTTGAGGCTTCTCATGATCAGGAAAGGCCCCATATAAATACAAGCCTTTTTTTATAACCTAAGGTTTATCTGGCAATCTTCAGGAATGTTCAGATTGCACTAAATGCAGTAGCGGGTGTGAATAAAGACATTCTTCCCGCCAGCCACTTTGGCGGGTTTTTGTGCCGTATCATCCGCTTCCCACCTCATTAATTATGCAGCTGTTAGACATTGTCTGAATCGCCCGCCACGCTGTTACCTCCCCATTCCCTCATTCCGGGTTCATTAAACTGCAGCCGTGCACACAGTTCTCAATGCTTGCGCATCAGGACTGCTACAGTGAAGACATGGCCCTGAAAGGCAAGAAGAGTTCAGCGACCCACCATTGGAATGCCCTTTGGAGGGCCGCTATGATCTCCTCCACCCCCGCTCTGACTGGAGGAGGTCCAGCAATCTCGCCACTCCAGCTTGGTAGGCGATGACAGTGGTGGTCAGTGCCAATGCTGCACAGAGGAGTTTGACTATCCAGTGCAGAAAGAGGATGAATGATCTCATCCATCCAGTCAGGGTAAGGCAACCATCTCATCACACACTCTAGTCCATCACACATTCACTGGCTTCTCACTCACTGTGAGCTCGTGGACATCACCACACACTCTCACACCCACACCCTCACATCTCCATCTGGCCTCATCTCCTCTGGAGGCTGCCTCCTCAGCCCTCACCATCTTGAGGCCACTTACACAGATCAACATGTTACCCTCCACACACACACACCCTGGGATACCCCTTTCCCCAGTACAGCCCTTGCCCTGCAGCCATTGAAAAGCCACCCACATACAGCTGGTCTGGTGGGTAGAGACCTGCCCATGAGCCCCCCCTAAAAGTGATGTGGTACTGCCTGTGAAGCCTGGAGCTGGGACTGTGAGTGCTGCCCGAAGTAAGGTAGGCAAACAAACCTCCAAGTCCCGAGTGAAATGCAGCTCTCCAGGTTCACATTGCTTATGTACAGTTGTGGAACCTGTCGACGTGCAATCACACCCCGTGCCCGGGCGATCCAGCGTGGGGGGTGGGTGGGGGTGATTCTGGCCAGCAGGGCTTATAATGAGATACTAAAGTATTGAAATGAGGTTGCCGACGTGTGGTGGCAGGAAATGTGGCCGCCATTGATGGGTGGAGCAGACCATCACAAATTGGCTTCCCAATGACGTGAAATTGATTTTTGGCCTCCTCACCATATTGTCCGTTCACACTGCCAAACATGTCTGACACCCGTGGGAGCAGAAAATTCTGGCCTAAGCGTAGTCACTGTGTTACAATCCCAGTTGATGTTAATACTCTAACTGCTCAGATCCCAGAGTGAAACCTGGTTTGATAGATCCTAACTCATACTTTTTGTTTAGAAACCATAGAGGAAAGTTATTGAATAAATTCACAGGACTCTGTTCGTGAGCTTTTAACACAAAGAATAAAATATTTATTAAACAGGAAAAGTGAACTATATTACACCAGACAAAAAGGTTGGAAAGATCTCAATACAAACACAAGAAAACGATTCAAATATTCACTATTCCTCCACCTCAGCTATATTTTTACAGACACATATTCGGAAAGATTAAACAATTTTCTATATCTATCTTAAACGCTAATATTCAGGATACATATGCAGTACATGTGAACCAACTGGCAGACTGTGTCTAATGCACCCCACTCCAAAGTAAATGACAGATGTTACCAAAGCAGTTTCTATGGGTTTCTCAACAACCCACCCATGCAATGGTCACACCGTGAGCCAATCAGTCTCACCTTCTGAGATTCCTTTCCCCTGGATCTCCGCGTACATTCAAGCTTCAACTTCCAAGTTCACTTTCAGATCTTTGGACATGCCAAGTGGTGTTCTACCATAGCTCCAAAAGGCCCACAGTAAGAAATCACCAACCTTCGGCTGCCTCCTTGGATCTTCTGTGCTCCCCATTTTGCTTCAAGTCTTCTCTCTTCAGCTCTGTCTTTCATTTAGAGCCTATTTCTCTGCTCCTTACTTTTAACTTTACTTAACAGAACCTGTTTCAGATTCCTGTCCTTGTCCCTTAACTTGGACTTCCTTCTGAGACCCCTTTCTGCTCCAGGCTCTGATTTGGGACCTTCCTCTCGGTTCAGGACCTCCCCCTGTCCCGCTCCCCATATCCTGCCCCCTGGGGGCAGCTTCTTTGAAATGGGGCTCCTCTTCAGGTCACCTGACCTGCTATTTCACGTTATTTCACTTTTCTTCTTTTTCTCCTGTACACGTGTGGAGTGCTCGTTCCTGGCCTAAAGATGGTGAAATCTACAAATTGCGCATGCGCAGAAGCCCCAGAAATAGAAACCCGAATGAACAATGTGTGGCCATTTTCCAGCGGGCACATGTGCAGAAGGCCTGGGGCCCACTGGGAACTGTAGCGCCTGAACTCTAAACTCCTGATCTCTGACCTGGATTTAAAATTTAAGGTAAGGACCTGGAGTTCATTACAACTGTTGGAATGTAGAAAATACAGCACCTAATTTGTGCACAGCAAGATTCCACAAACAGCAACATGGTTAATGACCCGACAGTCTGTTTCTGTAATGTTGGTCGAAGGGTAAATATTCACCAGGACACCCGGCGGAACTCCCCTACACTTCTTTGAAATAATGCCATGGGATCTTTTATAGCCACCTAACAGGACAATGGGGCCTCAGTTTAATATCTTAGCTGAAAGACAGTACCTCTGACAATGCAGCACTTGCTCAGTAGCATTGAGATGTCAGTCTCCGTTTTCTGCTCAAGCCCTGGGGCGAGACTTGAACCCCCCAGACTTGTGAAGGTGAGAGTGCTGATCTATGAGGAGTACCATTACTGGTCTTACAGTGCTCAAGTGGGGACCTTGTAAGAATCTTTCTGTGCCTGGATCTGATTTCTACAAGAAAGGAGGGAGGTAAAAAGAGAATATCTGAAGATATGTAGTAGGAGCAGCTGTCGGCCATAAGAGCCCTTCAAGCCTGCTTCACCATTCAATACAATGATGGCTGAGATTATATCAATATATGTATTAGGCTGAATCTTCTGAGGAATGGCGATCACCACTCTGCTGCTATTTTTTACAGAGTGCCGGAGCTCCACATTTCGGGCCCGATCCAAACCGGGCCCCTTCAGGAATGCAGAGCATGCTTGTCCTGAGAACCCTTCCTCCTGTGGCTGGCTGGATGCCCCATCTTACAGCACCAGCTGCCGCATTCAGTTAAGCCCTCAGTCACTAACACACCAACAAGCTTTGGGATAGCTACGTAGCTTTTCAGTGTGTTCATGAGTGAGTGTGAGTGAGGTAACTGAGAAGTGGGCAGGGTGGTGAGGTTGGGGGAGGGAAGTTGGAGGGTGAGGAGGGATTTGGAGGGTGATGAGGGAGTTGGAGGTTGGGGGAAAGTTGGAGGATTGTGGGACAAGTCAGAGGGTCGAGTTGGGGTTGGAAGGTTGAGGAGGGAGTCGGGGGTTGGGGGCAGCTGGGGGCTCTGTAGCAAGTCGAGGGGGCGGGGAGGGGGGGAGCGCGTGGTGGCCTCAGTTGTGTAGTTACCCAGGAGTTTGACATGGTTTTTCCCGGTCTAATATTCTCTGGGTAACTCTCCAGGTCAATAAGTCAAAACTGTCCAAGGTCTCCAACTCTAACTCAGAGACTGTTTTATTCTTTCATGGGATGTGGGCATCTCTGGCTGGGCCAGTATTTATTGCCCTTGAGAAGTTGGTGATGAGCTGTCTTCTTGAACTGCTGCAGTCCATGTGGTGTAGGTACACCCACAGTGCTGTTAGGAAGGGAGTTCCAGGATTTTGACCCAGCGACAGTGAAGGAACGGCGATATATTTCCAAGTCAGGATGGTGAGTGACTTGGAGGGGAACTTCCAGGTGGTGGTGTTCCCATGTGTCTGCTGCCTTCTAGATGGTGGGTTTGGAAGGTGCTGTCTAAGGAGCCTTGGTGAGTTAGAAACCATTTTAGGTGGTTCCAGACAAGTGGGAATTGCCCCTTGGAAGTTGAAATTTCTCAGGAAATTCCCATGAAGTCCTTACATTTGGACTTCCAAGTGATCCTGCAGCACATCTTCTGGGGTTCGTTCCCTCTGAGTCCAAAATCTGTCGATCTGAAGCTTGAATAAACTCAACATTCATGACCATCTGGGTTAGTGAGTCCCATAGATCCACAATACTTTGAGAGAAGAAATTTCTCTTCATCTCAGTAATAAATGGCCAACTCCTTAACCTGAGTGCAGACCCCCTCATTCTAGACACTCCAGCCAGAGGAAACATTCTCTCAGCATCGACCCTGCCAAACCCCTTCAGGACCCTTATACGTTTCAATAAGATCTTCACTTGCTGTTCCAATCCCAGAGACTACAAACCCATTCTACTCGATCTCTCTCATCCCAGAAAGTATCTTTAAACCTTTGTTATATTGCCTCTGAGGCAAACCTATCCTTTTATGGGTATGGTGATCAAACCTCTGCACATTTTTCAAAGTGGCCTCACTTAAAGTTCTGTACAATTACAGCAAGACTTGCTTATTCATGTTGTCCAACCCACTTGCAATAAAGGCCAACATCTCAACTGTTTTTCTAACTTCTTGCTGCATCTGCATGTTAACTTTCAATGTTTTGTGTATAAGGACACCGAAATCCATCTGAACGAGCAATTCAGAAGGCAAATGGTATGTGCATTGCAAGGGGATTTGAATACAGGAGTAAAGATGTCTTGCTGCATTTCTGTAGAGCCTTGGTGAGACCGCACCTAGAGTATTGTGTACAGTTTTGGTCCCCTTACCTAAGGGAGGATATACTTGCAATGGGGAGAGTGCAGCGGAGGCTCACCAGATTAATCACTGGGATGGCGGGACTGTCCTGTGAGGCGAGATTGAGGAAACTGGCCTGTACTCTCTAGAGTTTAGAAGAATGAGAGGTGATCTCATTGAAGTGTTCGAAATTCTTACAGGGCTTGACAGGTAGATGCAGGAGGGATGTTTCCCTTGGCTGTAGGGGGCCTAAAATCAGGGGATACTGTCTCAGAGTAAAGGGCAGGCCATTTAGGACTGAGATGAGGAGGAATTTCTTCACTGAGGGTGGTTGACTCTTTGGAATTCTCTACCCGAGAGGGCCGTGGAGGCTCAGTCATTGAGTATGTTTAAAGCAGAGATCGATATATTTCGAGGTACCAGTGACATCAAGGGAGACGGTGATAGTGTGGGAAGAAGCTGTTGAGGGAGAAGATCAGCCATGATCTAGTTAAGTGGCTGGACAGGCTCAAGGGGCCGAATGGTCTACTCCTGCTCCTATGTTCCTAACACCAACATTTAATAGTTTCACATTTAAAAACTACTGTGTTTCTAACCTGTCCACCAAATTGAATAGCTTCACATTTACCTACATTATACTCCTTGCACTTAACCTGTCTATATCCCTCTGTGAGCTCTCGATAGAATCATATGCAGGTTGTAGCAGAGAAGGAAGCCATTTGGTCCATCATATCTGTGCCAGCTCACTGCAGAAACAACTTGGCTAGTCCCATTCCCCTGTTCTTACCCTTGGCTTTGGAGTTCCTTTTCTCTCCAGCTGCTTATTCAAATAACTTTTGAAAGTGCCAGTTGACTAATCTAATTGTTTTTTTAATGAAGTAACTGAGAAGGTTGATGAAGGGAATGTGGTGGATGTTGTCTATGTGGATTTGAAGAAAACGTTCGACAAAGTACCACATAAAAGGCTGCTTAATGATATTGAGGCTCATGGAATAAGAGGGTCAGTGTAAGCTTGGATAAAAGCTTGGCTTATTGTAAATGGTTCTTTATCAGACTGGAGGATGGTAGACAGTAGTGTTCCCCATGCTAGGACCATTGCTTCTTAAATAATTTGGATATTGGAAAATGGTGAAAAATTTCACAACTTGCCAATGATACCAAACCTGGAAGAGTGACAAACAGTGAGATATAGATAGAATAGCAAAATGGACAAACAAGTGATAGATGGAATTTAATACAGAGAGTGGTGCGCTTTGGCAGAAGGGATAGGGAGAAGCAACATAGACTGCATAGCACAGTTCTGAAGAGTGTGCCAGGACAGAGGGGCCTGGGGTCCATGTGCATTGATCCATGAAAATTACAGGACATGTTAGGAGAGTGGTTAGCAAAGCATATGGGATTCTGTACTTCATAAATAGAGGCATTGAGTACAAAAGCAGGGAAGTTATGCTGAACCATTATAAAGCTTTATTAGGCCCCAATAGAACATTACGTCCAGTTGTGGTCACCACACTTTAGGAGGAATGTGACGGTCCTTGAGAGGGTGCCGAGGAGATTTACCAGAATGTTCCAGTAATGTGGCATTTTAGCTACAAGGTTAGTTTGGGGAAGCTGGGGTTGTTCTACTTGGAGCAAAGGAGATTGAGAGGAGTCAGTGGAATGGGCCTGCAGGAGACAGTCGAGAGCTGAGGAACACCTATAAATACAGACCGGGGATTCGCTTGAGGTCAACCTTGAATATTGAGGGGTATATGACATTCAAGAAGGATGGGAAGCTAGGTAAATGTTGCGGTGGGGTGGGGGAGGGGATGGGGGGGGCGGGGTAGCACTGCTAATCAAAGAGGACATTGGTACAATAGTTAGAGATCGCCTTGGTTCAGGAAATCAGGATGCAGAATCGGTTTAGGTGGCGATGAGGAATAGTAGGGGAAATAAGTCATTAGTGGGAGTGGTCTACAAATTCCCCTAACAGTCACCACAGCATAGACCAAGTATTCAAGAGGAAATACTCAAGAGATACAGGGACGGCAATAATCATGGATAGTTTTAATCTACACATAAACTGGAAAAATCAGATTGGTAGTATTAGCCTGGATGAGGAGTTCATAGAATGCTTTCGAGTTTCTTAGAGCAGTATATTCTGGAACCAATCAGAGAGCAGGTTATATTAGACTTGATTTGTGTAATGTAACAGGATTAATTAATGACCTTAGCGTAAAGGCACCTATAGGTAGCAGCGACCGCAATATGTTTGAATTTTACATCCAGTTAGAAAGGGAGAAGCATGGGTCTAAGACTATATCTTAAACAAGGGCAACTATGTGGGCATGAAAGCTGAGCTAGCTGAAGTGAACTGGAAAACTAGGCTAGAGGATAGATCAATATAGAAGCAGTGGCAGACATTTAAGGGGATATTTCAGAGTATTCAGAATAAGTACATTCCTATTATAAAAACAATTCTAAGGGGTGGACCCACCATCCGTGGATAACTGAAGAAGTTATGGAAAACATCAAACTTGAGAAAGTATACAGCTCCACAAAGATGTGTAGCAGGACAGATGATTGGTCAGAATATGAAGAATGGCAGAGAATGACTAAAAGTTTAAGCAGGAGAAAGAAATTAGAGTATGAGAGGAAGCTAGCTAAAAATATAAAAATGGATAACAAGAGAGCTACAGGTATTTTAACAGGGAAAGAGTAAGTAAAGTGAGTGTTGGTCCTCTAGAGAATGACAGTGGGGAGTTAATAAGAGGCAATATAGA
Organism: Carcharodon carcharias; assembly: GCF_017639515.1. Lineage (NCBI taxonomy): Eukaryota > Metazoa > Chordata > Chondrichthyes > Lamniformes > Lamnidae > Carcharodon > Carcharodon carcharias. The sequence continues at coordinate 108,702,626 of NC_054474.1, read as the reverse complement.
AATGGCGAAAGAAATGAACAAATATTTTGCTTCAGTGTTCACTTTAGAGGATACAAAAAACACTCCAGTAATAACTGTAAATCAGGAGGTGAAAGGGAGAGAGGAACTTGGTGAAATTGAAATCACAAGGGAAATGGTACTGAGTAAATTGATGGAGCTGTGGGCTGACAAGTCTCCAGGTCCCAGTGGATTATAACCTATGGTTTTAAAAGAGGTGGCTAATGAGGTAGTAAATGCTCTGGTGTTAATTTTCCAAAATTCACTAGATTTTGGAAAGGTTCTATCAAACTAGAAAGTAGCAAATATAACCCCTCTGTTCAAGAAGGGAGGGAGGCAGAAAACAGGAAACTATAGGCCAGTTTGCTTGACGTCTGTCGGGGGAAGTTATTAGAATCGATCATTAAGGCAGATATGGCTGGGCACTTAGAAAAGCTTAAGGTAATCAGGAAGAGTCAGAATGGTTTTGTGAAAGGAAAATCATGTTTCACCAATTTATTGGAGTTTTTTAAAGGACTAACATGCACAGTGGATAAAGAGGAGCCTGTAGTCATACTGTACTTGGATTTCCAGAAGGCATTTGATAAGGTGCCGCATCAAAGATTATTATGGAAAATAAAAGCACATGGTGTAGTGGGTAACATTAACATGGAAAGATGATTGGCTGGCTGGCAGGAAGCAGAGAGTATGCATAAATGGGTCTTTTTCTAATTGGCAGAATGTGACGAGTGACGTCCCACAGGGGTCTGGGCTGGGGCCTCAACTTTTTACGATTTACCTCAATTACTTAGATGAGGGTAGTGAAGAAATGGTAGCTACATTTTCAGATGAGACAAAGATAGGTAGGAAAGTATGTTGTGAAGAAGACATGTGGAGGTTGCAGATGGATATAGATAGGTTGAGTTAGTGGGCAAAGATCTGGCAAATGGAGTTTAATGTGGGAAAATGTGAAATTGTTCACTTTGGCAGGAAGAATTAAAAGGCAGAGTGTTACTTAAATGGAGAACGATTGCATAATTCTGAGGTGCAGAGGGATCGAGGTGTTCCAGTACATGAGTCAGAAAAAGTTAATGTGCAGGTTCAGGAAGTAATAAAGAAGGCTAATGGAATGTTATCTTTTATTACGAGAGAGACTGAACATAAAAATAAGGCTGTTATACCGAGCTTTGGTGAGACCATACCTCGAATACTGTGTGCTGTTTTGGTCTCCTTATTTAAGGAAGGATTTAAATGAATTGGAGGTGGTTCAAAAGAGGTTTACTAGATTGATACCTGGAATGAGTGGGTTGTCTTATAAGGATAGGTTAGACAGGCTCGGCTTATTTCCACTCAAGTTTAGAAGAATGAGGGGTGATTTCATTGAAGTATACAAGATCCTGAACAGCCTTGACAAGGCAGTCATCAAAAGGATGTTTCCTTGTGTGGGTGAGTCCAGCAATAGAGGGCAATGTTTTAAAATTAGGGGCCACCCTTTTCGGACAAAGATGAGGAGAATATTTTTCTCTCAGAGCGTTGTGCAACTTTGGAACTCTTTGTCTCAGAAAATGTTAGAAGTAGGGGTCATTGAATATTTTTTAGGCAGAGTTGGATAGCTTCTTATTAGGCAAGGGAATCAAAGGTTATTGGGGTTAGATGGGAATGTGGAATTCAAAGCACAAACAAATAAGCCATGATCTTAATTAATGGTGGAGCAGGCTCGAGGGGCCGAATGGTCCACTGCTGTTCCTATTTCTTATGTTGTCATGTTCTTATTTGATAGAGGTGTATGAGATTATGAAAGATTTAGATAGGGTAGATAAGAAAAAACTGTTCCCATTGGCTGATAGCCAAAGGGACACAGATATAAGGTTTTGGGTAAGAGATGCTGGGGGGATGCGAGGAAGGAATTTTTTACACAGCGTGTGGTAATGACCTGGAACACACTGCCCTTGAGGATGGTGGAAGCAAAAACAATGATTTCAAAAAGAAATTGGATGGGCACTTGAAGTAAATAAACTTGCAGGACTGGGGGACAGAGTGGGGTCATGGGACTGTCTAGATTGTTCTATTGAGAGCTGACATGGACTTAATAGGCTGCATGTCCTCCTGAACTGTAAATTACTCTATAAATCTGCCTCCAGCACACTGTCAGGCAGTCCATTCCAGATTCTAACCATTCTCTGCATTCAATTTTTCCTCATTGCTTCTTTTGCCAATCACCTTAGATCTGTGCCTCTGGTTCTCGATCCTTCCCCAATGGGAACAGTTTCTCCCTATCTACTCTGTCCAAACCCCTCATGATTTTGAATACCTCAAGAAGATCTCGTTTCAACTTTCTTCAAGGAGAACAGCCCTAATTTCTTCAATCTGTCTACATAATTGAAGTTGCTCATCCCTGGAACCATTCTTGTGAATCTTTTCTGTACCCTCTCTAATGCCTTCACGTCCTTTTTAAAGTGTGACACCAGAACTGGATGCAATACTTCAGTTGCAGCTGAACCAGTGTTTTATACGGGTTTAACATAATTTCCTTCCTCAATGCCCCTGTTGACAAAGCCCAGGATACTGTCTGCTTTATTAACCACTTTCTCAATATGTGCTGCCACCTTCAATGAATTAGACACATATACACCCAGGTCCCTCTGCTCCTGCACCCTCTTTAGAATTGTAGTCTTTATTTGATATTGTTTCTCCTCCTTTCAGCCAAAATGAATCACCACACTTCTCTGCATTAAATTCATCTGCCAACTGTCTGCCCATTCCACCAGTCTGTCCATGTCCTCTTGAAGCCTATCTCTATCCAGCTCACAGTTCCCAATATTGCAAAGTTTGTGACACCTGCAGATTGCAGTGCCCTGTACACTCAAGTCAAGGTCATTAATATAAATGAGGAAACGCAGGGATCCTGACAGCAGTCCCTAGGAAACTCTGCTAATTTTCCTTCTTTGTTTAGGCTTGGAGGGCCGAAGGGCCTGTTCTGTGCTGTACTTTTCTCTGTTTGCATCTTCCTCACAACATACATTCCAAACTAACATTGTATTGTATTTTCAACAAAGTTGGATATATTAAACCCAGTCCCTTCATCTAATATAGATTGTAAATAGCTGAGGGCCTAGGACTGATCCTTTTGGTACCTCACCAACTTCAATCTGCCAACCTGAAAATGACCTATTTATTCCTACTCTCTGGTTTTCTGTCCATTAACCAATCATATATCCATGTTAATATATCATCCTCAATCCCATGATATACAACAGCCTTTCATGTGGCACCTTATTGAATGCCTTCTGAAAATCCAAATGTACCACATCAACTGGTTTCCCTTTATCAACCTTGCTGGTTACATCCTCAAAAAACTATAATAGATTGGTATATCAATAAAAAGAGAGAGAGAGAGAGAGAGAGATGCAGAGCACAAACTGGATAAATTCTTAACTTTTTAATCTCTTTAAGCTCTTGAAGGCATTCAATAAGGTGCCACATGAAAGGCTGTTGTATATCATGGGATTGAGGGTGATATATTAACATGGATATATGATTGGTTAATGGACAGAAAACCAGAGAGTAGGAATAAATGGGTCATTTTCAGGTTGGCAGGTTGAAGTTGGTGAGGTACCAAAAGGATCAGTCCTAGGCCCTCAGCTATTTACAATCTATATTAGATGAAGGGACTGGGTGTAATATATCCAGAGCACAAACTGGATGAACTCTTCACTGTTTTTAATCTCTTTAAGCTCCTGAAGTTGTGAAGAATGAACGATATACATTCAGCCCTGATTGGTGGGGTCTAGGTTGTCTCTTGTATGAGATGATTGAAGGACAGTCACCATTTCAACAGCGCAAGAAAAAGATCAAAAGGGAAGAGGTGGAAACCCGGGTCAAGGAAGGACAGGAGACCTACTCTGCCAAGTTCTCGATGGAAGCACGTTCACTGTGTCAGATGGTGAGTCTCCTTCACTACGAAATTCCTGCTGAGTGTTGTGTGTTACCCACGCTGGGAACCAATATGGCAGCAATAACAGGGGAGTCACTGAGACTTTTTCTAAACCTCAAAGTCAACTGATTGATTACAATGGTAAATATGGAAAAGATGTGTAACATTTAATACATTCCAAGTAACTCCTGTTCCTCCAGGGCTATAAACCAGTGAGAGAGAGGGAGTGAGAGTTTGGAGGAGACTTTGGGTCTGCCTGTTACAGAGGTTCAGAGCCACAGGAAACAAAAATCCAGGTGTGACATCACAGGAAAGCTATAAGTTGTTTGGCTGGTGAGTGTTAGGAGCATAGGAAATAGGGTCAGGAGTAGGCCATTCAACCCATCAAGCCTGCTGCACCATTCAGTTAGATCATGGCTAATGATCTACCTCAATGCCATCTTGCTACGCTATTCCCATATCCCTTGATATCCAAAAATCCATCAATCTCTGCTGTGAACATTCTCAATGACTGAGCTTCCACGGCCCTCTGGGGTAGAGAATTCAAAAGATTCACCACCCTCTGACTGAAGAAATTCCTCTTCATCTCAGTCTTAAATGAGACTATGTCCCCTGGATCTAGACCCCTGAGCCAAGGGAAACATCCTCCTGCAACTACCCTGTTGTTATGACCCAACAGTTGGTAAAGGCTGAGTTATTTAAAATCCCAGAGGGAAACTTTAAACAACTGTCATAACCTATATTTTCAACTGGTACATTTGAGGTGCAGCTCTGAATTCAGAAATGAAACCACCAAGCCTCCAGAAGTTTTTATATAAATTAAATACTTATTCATTTAACAAGGATTTAAGCACATACACATCTTCAAATTACGACCATAATAATTTTTAAACAAATCCCCAAATTGATCACTCCCACGTAAATCTTCACCAGAGCAACAATAACTCATAAACTAAACAGACACCAGCCAAAGCACATTTTATCTTACAAATTCAAAATAAGGTTCTTTCAATTTGTTCCTTCGCAGACACACTGGTAGGCTTACAGGCTTAGATCTTATATGCCTCTGACTCACACACAAAACTCTCCTGTATATACCTAGCCTTCCCTTTGAATGTAAATTCTCATTGTATCATCAAGCCCTTTGAACTCCACCTCTTCTAACAATAAAACCCCTTTCATAGAATCAATTTTATTAATAATATATACATATTGCTTGGTGTCTCTTAGCTAGGTGCAAGATTTCACCCCCAGGCTTTGAATAGTTTATTCAGCAAAATACCCTCTACCTACTGTTTACATCTCAAAACCATTATACCTCAAAGCACCCAGACTAGCTTGCTTAATCCAAATAACACACACACACTCACACCCTCAGGCACACTCCCCACTACCTGTCCAATTTAAAATAGTTTCCAATAACATTATCTACATTAATATCTTCATGATACCTGTCGAGCCCTGTAAGAATTTTATACACTTCAATGAGGTCACCTCTCATTCTCCTAATCTCCAGAGAATACAAGCCCAGTCTCCTCAACCTCTCCTCATAGGACGATCCTGCCATTGCCGGGATTAGTCTGGGGACACTCCGTTGCACACCCTCTATGGCAAGTATATCCTTCCTTAGGTAAGGACACCAAAACTGTACACAATACTCCAGGTGCGGTCTCACCAAGGCTCTACAGAACTGCAGCAAGACATCTTTACTCCTGTATTCAAATCTCCTTGCGATGAAGGCCAACATGTCATTTTCCTTCCTAATTGCTTGCTACATCTGCATATTAGCTTTCAGTGACTCATTAACAAGGACACACAGGTCCCTTTGGACATCAACACTTCCCAATTTCTCCCCATTTAAGAAATATTCTGCCTTTCTGTCTTTTCTACCAAAGTGGATAACTTCACATTTTTCCCCATTATATTCTATCACCCATGTTCTTGCTCACTCACTTAGCCTGTCTAAATCCCCTTGAAGTCTCTTTGCATACTCCTCACCACTTATATTCCCACCCAGTTTTGTGTGATCTGCAAACTTGGAAACATTACATTAGGTCCCCACATCCAAATCATTGATATAAATTGTAAATAGCTGGGATCCAAGCACTGATCCTTGTGGTAACCCATTAGTCACAGCCTGCCAACCTGAGAATGATCCATTTAATCCTAGTCTGTTTTCTGTCCATTAACCATAGAAACATAGAAACTAGGAGTAGGTCATTTGGCCCTTCGAGCCTGCTCTGCCATTCATTATGAACATGGCTGATCATCCAACTCAATAGCCTGCTCCCGCTTTCTCCCGATATCCTTTGATCCCTTTTCCCCCAAGAGCTATATCTAACTCCTTCTTGAAAACATAATATTTTGGTCTCAAATACTTTCTGTGGTAACGAATTCCACAGGCTCACCACTCTCTGGGTGAAGAAATTTCTCCTCATCTCAGTACTAAATGGTCTATCGCATAACCTCAGACTGTGACCCCTGGTTCTGGACTCCCCCCTGTGACTGTGACCCCTGGTTCTGGACTCCCCCACCATTGGGAACATCCTTCCTGCATCTACCCTGTCCAGTCGTGTTAGAATTTTATAGGTTTCTATGAGATCCCCCTCATTCTTCTGAACTCCAGCAAATATAATCATAATTAACCCAATCTCTCCTCATATGTTAGTCCCACCATCCCAGGAATCAGACTGGTAAACCTTCGCTGCACTCCCTCTATAGCAAGTACATCCTTCCTCAGGTAAGATCAAAACTGCACACAACGTTCCAGGTGTGGTCTCACCAAGGCCCTGTATAATTGCAGAAAGACATCCCGGTTCCTGTACTCGAATTCTCTGGCTATGAAGGCCAACATACCATTTGCCTTCTTTACCGCCTGCTGCACCTGCATGCTTACCTTCAGCGACTGGTATACAAGGACACCCAGGTCTCGTTGTACATTCCCCTCTCTCAATTTATATCCATTCAGATAATCTGCCTTCCTGTTTTTGCTACCAAAACGGATAACCTCACATTTATCCAAATTATACTGCATCTGCCATGCATTTGCCCACTCACTCAGCTTTTCCAAATCACACTGAAGCATCTCTGCATCACCCTCACAGCTCACCCTCCCACCCAGCTTTGTGTCATTTGCAAATTTGGAGATATTACATCTAATTCCCTCATCTAAATCATTAATATATATTGTGAATAACTGGGGTCCCAATTCTCATCCAGTGTATTACCCACAATCCTATGTGCTCTAATTTTGTTTACTAATCTCTTGTGTGGGATCTTATCAAAAGCTTTCTGAAAATCCAAATACACCACATCCACTGCTTCCCCTTTATCTATTCTGCTAGTTACATCCTCAGAAAAACTCCAACAGATTTGTCAAACATGATTTTCCTTTCATAAATCCATGTTGACTCTGCCTAATCCTACCATTATTTTCTAAGTGTTCAGTTATCACACCCTTTATAATAGATTCTAGCACTCTCCCTACTACTAATGTCAGGCTAATAAGTCTGTAATTCCTTGTTTTCTCTCTCCCTCCTTTCTTAAACAGTGGGATTACATTTGCTACCTTCCAATCTGCAGGAACCGTTCCACAATACATAGAGTTTTGGAAGATGATCACCAAGACATTCACATCTCTGCAGCCACATCTTTCAACACTCTGGGATGTAGATTCAACAATTTTAAGGATCTTTGTTCAGTTTTTAAAATTTTAAAAATAGCAATGAGACATCTATATATTTTATAAAAATATACAGTGTGAGATAATATCAAACTTAAAGAAAAAGCATATCATCATGCAAAGACAGATGGCAGGTCACAAGATTGGACAGAATATAAGGAACAGCAAAGAATAACTAAAATATTAATGAGGAGGGAAAAATTAGAGTACAAGAGAAAGCTGGCTAAAAATATAAAGACAGATAATAAGAGTTTCTATAGATATTTAAATAAGAAAAGAGCTAACAAAGTGAGCATTGGTCCCATAGAAAGTGAGTCTGTGGAATTGATAATGGAAAACAAGGAAATAGCAGGTGAATTGAACAGGTGTTTTGCACTGGTTTTCACTATAGAGGATTTGAGTAACACCCCAGGAGTAGCTGTAAATCAGGAAATGGAAGGGAGTGAGGAACTCAGGGAAATTGCAATCACCTGGAATGTGGTACTGAGCAAATTGTTGGAGCTGCGAGCTGTTAAGTCCCCGGATCCTAATGGACTTCATTCTAGGGCCTTAAATGAAGTGACTAGTGAGATAGTTGATGCACTGATTTTAATTTTCCAAAATTCTCTAGACTCGGGGTAGGTTCCATTAGATTGGAAAACAGCAAATGTAACTCCTTTATTCAAAATAGAGGGAAACAGAAAGCAGGAAACTACAGGCCAATTAGCCTAACATCCTGTCATAGGGAAAATATTAGAAGCTATTATTAAAGATGTTATAGCAGGGCACTAAGAAAAAATCAAGGCAATCAGGCAGAGTCAACATGGTTTTGTAAAAGGAAAATCATGTTTAATCAATTTATCGGAGTTCTTTGAAGGAGTCACATGTGCTGTTGATAAAGGGGAACTGGTGGATGTACTATACTTAGATTTCCAGAAAGCATTTGAAAAGGTGCCACATCAAAGATTATTGCAGAAAACAAAAGTTCATGGTGTTGGGGGTAACATATTGGCATGGATAGAAGATAACTGGCTAACAGGAAACAGGAAGTATCCATAAATATGTATTTTTCAGGTTAGCAAGATGTAACGAGTGTTGTGTCACAAGGATCAGTGCTGGGACCTCAACTATTCACAATTTATATAAAGTAGTTGGATTAAGGGATCAGTGATATGCTTACTAAATTTGCTGATGACACAAAGATAGCTAGGGAAGTAAGTTGTGAAGGGCACATAAAGAAGGGGCATAGATTGGTTAAGTGAGTGGGCAAATATCTGGCAAATGGAATATAATGTTGGAAAATGTGAAAATATCCATTTTGGCAGGAAGAATAAAAGGGAAGCTTATTATCTAAATCATGAGAGGTTGCAGAGCTCAGAGATTCAGAGGGACCTGGGTGTCCTAGTGCGTGAATCTCAAAAGGTTATAATGCAGTACAGCAGGTAATTAGGAAAACTAATAGAATGTTATCATTAATTGTGAGGGGAATTGATTACAAAAGTAGGGAGGTTATGCTTCAGTTCTACAGGGCATTGGTGGCAGCACATTTGGAGTACTGTGTACAGTATTGGTCTCCTTATTGAAGGAAGGACGTAACTGCATTGGAAGCAGTTCAGAGAAGGTTTACCAGTCTAATGCCAGGAATGGGTAGGTTGCCTTATGAGGAAAGGTTGGACAGGTTAGGCTTGCATCCGCTGGAATTTAGAAGAGTAAGAGACAATTTGATTGAAACCTTTAAGATCCTGAGGGGTCTTGACAGGGTGGATGCAGAGAGGATGTTTCCTCTTGTGGGAGAATCTAGAACGAGGGGTCACTGTTTAAAAATAAGGGGTCGCTCATTTAAGACAGAGATGAGGAGAATATATTTTCTCTCAGAGTGTCCTGAGTCTCTGGAACTCTCTTCCTCAAAAGGCGGTGGAAGCAGAGTCTTTGAATATTTTAAAGGCAGAGCTAGATAGATTCTTGATTAACAAGGGGGTGAAAGGTTATCAAGAATAAGCTGCAAGTTACAGTCAGATCAGCTGTGATCTTATTGAATGGTAGAGCAGGCTCGAGGGGCCGAATGGCCTAGTCCTGCTCCTAACATGTATTTTTGTATTTAATAAAGCATGCAGTATACTGGGCTTTATTAATAGTGGCATAGAATACAAGAGCAGGATTAGCTTAACTTCTACAAACATAGAAAAAAAAATGGGAACAGGAGTAGGTCATAGTTGGGAGGGCGGGTCATTGCCTGGCACTTGTGTCGCACAAATGATACTTTCCACTTGTCAGCCACATTGGGGTTGGTGGGAGGGGTTGGAGCAGGAGGGTGGGTTTGGGTGAGGAGGGGTTGTTGGAGAGGGGAGATCTGGGTGGGATAGGTTTGTGGGGGAGAGTTGGAGAGAGTGGGTTTAGCTGGACAGGGGTTGGTGCGGGGGTGGGGGGTGGGTATGAGGGGCAGGGATTTGGAGGATGGGCCTGAAGGGGAAGGGTTGGGAGGGTGGGCCTGAGGGGGAGGGGTTGGGAGGGTGGACCTGAGGGGGAGGGGTTGTGAGAGTGGGCCTGAGGGGGAGGGGTTGGGAGGGTGGACCTGAGGGGGAGGGGTTGTGAGAGTGGGCCTGAGGGGGAGGGGTTGGGAGGGTGGGCCTGAGGGGGAGGGGTTGGGAGGGTGGGTCTGTGGGGGAGGGGTTGGGAGGGTGGGCCTGAGGGGGAGGGGTTGAGAGGGTGGGTCTGTGGGGGAGGGGTTAGGAGAGTGAGTCTGTTGGGGAGGGGTTGGGAAGGTGGGCCTGAGCTTGAGGGGTTGGGAGGGTGGGTCTGTGGGGGAGGGGTTGGGAGGGTGGGTCTGTGGGAGAGGGGTTGGGAGGGTGGGCCTGAGGGGGAGGGGTTGGGAGGGTGGGTCTGTGGGGGAGGGGTTGGGAGAGTGAGTCTGTTGGGGAGGGGTTGGGAGGGTGGGTCTGTGGGAGAGGCGTTGGGAGGGTGGGCCTGAGCTTGAGGGGTTGGGAGGGTGAGTCTGTGGGGGAGGGGTTGGGAGGGTGGGCCTGAGCTTGAGGGGTTGGGAGGGTGAGTCTGTGGGGGAGGGGTTGGGAGGGTGGGCCTGAGTTTGAGGGGTTGGGAGGGTGGGCCTGAGTTTGAGGGGTTGGGAGGGTGGGTCTGTGGGGGAGGGGTTGGGAGGGTGGGTCTGTGGGAGAGGGGTTGGGAGGGTGGGCCTGAGGGGGAGGGGTTGGGAAAGTGAGTCTGTGGGGGAGGGGTTGGGAGGGTGGGCCTGAGCTTGAGGGGTTGGGAGGGTGGGTCTGTGGGGGAGGGGTTGGGAGGGTGGGTCTGTGGGAGAGGGGTTGGGAGGGTGGGCCTGAGGGGGAGGGGTTGGGAGGGTGGGCCTGAGGGGGAGGGGTTGGGAGGGTGGGCCTGAGGGGGAGGGGTTGGGAGGGTGGGTCTGTGGGGGAGGGGTTGGGAAAGTGAGTCTGTTGGGGAGGGGTTGGGAGGGTGGGCCTGAGCTTGAGGGGTTGGGAGGGTGGGTCTGAGCTTGAGGGGTTGGGAGGGTGGGCCTGAGGGGGAGGGGTTGGGAGGGTGGGCCTGAGCTTGAGGAGTTGGGAGGGTGGGTCTGTGGGGGAGGGGTTGGGAGGGTGGGCCTGAGCTTGAGGAGTTGGGAGGGTGGGTCTGTTGGGGAGGGGTTGGGAGGGTGGGCCTGAGCTTGAGGGGTTGGGAGGGTGGGTCTGTGGGGGAGGGGTTGGGAGGGTGGGTCTGTGGGAGAGGGGTTGGAAGGGTGGGCCTGAGGGGGAGGGGTTGGGAGGGTGGGCCTGTGGGGGAGGGGTTGGGAGGGTGGGTCTGTGGGGGAGGGGTTGGGAGGGTGGGCCTGAGGGGGAGGGGTTGAGAGGGTGGGTCTGTGGGGGAGGGGTTGGGAGAGTGAGTCTGTTGGGGAGGGGTTGGGAGGGTGGGCCTGAGCTTGAGGGGTTGGGAGGGTGGGTCTGTGGGGGAGGGGTTGGGAGGGTGGGTCTGTGGGAGAGGCGTTGGGAGGGTGGGCCTGAGTTTGAGGGGTTGGGAGGGTGAGTCTGTGGGGGAGGGGTTGGGAGGGTGGGCCTGAGCTTGAGGGGTTGGGAGGGTGAGTCTGTGGGGGAGGGGTTGGGCGGGTGGGCCTGAGTTTGAGGGGTTGGGAGGGTGGGCCTGAGTTTGAGGGGTTGGGAGGGTGGGTCTGTGGGGGAGGGGTTGGGAGGGTGGGTCTGTGGGGGAGGGGTTGGGAGGGTGGGTCTGTGGGGGAGAAGGAGGGAGGGTGGGCCTGAGCTTGAGGGATTGGGAGGGTGGGCCTGAACTTGAGGGGTTGGGAGGGTGGGCCTGAGGGGGAGGGGTTGGGAGGGTGGGCCTGAGCTTGAGGGGTTGGGAGGGTGGGTCTGTGGGGGAGGGGTTGGGAGGGTGGGCCTGAGCTTGAGGAGTTGGGAGGGTGGGTCTGTGGGGGAGGGGTTGGGAGGGTGGGCCTGATCTTGAGGGGTTGGGAGGGTGGGCCTGTGGGGGATGGGTTGGGAGGGTGGGCCTGTGGGGGAGGGGTTAGGAGGGTGGGCCTGAGCTTGAGGGGTTGGGAGGGTGGGCCTGAGGGGGAGGGGTTGGGAGGATGGGCCTGAGCTTGAGGGGTAGGGAGGGTGGGTCTGTGGGGGAGGGGTTGGGAGGGTGGGCCTGAGTTTGAGGAGTTGGGAGGGTGGGTCTGTGGGGGAGGGGTTGGGAGGGTGGGCCTGAGCTTGAGGAGTTGGGAGGGTGGGTCTGTGGGGGAGGGGTTGGGAGGGTGGGCCTGAGCTTGAGGGGTTGGGAGAGTGGGCCTGTGGGGGATGGGTTGGGAGGGTGGGCCTGTGGGGGAGGGGTTGGGAGGGTGGGCCTGTGGGGGAGCGGTTAGGAGGGTGGGCCTGAGCTTGAGGGGTTGGGAGGGTGAGTCTGTTGGGGAGGGGTTGGGATGGTGGGCCTGCAGGGGAGGAGTAAGTGTGTTTCTGCGTAAAGATGGCAGCTGATGACACTCACTGTTTCCACAGTTACTAAGGAAAGACCCGCAAGAACGATTGGGCTGCTGTGGGAGGGGCTCATCCGACATAAAAGAGCACCCCCTGCTTCAGAACATTAACTTCAAACGGCTGGAAGCAGGAATGGTGCCATCTCCATTTGTACCTGATGTAAGGTCCTCATTTACAACCTTCCCTCCCTTACCCACAAGTAAATGAAGGTAAATGACCTGTAGGCAGTCACAGTCAGTAAGGCTGGAGAGAAAAATGCAAGTGGGGCAGATTATAGGTGAGCAGGAGTGGGTGCAGGAGGGGATGAGGCAGGAGTGAGGGTAGGGATTTGGGGAAGAGGGTGGGAATTTGGGGAAGAGGATGGAGAGTGGGGAAGAGGGTGGGGTGTTGGAGAGGGGTTGAGGAAGAGGGTGGGGCATTAGGGAGGGGTTGGGGCATTGGGGAGGGGGTGGGAAAGGGGTTGCAATGTTGGGAAGATAGTGGGGAGTTGGGGGGCAGAAAAAGGACAATGTTGGGAGGGTGCAAAGAGGTGGGCAGAGGTGAGAGTGAGGTCAGAGTATGACGGTAGTTGGAGGAAGAGGCATTTTGTTTAAGTTAAAGTACATAAATGAGATGTGGGCTTCGCTGGCTGGGCCAGCATTATTGCCCATCCCTAGTTGCCCTTGAGGTGTTGGTGAGTTGCCTTCTTGAACCGCTGCAGTCCCTGTGGTGTAGGCATACCTACAATGCTGTTAGGAAGAGAGTTCCAGATTTTGACTCAGCAACAGTGAAGGAACAGTGATATATTTCCTAGTCAGGATGGTGAGTGACTTGGAGGGGAACTTCCAGGTGGTGGTGTTCCCATCTATCTGCTGCCCTTGTCCTTCTAGATGGTAGTGGTCATGGATTTGGAAGGTGCTGTCTAAGGAGTCTTGGTGAATTCCTGCAGTGCATCTTGTAGATGGTATACACTGCTGCTACTGTGCGCCAGTGGTGGAGGGAGTGAATTTTTGTGGATATGGTGCCAATCAAGTGGACTGCTTTGTCCTGGATGGTGTTGAGCTTCTTGAATGTTGAGGGAGCTGCACTCATCCAGGCAAGTGGGGAGTATTCCATCACATTCCTGACTTGTGCCTTGTAGATGGTGGACTGGCTCTGGGGAGTCAGGAGGTGAGTTACTCATCACAGGATTCCAAGCCTCTGACCTGCTCTTGTAGCCACAGTATTTATATGGCTAGCCCAGTTCAGATTCTGGTCAATGGTAACCCCAGGGGGATTCAACGATAGTAATGTCATTGAACATCAAGAAGCGATGGTTAGTATCTCTCTTGTTGAGGATGGTCATTGCCTGACACTTGTGTGGCACGACTGTTACTTGCCACTTGTCAGGCCAAGCCTGGATTTTGTCCAGGTCTTGCTGCATTTGGACATGGACTGCTTCAGTATGTGAGGAGTTGCGAATGGTGCTGAACATTGTGCAATCATCAGCGAATATCCCCATTTCTGACCTTATGCAGAGAAGATCAAGAAACGTAGGGGTCTATAAAACTTCCCAGTAAGTAAGATTTGGGTTGGGTAGAGTATAAATCAGGAAAGGAGAGGTCAATTTAATGGGGGTAATGGAGTTACAGAGGAATAGAGGTTGATGGAGTAGAGAAGGATTTCCGAGAGTTGTGGTAGAGACGTTGCATATTTTAAAGGAAAATTGGATGAACAATTGAAGTAGAAGAAGAGAGCGGAATTAGCTTGAGATTGATACAGGGCTACGGGGATAGAGTGGGTCAGTGGGATTAGTTTGGGATTGATACACGGATATGGGGAGAGGGTGGGGCAGTGGGTTTAGTGTGGGATTGATACAGGGCTTTGGGGAGAGAGTGGGGCAGTGGGATCAGTTTGGGATTAATACAGGGCGATGGGGAAAGAGCAGGGCAGTGGGATTAATTTAGTTTTGACACAGGTTTATGGGGAGAGTGTGGGCCAGTGGGATTAATTTAGTATTGATACAGGGATATGGGGAAAAAGTGGGGCAGTGGGATTCGTTTGGGATTGATATAGGGTAATGGGGAGGGAGCGGGGCAGTGGGATTCGTTTGGGATTGATTCAGGTTTAAAGGAAGAGAGCGGGGCAGTGAGATTAGTTTGGGATTGGTACAGGTCTATGGGAAAAGAGTGGGGCAATGGGATTAATTTGGTATTGATACAGGTCTTTGGGGAGATAGTGGGACATTGGCATTAGTTTGGGATTGATACAGGGCTATTAGGAGAGAGCGGGGCAGTGGGATTAGTTTGGGATTGGTACAGGTCTATTGGGAGAGAGTGGGGCTGTGGGATTAGTTTGGGACTAACACAGGGCTATGGGGAGAGAGTGGGGCAGTGGTACTAGTTTGGGATTGATACAGTGCCATGGGGAGGGAGCAGGCCGGTGGGATTAGTTTGGGATTGATTCATGTTAAAAGGATGAGAGCGGGGCAGTGGGATTAGTTTAGTATTGACACAGGCCTACGGGGAGAGAGTGGGGCTGTGGGATTAGTTTGGGACTGATACAGGGATATGAGGAGAGGGTGGAGCAGTGGGATTAGTTTTGGATGGCTACAGGACTATGGCAAAAGAGTGGGGCAGTGGTATTACTTTGGGATTGATACAGAGATATGGGGAGAGAGCGGGGCAGTGGGATTAGTTTGGCATTGATACATGGTTATGGGGGGAATGCGGAGCAGTGGGATTATTTTCGGATTGATACAGGTCTATGGGGAGAGAGTGGGCCAGTGCAATTCATTTGAGATTGATACAGGGCTATGGAGAGAGCGCGGGACAGTGGGATTAGTTTGGGATTGATACAGGGATATGGGTTGAGAGTGGGTCTGTTGGATTAGGTTGGGATTGATACAGGGTGATGAGGAGTGAGGGGGGCAGTTGGATTAGTTTGGGATTGATGCAGGGCTATGGAGAGATGGCAGGTCTGTGGGTTTAGTTTGGGATTGATACAGGTCTATGGAGCGAGGCTGGGACTGTGGCATTAGTTTCAAAATAATGCAGGGCTATGGGGATTGTCCAGTGGGATTAGTTTGGAATTGATACAGGGACATAAGGAGAGAGTGGGCCTGTTGGATTAGTTTGGGATTGATACAGGGCGATGGGGAGGGAGCAGGCCAGTGGGATTAGTTTGGGATTGATTCAGGTTAAAAGGAAGAGAGCGGGGCAGTGGGATTAATTTGGGATTGATACATGTTTACTGGGAGAGACTGGAGCAGTGGGATTAGTTTGGGATTGATATATGATTATGGGGGGAGAGCTGGGCAGTGAGATTATTTTGGGATTGATACAGGTCTATGGAGAGAGGGTGGGGCAGTGGAATTCATTTGGGATTGATACAGGGCAATGGAGAGGGAGCAGGCCAGTGGGATTAGTTTGGGATTGATTCATTTTAAAAGGAAGAGAGCGGGGCAGTGGGATTAGTTTAGTATTGACACAGGTTTACGGGGAGAGAGTGGGGTAATGGGATTAATTTGGGACTGATACAAGGATATGAGGAGAGAGTGTGGCAGTGGGATTATTTTGGGATTGATACATGGTTATGGGGGGAGTGCGGAGCAGTGGGATTATTTTGGGATTGATACAGGTCTATGGGGAGATAGTGGGGCAATGCGATTCGTTTGGGATTGATACAGGGCTTTGGAGAGAGCACGGGACTGTGGGATTAGTTTGGGATTGATACAGGGTTATAAGGAGAGAGCGGGGCAGTGGGATTAGTTTGGGATTGATAGAGGGCGATGGGGAGGGAGCCGGCCAGTGGGATTAGTTTGGGATTGATATATGGTTATGGGGGGAGAGCGGGGCAGTGAGATTATTTTGGGATTGATACAGGTCTATGGAGAGAGAATAGGGCAGTGGGATTCGTTTGGGATTGGTACAGGTCTATTGGGGGAGTGTGTGGCAGTGGTATTAGTTTGGGATTAATGCAGTGATATGGGGAGAGAGCGGGGCAGTGGGATTAGTCTGGGATTAATATAGGTCTATGGGGAGAGAATGGGGCATTGGGATTCGTTTGGGATTGATACATGATTATGGGGGGAGAGCAGGGCAGTGGAATTATTTTGGGATTGATACATGGTTATGGGAGGAGAGCGGGGCAGTGGGATTATTTTGGGATGGATACACGTCTATGGGGAGAGAATGGGGCAGTGGCATTCGTTTGGGATTGATACAGGGATATGGGGAGAAAGTGGCACAGTGGGATTAGTTTGGGAATGATGCAGATCTATGAGGAGAGGGTGGGGCAGTGGGGTTAGTTTGTGATTGATACAGGGTGATGAGGAGAGAGCAGCACAGTGGGAATATTTACTCTGACTCTGAATAACAATCTTTACTCTCACTCTGTGCTTTGTGTTGAAGCCAGTTCACGATCCATTCTGCCACTTGTCCCCTGATTCCACAATCTCTGACCTTACTGGTTGGATTGTTATGTGGTGCCTTCTGGACAATTAAATACATCTAGTGCAATTACAGTTGCCTACTCTGTTACGTCTTCATAAAATTCAGTAACGTTGGTTAAATAATATTTTCCCTTTTGAAATCCATGCCAACTATTTATTATTATATTTTAGGTTTCTAGACATTTTCCTGTTCTTTCCTTTAGTTGGGATTCTATTCAATTTCCCAGCACTGATGTTAAACTGACTGCTCTATAGCTCCCGGGACATGACTGATCTTTTTAAAATAAAGGAATTATATTAGCTATCCACCAGCCCTCTGAATTGTTAAAATGAAATATTAAAAATTTGTAATAATATCTTTTCTACCTTTTTCCTAGATTCTTTTAAAATGAGATGATGCAATCCATCTCCTCAAGAGGCTTTATCCTCTTTAAATTTGTTTATTAAATATTTCAACTCTTTGTGTTTTACATGTGATTATCATTTTCAATCCCAACTTCTGATGTCATGTTTGCCTGATCTGTCTTCCTGGTAAATACTGAAGCAAATTAATGATTTAATATTTCAAGCATTTTGCTGCCTGTGATTTTATCCAGGTTATGCCTTAAGTGGTCCCCATGCCTTACTTCATTGTATTTGTTTGTCTGTGGGATATTTTACTATCTTGTTTTAGTTTCTTCATAATTAAATCCTAATTGCTATTTGCCTTCCTAACTGTTTTTTGACTTCTCTCCTAATCTATTTGTATTCTCTCTTTTCATGCTCTCCTTTTTGTGTCTTTGTAGATAGTGTACACCTCCTTCCTAATACTCAATTTTTCCCTTATATCTTTATTTGTCCATGGAGTCGCAGGAATGAATACTTTGCTCTTGTGCATTGGAATCTATTTGCGGTGCACTCTGTTGAACACTCTTTGAAATCTTTCCCATTGTCCTAAAGCGTTGTTTGTCAATATTGTCTATTTTATTTTCCTAAATTGTATTCCTAGCCAATCAAACTCAGCTCTTCTCCAATATCTTAACCTGCTCTTTGCTCTGCATATCTCCTTCTCAACTTTTATCCTAATGGCAAGAAACATCCCCCCAGTTCGCCGACGTGTAAAATGATGCGGAATGACCTCAGGTTGAACTCCTGACACCATCCCGTGTCATTTGCATTTTCAGGTCGGCGGAGGTGCAGCCGAGTCAGCTGTGCGCCCACCGACCTGTCAATGGCCTATTGAGGTCATTCAAAAAGCAATTAAAGCAATTAGTGGACCTATCCACTGGCAGCTACCTGAAAAAGCATGAAACCTCATCCATGGGCGGGATGAGGTTTCATGACTGAATTAAAAAATTAAGATTCACTTTTACTTAAAGTTATGTCCATGTCCCAACTCATGTAACATTGCCACAAGAGGGGACATGGATGGTGAATGAAATTTTCACTGGAGTAACTTTTTTACTTTGGGAACTGATCTCCCTGAGGCAGCACATAGTCTCAGGGAGATCAGAGCGCTCCTTTGTTTAATTGGCCCGCCCACTAAAAATGGGGGCACCCCCTGATCAGGGGCACCGATCAGAGGGCCGCCCACCCACACCCGCCCCCGCATTGCGGGGGGGGGGGGGGGAAATTTTGCCCAATGTGTATTATATTATGGTGACTATTGCCTAGATGCTCCACTACTTTTATTGCTCTTATCTGCACTGCTCCATTGCCTATTACTAAATTTGATTATGAATCCTCCCTCCTTAGGCTTCTTACATACTGGGTTAGAAAGGAGTTCTGTACACATTGTAGAAACTCCATTCCTTTAGCCCCGTTACCTACCTCTCTGGCCAATTAATTTTGGAGTATTTGAAATGCCCCGTTATTGTTTTCTTATATTTTGTTTACTTATCTCCTTAAATTTCCCTGTATATTTCTTCTTCTACCTCCCTTCCAATAGTCGGTGGTCTGTAGACTAAATGGATCAGTGTAACTGATCTTTTATTAACATTTTATCTCTGTCCACGTGGAATGGACCACTCAGCCCCTTGAGTCTGTTCTGTCATTTAAGTTCATGGCTGGCCTGTGACCTAACTCCATGATACCCATTTTAGCCTGTATCTCTTCATACCTTTGGTTAACAAAAATCTACCAATCCCAGGTTTAAAATTAACAATTTATCCAGCATCGATTGCCACTTATGGAAGAGAGTTCCAAACTTTGTGTGTAGAAGTGTTTCCTAATTTCATTCCTGAAAGGTCTAGTTTTAGACTCTGTCCCCTTGTCCTGAACTCCCTGACCAGAGGAAACAGTTTCTCTCCATTGACTCTATCCGTCCCCCTCAATATCTTCAAAACTTTGATCAAATCTCTCCCTTAACCTTCTATATGCCAAGGAATTCAACTCTAGTATTTTTTAATCTCTCGTAATTTAATACTTTAAATATCATTTTAGCAAACCCACATCACACTCATTGCAAGGTTAATATTCCTACAGTATGATGTCCAGAACTGCCTACAGCTCATCAGATTTTGTATATCTGAAATATGGCTTCTAGTCACCTTGAGTTCTATTCCTCGAGATAGAAAGGCCCACATTTCAATAGCATTTCACTAAACTGCATGATTATTTTCTGTCTTCATGTGGCATTTTACTGATCTATGTACATGGACCCCTACAGCGTTAGATTATTCTGAGCTAGTATTACTCTGCCCCTGTATTTCCTTACTCCTCATCGGGCTGCCATTCACTCTCTTTCTCCAGCCACAAGCGATCTACTGCAAGGATGTGTTGGACATTGAGCAGTTCTCAACAGTGAAGGGAGTGGAGCTAGAACCCACAGACAACAATTTCTACACCAGGTTTGCCACAGGGTCTGTCTCCATTCCCTGGCAAAATGAGGTAAATGAAGTTAAAAACAGAAAGACGCTATTCGGCCTATTGAGTCCATATCAGCTCTCTGTATAGTCAGCCTGGCTCCTCCACAGGAAAGGTCAAAATGCGGTGGTCAGTAACAACTCACCATAGGATCCAAGAGCTGCTTCACTGCCCAGTGTCCACATTGAGCTCAACACACTGAACGAACTGCCTTACATTACAGAGAGTACCGCCCCCCCCAACAAATCAGTCCCACAGGCTTTACACCCCTCCCCCACAAATCAGACCCACAGGCTTTACACCCCTCCCCCGCAAATCAGACCCACAGGCTTTACACCCCTCCCCCGCAAATCAGACCCACAGGCTTTAAACCCCTCCCCCGCAAATCAGACCCACAGGCTTTACACCCCTCCCCCGCAAATCAGACCCACAGGCTTTACACCCCTCCCCCGCAAATCAGACCCACAGGCTTTACACACACTCCCCACCCTCAGTCCCACAGGCTTTACACCCCTCCCCCGCAAATCAGACCCACAGGCTTTACACACACTCCCCACCCTCAGTTGCTGCTGATGTTGTTTTGTTGCTGTGTCTCACCGTGTGTTTGGTTTTCAGATGATTGAGATGGATTGTTTCAGTGAACTGAATGTTTTTGGGAGTGACGGCTCGGTTCCCCCTGACCTGGACTGGAGGGGGCAGCCTGAGCCCCCGCCCAGGAAGGGATTACTGCAGCGTCTCTTCAGTCGACAGGTGAGTCTCCTTCCACTGTCTGGGAAGGCTGAGTGAGGGATCGGGATTTTACAGAGATCATCATTCAGGCACTGCTAACGGTTCACATCAACAGGAAATACATTCAGGGAAGCAGACTGCCATCTATCTCTGTTACCATCACATTCCTGAAATATTTCACACAATAACCAGTAAACTCCAGAATCTCTCACCCCCAACCACCCCACCCTCATTCTCACCGTACAGCTGAAGATTACCCAGTCCATCAATATTCTCTCCACCTCCTGCCTCCCCCTCTCACCCCTCCCCATCTCACCCCTCCCACTCGCTCCTCTCACCCGCTCGCCCCTCACCCGCTCACCCCTCACCCGCTCGCCCCTCTCCCGCTCGCCCCTCTCCCTCTCGCCCCTCACCCGCTCGCCCCCTCACCCGCTCGCCCCTCACCCGCTCGCCCCTCACCCGCTCACCCCTCAACCTCTCACCCCTCAACCTCTCACCCCTCCCCCTCTCACCCCTCCCCCCTCTCACCTGGTCGCATCACACCCGCTCGCCCCTCACCCGCTCGTCCCCCTCCCACTCCCCCCTCCCATCACCCTCCCCTTTCCCCTCTCACACTTTCCCTTCTCACTTTCCCTTCTCACACTTTCCCTTCTCACACTTTCCCTTCTCACACTTTCCCCTCTCACCCCTTCCCCTCTCACCCCTCCCCCTCTCAGCCCTCATCCTCTCACGCACTCGCCCTCACTCGCGCGCCACTCTCCCATCACCCCTTCCCCGCTCGCCCTCTCACCTGCTCCCCCTCTCACCCGCTCCCCCTCTCAACCCTCCCCCTCATCTGCTCGCATCACACCCGCTCTCCCCTCACCCACTCGGCCCCCTCGCCCATCCCATCACCCCTCCCCCGCTCGCCCCTCCCCCGCTCGCCCCTCCCCCGCTCGCCCCTCCCCCGCTCGCCCCTCCCCCGCTTGCCCCTCCCCGCTTGCCCCTCCCCCGCTCGCCCCTCCCCCGCTCGCCCCTCCCCCGCTCGCCTCTCCCCCGCTCGCCCCTTCCCCGCTCGCCCCTTCCCCGCTCGCCCTCTCAACCCTCCCCCTCTCCGCCGCTCCCCCTCTCACCCATTCGCCCCTCACCCGCTCACCCCTCACCTGCTCACCCTTCACCCGCTCGCCCCCTCCCATCACCCCTTTCCCTCTCGCCCTTCCCCCCTCGCCCTTCCCCCCGTCGCACCTCCCCACTGTCGCACCTCCCCACTGTCGCACCTCCCCCTGTCGCACCTCCCACTCTCGCCCCTCTCACCCCTCCCCCTCTCGCCCCTCGCCTCTTGCCCCTCCCCCCTCTCGCCCCTCCCCCCTCTCGCCCCTCCCCCCTCTCGCCCCTCCCCCCCCTCGGCCCTCCCCCGTCTCGGCCCTCCCCCCCTCTCGGCCCTCCCCCCTCTCGCCCCTCCCCCCTCTCGCCCCTCTCGCCCCTCACCCCTCTCGCCCCTCGCCCCTCTCGCCCCTCCCCTCTCGCCCCTCCCCCTCTCGCCCCTCCCCCTCTCGCCCCTCCCCCTCTCACCCCTCCCCCTCTCGCCCCTCCCCCTCTCGCCCCTCCCCCTCTCGCCCCTCCCCCTCTCGCCCCTCCCCCTCTCGCCCCTCCCCCTCTCGCCCCTCCCCCTCTCGCCCCTCCCCCGCTCGCCCCTCCCCCGCTCGCCCCTCCCCCGCTCGCCCCTTCCCCGCTCGCCCCTTCCCCGCTCGCCCCTTCCCCGCTCGCCCTCCCCCCTCTCGCCCTCCCCCCTCTCGCCCTCCCCCCTCTCGCCCTCCCCCCTCTCGCCCCTCTCGCCCCTCCCCCTCTCGCCCCTGCCCCTCTCGCCCCTCCCCCTCTCGTCCCTCCCCCTCTCGTCCCTCCCCCTCTCGCCCCTCCCCCTCTAGCCCCTCTCACCCCTCCCCCTCTCGCCCCTCCCCCTCTCGCCCCTCCCCCTCTCGCCCCTCCCCCTCTCGCCCCTTCCCCGCTCGCCCCTTCCCCGCTCGCCCTCTCAACCCTCCCCCTCTCCGCCCTACCCCTCTCACCCGTTCGCCCCTCACCCATTCGCCCCTCACCCGCTCGCCCCTCACCTGCTCACCCCTCACCCGCTCTCCCCTCCCATCACCCCTTCCCCCCTCGCCCTTCCCCCTCTCGCCCTTCCCCCCGTCGCACCTCCCCACTGTCGCACCTCCCCCTCTCGCCCCTCCCCTCTCTCGCCCCTCCCCCTTTCAGCCCTCCCCCCTCTCGCCCCTCCCCCCTCTCACCCCTCCCCCCCTCTCGCCCCTCCCCCCTCTCACCCCTCCCCCCCTCTCGCCCCTCCCCCCTCTCGCCCCTCTCGCCCCTCCCCCTCTCGCCCCTCCCCCTCTCGCCCCTCCCCCTCTCGCCCCTCCCCCTCTCGCCCCTCCCCCTCTCGCCCCTCCCCCTCTCGCCCCTCCCCCTCTCGCCCCTCCCCCTCTTCGCCCCTTCCCCTCTTCACCCCTTCCCCTCTTCACCCGCTCGCCCCTCACCCACTCCCTTTTCACCCCCCTCCCTTCTCAATCCCTCCTCTCTTGTTCTGCTCCACCCCAGCCTTTTTCCTCCTTCCCTCCTTTGTCTCTGCTCACTCACCCCCTCACTCCTCTGTCCCTCACTCAGCCGTCACCCTGTCACTTCAGTAGCTCCCACTTTTTCCGCTCATACCCAGGGGTTATACCCTGCAACCTGGGAATGCCCATTAATCCCAGCTTGTCTCGGAAGTGTTAAAGGTAAAGGAATAGTTGGGATGTGAGCACAGCGAGGGCTGCGTACTGCATCACCAGCTCTTGTTCTGCTCTCGTCCACCTCATGCCTGAGCTCATCTCCTTCTCTTTCTGCAGAAATGAGCTGGCATTATGGGATGGCCAGTGGATAATCCAGCAATCAAGCTGTTGGTGAAAGACTGCCTCAGTAATGCAGCAAAGTGAATCCTCAGGAGATCAAGCATACCACCTGCTTACTGCTCTAACTAGAAACAGGCCCACTGTGGTTAACATACACTGCTTACTGCTGTGACTAACCACTATAACTAGCAACAAGTCCACTGTGATTAACCTACACTGCTTACCTCTGTGACTAACCAATGTAACTAGCAACAAGTCCACTGTGGTTAACCTACACTGCTTACCGCTGTGACTAACCACTGTAACTAGCAACAAATCCACTGTAGTTAACCTACATTGCTTACCGCTGTGACTAACCACAAGAGCACTGTTGTTAACCTACACTGCTTACTGCTGTGACTAACCACTGTAACTAGCAACAAGTCCATTGCCATTAACTTCCACTGCTTACCAACCACTGTGACTAACCACTGTAACTAGCAACAAGTCCACTGTCATTAACCTGCACTTTTAACCAATGTAACTAACAACTGTAACTAGTGAGACTAGTGATCACTAAAGTACTGCATACCATTGTAACAGCCACTGTAACTAGCAAGAGCTCCACCGTCACTAAGCTGTGCTGCTACAGAAGAACACGAAAGATAGGGACAGGAATAGACAACACCACTCCACTATTCAATACCGTCATGGCTGATCTTCAGCTTCAACTCCATATTCCTGCCCACTCCCCATATCCCTTAATTCCTGGAGAGACCAAAAACCTGTCTCTCGCAGCCTTAAATATATTCAATGATGGAACATCCACAACCCTCTGGGGTAGAGAACTCCAAACATTCACAACACTTTGAGTGAAGAAAGTCACCTCTCAATCTTCTAAACTCCAGAGAATATAAGCCCATTTTACACAACCTCTCATCATAGGACAAACCGCTCATCGCAGGGATCAATCAAGTGAACCTTCTCTGCACCACCTTCAATTCAAGTCCATCCTTTCTTAAATGTTGAGACAAAACTATGCACAATATTCCAAATGTGGTCTCACCAGCACCCTGCATAATTGCAGCAAGACTTCTTTATTCTTGTACTTAAATAAAAGACAACATGCCATTTTTCAAAAAGGGAGGGAGACAGAAAGCAGGAAACTACAGGCCAGTTAGCTTAACTTCTGTCACAGGGAAAATGTTAGAAACTATTATTAAAGAAGCTATAACAGGGCATTTAGAAAACTTCAAGGCAATCAGGCAGAGTCAGCATGGTTTTGTGAAGGGAAATCATGTTTAACCAACTTATTAGAGTTCTTTGAGGAAGTAATGTGCTGTGGATAAAGGGGAACTGGTGGATGTATGTACTTAGATTTCCAGAAGGCGTTTGATAAAGTGCCACATAAAAAGTTATTGTGGAAAATAAAAAACTCATGGCATGGGGGTAACATATTGACATGGATAGAAGATTGCTGGCTAACAGGAAGCAGAGAGTAGGCATAAATAGGTCTTTTTCAGGTTGGCAAGATGTAATGAGTGGTGTGTCACAGAGATCAGTGCTGGGACCTCAGCTGTTTACAGTTTATATAAATGACTCGGATGAAGGGATTGAAGGGATGGTTGCCAAATTTGCTGATGACACAAAGATATGTCGGAAAGTAAGTTGTGAAGAGGACATAAGGAGGCTACAAAAAGATATAGATAGGTTAAGTGAGTGGGCAGAGATCTGGCAGATGGAATTTAATGTGGGCAAATGTGAAATAGTTCATTTCGCAGGAAGAATAAAGGGAAGCATATTATCTAAATGGTGAGAGATTTCAGGGCTCTGAGATGCAAGCAGGACCTGGGTGACCTAGTGCATGAATCACAGAAGGCGAGAATGTAAGTACAGCAAGTAATCAGGAAAGCTAATAGAATGCAAAAGTAGGGATGTTATGCTTCAGTTGTACAGGGCAATGGTGAGCCCACATTTGGAGTATAGTGTACAGTATTGGTCATCTTATTTAAGGAAGGATGTAATTGCGTTAGAAGCAGTTCAGAGAAGGTTTGCTAGACTAATACCTGGAATAAGTGGGTTGTCTTATGATGAAAGGTTGGACCGACGAGGCTGTATCCACTGGAGTTTAGAAGAGTAAGAGGCGGTTTGATTGAAACATATAAGATCCTGAGGGGTCTTGACAGGGTGGATGTGGAGAGGATGTTTCCTCTTGTGGGAAAATCTAGAACTAGGAATCACTGTTTAAAAATAAGGGGTCACCCACTTAAAACAGTGATGAGGTGAAATTTTTTCACTCAGAGGGTTGAGAGTCTCTGGAACTCTCTTCCTGAAAAAGCGGTGAAGTCTTTGAATATTTTTAAGGCAGAGGTGGATAGATTCTTACCTGGAAAAACTCAGCAGGTCTTTTCTTCTCTGCTGATGCTGCCAGACCTGCTGAGTTTTTCCAGATAATTCTGTTTTTGTTTTGGATTTCCAGCATCCACAGTTTTTTGTTTTTATCTCTGGATAGATTCTTGTTAAGCAAGGTCATCGGGGTAGGTGGGATGCAGATTTCAGGTTATTATCAGATCAGCCATGATCTTATTAAGTGGTGTAGCAGGCTCAAGGGGCTGAATGGCCTACTCCTGCTCCTTGTTCGCATTCTAAGTCATTAATATCATTTGTAAATAGCTGAGGCCCCAGCACTTAGCCTTGCGGTGCTCCACAAGTCACTGACTGTCAATTTGAAAATGCTCTACATATGCCCACTGTCTGCTTCCTGTCCACTAACCAATCCCCTTTCCATGCTAATATATCACCCCCACTCCATGAGCCCTTATATTTCCCATTAACCTTTTGTGTGGCACCTTATCAAATGCCTTTTGGAAATCCAAAGTACATTACACTACTAGTTCCCCTTTATCTACCCTTTTAGTTACATCTTCAAAAAACTCTAATAAATTTGTCAAATAGGGTTTACCTTTGTAAAACCATGCTGACTTGTTCTAATCATACTATGTTTTTATAAGTACAATTTTAGCACTGACTTAACAATAGATTCTAGCATTTTTCCTAATAACTGATGTTAGGTTAACTGACCTATAGTTCATTGCATTCTTTCTCCCTCCTTTCTTTAAAAGTGGTTTTACATTTGCCAACTTTCAATCTAATGAGATGGTTCCTGAATCAAAGGAATTTTGGAAAGTCATAGCCAGCACATCCACTATCTCTGCAACCAGAAATTCTCCCGTCTTTTGCGTAACTGACCCGGCAGCGAAAATCTGGACCAATCTTTGTTCAATGCCTCTGTCGTTTCCTCATTCCCCATGATAATTTCCCCTGTCTCTGCTTCCCACAGCTCTTTTGATAGGTCATTGAATAGTCTGCTGTCCATAACCCTGGAGTGAGGTGTGGATACTCTCGGAGATAGATGGGGATTGTGGTCTCTGTTGGAGACACAACCTCCAGTGAGGAGAAGAGGAGGAGTAAGGTGAGAGGATTCAGAGACCACAGGGAGCCTCAGAATGCTGTGGGTCCTCAGGAAGGGAACAGAGCAGCGCCAGACCCTGGTGGTCAAGGGGAAGCTTGAAACTCTTACCAGAGGCACAGATAGTATGCTGCACCAAGGGGATACATGCAGCAATTCAGCTACCTGCAACTGATTGAGACTCTGTGCAGAAGTCAAGGGCAACAGTTACATCAGGGGAGGGGAGGGCTTGTCAAAGTGCCATGGGGCCACTCGATGCCTGTCATCTTGAAGGTGACAGTGGTGCTGAGCTTTCTTGCCACAGGCTCTTTTCAGGCAGCCTGTGGACACAGTCTGCTGTACAGCACTGCATCAAGGTGTTCACAGGTACAATGTTCCGAGGGCCAGCAATTATGTTGCCTTCACACAGGGTCCCCAGAGCCAGAAGGAGAGAGCCTGCGGGTTTGCTTCCATTGCTGGCTTCCCACGGGTGCAGGGAGTCTTCGATTGCACACATGCAGCCAGTGGGACAGCCCTGCACATTCATTAACAGAAAGCGATTCCACTCAATCAGCTGGTCTGCGACCATAATCGGCGAGTCATGCCAGAGTGTGCCAGACATACGGGCAACAGCCATGACATCCATATTCTCAGGAACTGTCAAGTTCCAGACCTTTTCACTGGGCCGGAGGTGTTTGCTTCTAAGTGATAGAATCCCCTCAAGAGATTGCTCATGATGCCTGTGAGGGAACCAAGATGTGACGCAGAGAGGAGATACAAGAGACGTGCCAGCATCGGGGCCATAGTTGAGCGGACCATCAGACTCCAATATGCGCTTCCGATGCCTGGACCACTCCGGGGGTGCATTGCAGTACTCCCCAGCATGGGTGTCTCTCATGGTTGCGGTCTATTGTATCCTCCACAACATTACCATACAAAGAGGAGATGCCCTAGAGGATGAAGACAGGCCAGAAGGAAACAACCCTCTGAGGACGATGGTGAGGATGAAGTGAGGGACCTCAGTGAGGCTGCTGCGACTGCCCTTTGCCGTGACACCTGGGGCACATTAATACACCAAAGGTCCCTGTACAGCGTCTAGGCAAAGCTACATCAGGGAAGACATGAAATATTGTCCCTCCATCTCACAGTTACAATGAGCAAGTCCTGAAGCCCTTACATCCAAACCCTCTTCAGCTGCCCACACGTTTACACAATTCCTCCAGCCCTCCCTCACCCTTCCATTTCTTCCCTCAACCTTCAGACATAAGTCACACAGCCACAGCTATCAATAAGAATATAAGTGTGAAGGAATGTGAGTTTTGCATTTATTCACAAGCCTTCAAGGCATAACAACGTTATTAAAGAGAAATGCCATCCATGTGCCCCACTTGTGACTAGTGTGAATGTGAACGAAGATGTTTACGAGTGCTCTGGTGCAGTGCTCCCCACTCGCTTGTGGCTGCACTGGAGAGAGGTGGCCCTGGAAGACTTTGGCAGGAGTCCTCTGTGCATCTGTGGCCTCAAGCAGCCGGCCACACCAGAAGATCCTGGCACAGACGCATGTGAGTCTTCGGTTACCACGGCAGAGGTTGAGGCCTGTATCAATAGGCAATGAGCAGAGGTGATGCTGTCCCCATCAGAAGTGCCATGAGAGACAGCTGCTGCTCACCGCCTGCCACTAAGACCAACTGGTCCTCCCTGGCATCCAGTGATTCCAGGAGCCTGATGGGCAGCCCAGCTCCCAGCTCCCAGCTCCCATTTCCCTGAGCTCAAAGCTCGGGCAATGGTGTGCAGGCTGGGGCTCATCCCGATGACTGCGTCTGCAATGTTCTGGGTTTGCCCCCCCAGGACAGACTGGTGACATGTAAGAAGCTCGGTGCTCTGAAGAATGGGTGATCACAGCACTCACAGTATCAAAGAATCTTTACAGTGCAGGAGGAGGCCATTTGGCCTATTAAGCCTGCACTGGCTTTCTGAAAGAGCATTCCGCCTAGTCCCACTCCCCTGCCTTATCCCCGTAACCTTGCACATTCTCTCTTTTCAGGTAGAAATCCAATTCCCTTTTGACTACCTCCATCGAACCTTCCTCCACCACCCTTTTAGAAAGTTTGTTCCAGACTCCAAACACTCTCTGGGTGAAAAAGATTTTCCTTGCATCACCTTTACTCCTTTTGCCAATTATTTTGAATTTGTGCCCTCTAGTTCTTGATGCTGTCTTGAGTGGGAACAGTTTCTCATTATTTGCCCTGTCCATACCCCTCAGGGTCTCGAATACCTCTATCAAGTCTCCTCTCAGCCTTCTTTTCTCCAAGGAAAACTGTCACAACCTCTCCAATTATCCTCATAGCTACAGTTCTTCAACCGGGAATCATTCTTGTGAACCTCCTCTCTACTCTCTCCAATGTCTTCACATCCTTCCTCAAGAATGGCACCCAGAACTGGACACGGTACTCCAGATGAGGCCTAACTAGTGTCTTTTACAAGTTCAACATGACCTCCTTACTCTTGTACTCAACGCCCCTATTAATAAGCCTAAGATACTATATGCTTTATTAAATGCTCTCTCAACATGCCCCGTCATCTTCAGTGACCTATGCACATATACACTGAGGTCCCTCTGTTCCTGCACCTCCTTTAGAGTTTCTCCCTTCATTTTATACTGACTATCTATATCTTTCCTGCCAAAACAAATCACCTCACACTTCTCGGCATTGAACTTCATCTGCCACTTGTCTGTCCAATCAACCAATGTGTCTATGTCCTTTTGAAGTTCAAGACTATCCTCATCACAGTTGACAACATTTCCAATCTTTATGTCATGGCCTGGATGGACACCTTCACATGCTCTGGGCCAGAGTGTGCAAAACCTCTGTTACAGCTGCCAAATCTTCCCAGACCTCTCACTGGACATCCAAGATCTGCCACTTCATGGACCGTTCCAGAGGCGCATCATCCAACATGGAATCAATCTCTGATTTACCCACACACACCTCCGACTGCCTGAGGCCTGCTCCCCCACATTCTCTGGCATGCCACTCATAATTTTGTAAACTTCTGTCAAGTTGCCCCTCAATCTCCGTCGCTCTAGTGAGAACAATCCAAATTTCTCCAACCTCTCCTCATAGCTAATAACCTCCAGACCAGGCAGCATCCTGGTAAACCTCCTGTGCACCCTCTCCAATGCCTCCATATCCTTCTGGTAATGTGGTGACCAGAATTGCACGCAATATTCCAAGTGTGGCCTAACCAAGGTTCTATACAGCTGCAGCATGACTTCCCAGCTTTTATACTCAATACCCTTGCCAATGAAGGCAAGCATGCCATATGCCTTACTGACTACCTTATCCACCTGCGTTGCCACTTTCAGTGACCTGTGTCCCTGTACACCCAGATCCCTCTGCCCATCAATGCACTTAAGGGTTCTGCCATTTGCTGTATAATTCCTGCCTGTATTAGACCTTCCAAAATGCATTACCTTGCATTTGTCTGATTAAATTCCATCTGCCATTTCTCCGCCCAAGTTTCCAACCGATCTATATCCCGCTGTATCCTTTGACAATCCTCTTCGCTATCTGCAACTCCTCCAACCTTAGTGTCATCTGCAAACTTACTAATTAGCCCAGTTACATTTTCCTCCAAATCATTTATGTATACTGCAAACAGCAAAGGTCCCAGCACTGATCCCTGCGGAACACCACTAGTCACAGCTCTCCATTCAGAAAAGCACCCTTCCACTGTTACCCTCTGTCTTTCATGACCAAGCCAATTCTGTATCCATCTTGCCAGCTCACCTCTGATCCCGTGCGACTTTACCTTCTGTACCAGTCTGCCATGAGGGACCTTGTCAAAGGCCTTACTGAAATCCATGTAGATAACATCCACTGCCCTCCCATCGTCATGAGGGTGATTCTGAAAACCAGCCGCTATTGAACTAGATCATTGCTTGGAATGTGCAGTGACATGGCCTAGGACAGCTGTGTGCTCATGGAAACCTGCAACTCTGAATGAGCAGCTAATCTCCAATACCTACTGCATTCGCTTGCGATACCTGGATCACACTGGGCCAATATTGTTCACCCTGATGCCATACTCGACCTTGCTGACCTCATGAGGTTATTGAACCTCTTGTAACACTGGGAGCAGGTCCTCCTCACAATGTCCACACTGCTGACCTCCTCGGCCATCTCCTCCCAAGCGGCATCAGTAAGCCAGGGTTTCCTGCTCTTCCCAACCCTCGGAATTAGATCTCC
Source organism: Carcharodon carcharias (assembly GCF_017639515.1). Classification (NCBI taxonomy): domain Eukaryota; kingdom Metazoa; phylum Chordata; class Chondrichthyes; order Lamniformes; family Lamnidae; genus Carcharodon; species Carcharodon carcharias. Next base: position 108,671,569 of record NC_054474.1, on the reverse strand, counting down.
ATGTCACCCCTCAACTGCACGGAGAAGGCTGCCAAAGCCAGTCCCACTGAACCTCGGAGCAGCTTTGCCCCTTTTGAAGAGCCTCTCCCCATGCTCTGATGGTGCTGACATCTATGTGTGGAAACATTTAATCCATGTAAAACCCCTCAATGTCTGAAAGTGGTAGACTTGCTGATTAATGATAATTTGCCACCTATGAAGTTTAGATGGTTGGTAAACATAAGCGCAAATTAAAATAGACTTTAAAATAGTACAGCACCTCATCTTCCAATTAGGCACCTTACACTGGACTTAACATTCAACAACTTCAGACCATGAACTCTCTCCTATCTACACCCTTTTTTATCTCTTTTTTCAATTTTCATTTTTATTTTTATCCACCTATTTTTATTCATTCTTATTTCAATTCATTTATTAATTGTTTTATCTCCCCCTCTTTTTATCCCCCCCCTTTATCCCATTTTGATCCCTTTTCCCCCCCCCCCCACCCCTGTCCCCTCCCCCTACCCCACCCCTACTAGGGCCGTCTGTCACTTTCCAGAGTATGTTCCCTGGTCCTACCATTATCATATCCTGCTTTCTACTCTTAATGCCACCATTAGCACCTCCTTTAGCCAGCACCATTAACACCCATTTGACCTTTTGTTCATAACATCTTTGTCAATCTTTCCTTTGCCTCTGCCTATCGCTGGCCTTCTATCCAGCTTCACTTGCACCGCCCCACCCCCCAACAAAACAGTACAAATTTCATCACATTTCAACTTCTCCGTAGCTCTGAAGAAGGGTCATACAAACTCAAAACATTACCTCTGTTCCTATCTCCACAGATGCTGTCAGAATCTAGCATTTTCTGCTTTTGTTTAAAATAGGCTTACCTGGTTAGATTACAAAAGTTAGATTTCTTCACAATACAGTTTCTGCTCTTCAGTGTGTATATGATGGGTCACCTGACACTGTCACGTGCCAGGGGGCCCTGTAAAGAGCTGACTATGACCTTGTTCCGGGTCACAGCCTGCTGCCCCTGAGAGCAGACATCCTGCACTCCGGCACACATTGGCTGGGATGAAGGCCTAGCCTGCCCTTGCCGCTAACTGGTGACAGCCAGTGTATTATTGAGCATGCTCCAATGGCGGACCAGGAAGTTGGAAAGCTACCAATGTCTTGGTGTGGAACCCAGCAGAGGCACAGACCTTATTACTCAGCTCCATGTCTCTGTAATGGCGATTAGAATGAAAATCATTTCCCTCTCTTTGTGCCACTCGTTCATCTGTCTTATTGCAATGCTTCATACATTCAGATGAAGAATTTTTAATCTCATTTTTTCACTGCTATTCCCTTATTCATTGACACCCAATTACAGGTAAACTCTCTGTCCCTTCCTGTCCCACTCTGCTTGTCTTCACACACATCGCTGCACCATCTTGTCACCTTAACTTTTGTCTTTAAGTTTCTAAACATCCCTTTAAATTAACTGAGGAGGGCAGGGTAAAGCCCTGTCCACAATCCTATATACCAAGTAACCAACTTCCTTAACCAGCAAAGTGTCCATCTTCACTGTCCTACATTTCTAATGGCTGTACCTAAATCCTGGTCACTGCTCCATGTCCAATCTCACTAATCTACACTGCTTCACACCTTAACTAACCACTGGAAAATGAGAGGGTCCAAGTTTTACTAAGCTGCACTGTTCATGGTTGTTAGCAAACTTCTATAACCAGCAAAAGATTGGTACGTAGAATAGGTTTGCAACAACCTCAGTAACTGACCCTGTAACTAGTGAGTGGCATATCATCACTAAACTGTACTGCTTACCACAACAAACCAAGTGCTGTAACTAGTGACTGGTACACCATCACTAAGCTGTACTGCTTACCACAGCAACCAAGCGCTCTAACTAGCAACTGGTACACCGTCACTAAGCTGTAGTGTTTCCTATTGTAAAAGAAATGCTGTAACGTGCCAGAATCCTATTGTCAGGAATCACTGATCACTTAGCAACCAGCAAGAGGGAAATGTGAAGTTGGTTGTGAGGTACCCAGTGTCAAAATTTACTGGTCATGAGGGGGTCATTGGGGGTATATGGTCAGTGAGGGGGTGATTTATGGGGGTATCTGGTCAGTGAGGGTGTGGTTGATGGGGCTATCTGGTCAATGGGGGGGTGATTGGGGGTATCTGGTCAATGAGGGGCGTGATTGATGAGAGGGTAAATGGTCAGTGAGGGGGTGATTGATGGGGCTTCTTTATTCTGGGTTAATCTGGAAGGAAACAGGTTATTCCATGTTTCCAAGTCCAACCGTTCCTCGCCAAAGGAAGTTGAACTCCACTGGGAGAGATGTACAAGTCTGTGTAAGATTACGGTTTGTAAACTGTACCCCCTCCACTCACGGAATATGTTCAGGATGATCATTGTGTGAGCGTGAAATTCTCCATTGAATGAGATTCGAACACTGTCATGTGGCTCACAGAGCTGACTGGTCCATCAATCGCCTGACTGTTGTCTATCTGTGTTTAGCCTGTCTTTGTGTTGATGTTTAACCAGGCTCATTGTCTAAGGCTCCGCTTTGCTTGGCTCCCAACTGCCCTTGCTCTTTGTCAGGTCCGCTCTGGAAATTGTCAGGAGGAGGCGGAGGAGGAAGAGGAACATCCAAGTACTGACGCAGACACATCCCGGAAACCCATCCATGCATCGTTCTCCACTGAGCCAAAGGATTGCAAATGTTTACAATTTTGCACATATCTGTACATTTAATATATAAATATAGGGATGTATATTTTAATCACATTGTGTAATGTTCACATTTATTATCTGCAAGGAGGACAATTATCATCTCCTGTCAGTGTCCATGAGCTGTCAGTGAACAACTGTCCCATTTCATAGGGTCAGTACTGAGAGAGTGCCGCACTTTCGGAGCATCAGTATTGAGGGAGCGCCGCGCTGTCGGAGCGTCAGTACTGAGGGCATGCTGCATGGTCGGAGGTTCAGTACTGAGGGAGTGCCGCATGGTCGGAGGGTCAGTACTAAGGGAGTGCTGCACGGTTGGAGGGTCAGTACTGAGGGAGCGCCACACTGTCAGAGTTGCTAGCCTTTGGATGAGATGTTAAACCGAGGCTCTGTCTGATTTATGTGGTGGATGTAAACTATGCCAAGGTACTATTTGAAGAACTGAGGTGAGTTCTCCCTCGTGTCCTGGTCAATATTCCTCAAACAACCAGCCTCACTAAAATCAGTTATCTGGTCAAGATCTTGCTGTTTGAGGGAGCTTGTACACACACACATTAGCTGCTGCATTTTCTATAATCAATCTGTCTGCTAATGTCCATCTGAAAGCTTCTTTGTGCTTGCACACTCACCTCACGTTGCATCTGCTCACGTACACACTTGTCCCCATTGAGTTTGTGATGTTACTGTCAAGGTGAGTTCCAGTTGACCTCCATGTTTATAATCAGCCCTCTTAGCACATTGCAATTGCTTCAAAGCAAAATAGATTTTCAGAAGATCTGGGCAAAAAGTAAAACTTGAGACAATAAAGGATTATCTTGAGCAGTAATAAAATGCCAGACTTCAGGATTTATCAATTGTAGTCTCACAAACCAGTGCCCTTAAATAGTGGGACACAGGTTTCTTACCAAACCTCATATTTTTCTTCAATTTCCTGTATAAAAAATTACATAAGGCAAAATTGATATTGTTGTTGGTTAAGAATCTTCTTAATTAGCAGCTAATGTGTGTGTGTGTACAAGAATATGGTTGAAATGATATGAATGAGCATTGAACATTGTATATTATGCTTTGTAGAATATGGATAAATGAGATTTAAAGACAGAATATGGGATGGAAATGAGTAAAGATTATTGGGGATTACAGACAGTAGGAAGTATATTAAGGTATGTGGACTGTAACAATACAGGCACAATAACTGCACATGGACACCAAGTGTGACCTCTGCAGCTGTGCCATCTCCAGCTGCAGGCTCCTACATTACCACAGGGATTACATTTCAAAAGTACTTCTCTCCCCACATAAAAAGTTAACAGAATTAAGGCCGTCAAAATAGGACGGTCAGTGCCCAGTTTGGATGAAAATTTGGCTTAAAGACAGAAAATGGGGAAGTTGTAGCCCTATTTCCAGACTGGAAGATGTGACAATGGTGTTCCCCAAGGGTCAGTGCTGTCAGGGTCAGTATAAATAGAGATAGTTGTATTTATTTATTTTTATAAATATACTTGGATATTGAAATTGCTCTGATCGCTATGGAGACCAAATAAGCCAAACAAACGCAATTTACTGACCACCAATGGACAAGATTTCACTTTTTTATAACTTTTACTTTAACAATCAAACCAAAATTGGCATCAATTAAACATGAATTAACAGGGACATTGCAGTCAATATAAATTATACATTAAAAAGCATATACAACAATGAGAAACCTCATGGATTTATTGAACAGTCCCCTCAGGACATATGGATTGAGTTTCAGCCACAACCTCCTTCCACATTGGGAACTTCCTCAGTTAGAATTCCAACACCTTTCCTTCGATTTAGCCTCATTCTCATCCAGCAGCAGTTCCCAATCAACCCAAATTCCATGGGCACAGTCTTCACCAAAATGACATCCTTCTGCAGAATACCTTCAGATCTGCTCATGACAGCCTTGATAGTGTGGATCCACCAGGAGCATTTTGATGTGAACCCTCAGTGACAGCCCTGCACACTGTATGGCTGAATCTGGACAGCCAATTTCAATCAAGAAACAAAAGCAGCTCCAGCATCCCTGGTTTTGTGTATTGCCACCTCCTGGATGTAACCTTTATACTCTTCAGCCTGCCTGCACCACTGGGCAATCTGAGCTCAAATGGCTCCATGCCTTTTATCTGGTCTCAACCAGCCTCAGTTTCCCTAGAAGTCAAAGTTTCAGTTTCCCTGAACATCTGAAGGTTCAGTTTCCTTTTCGGTTAGGGCCTGACTCAAAAACAATACAAGATTTGAATTGTGGATTCCATCACAGAATACAGATTAAAAATTCAGAATTCGATGATGATACCAAACTTGGAGGTGTGAGAAACAGTGAGGATGATAGACTAGCAGAATGGATAGACAGGTGTCAGGTGGAATTTAATACAGAGAAGTGTGAGGCGATGCATCTTTACAGAAGGGATAGGGAGAGGCAATTAATTAATTAATGGCCCAGTTCTAAATAGTGTACAGGAACAGGAGGGATCTTGGTGTGGGGAATATGTACATCGACCTTTGAAGGTGGCAGGACATAGTTAGTAACACATATGGGATCTTGGGCTTCATAAGTAGAGACATTGAATTGCATTGAACCCAATGACCTTCCTGACCATTCTCTGACTATTGTTAATGTGGATTCACATTGAGATACATGCTGGGATCTGTGCAGGTTCTCTCAACCCCTCGTCACGGACTGATACAGTCAGGTATTTGCGACTATCAAGAGAATCTGTCTTCCAAACTGCTGGGTGGTAATTGTCATGTAATAGAGATGGATTAACACAGAATTTAGCAAGAACCACTCTGATCACCACAAGTACACATGAATTCAGTATTAAACAGTGGAAAATCAGGGGTTGTTGTGTTGGAGTGGTGGTGAGGGAAAATGTTTGTGTAGATTGACAGCTGTTCCAGAAACCAGGCACCAGGGCAGCAGACAGCTCCTGAAAAGGTGCAGACCAATATCAGATAGAGAACAGATTCCATCTCAGGTAGAGTAATTTAGTGCTGGAGTGGGTGCAGCCCTGATTCACCAGAATGATACTGAGCTAACAGGGTTAGAAAATGAGGACAGGTTTCATAGACTAGGTTTGTATTCCTTTGAGAGGATTAAAGGGTGATCCAACTGGAATCACCAATCTCCCTTTCCCCTCCAAAATCCTTGAACATCACTTCCCAAATCTGTTCCTATCTTTCCCAGAAATCTTAATTCCCACCCTGTCTCAGTGCTGAAACAGCTCTGATCAAACTCACTAATGACATCCTGTGACTGTGATGAAGGGAAGGTTTCCCTCCTCATCCCCCTCGACCTGTCTGCAGCCTTTGACATGGCTGACCACCCCATCCTCCTCCAATCCCTCTCCACCATCACCCAGCTGGGTGGGCCTGCTCTCACCAGCTTCCACAGTCAGTGTATCATTGACAATGGCTTCTCTTTCTGCTCCCTCATTATCTCTGGTGACCCCAAGGCTCAATCCTTGGTTCCTTTCTATTAGTCATCTATATAGTGCCCCTTGGAGAGATCACCCAAAAACAAAGTGTTAGTTTTCACCACACCTCTCTTAACTGCTACACCATCTTTGACTTGTCCAACATCAAAAACATGTTGAATCAAAAACTGGGTGAGCAGAGATTTTCTCCAAGTAAACACTGGGACTACAAAAGGAAATGTCTTCACTCCCTGCCATAAAATGCATGAGCGAGCCGCCAGCTCCATCCCTCTCCTGGGAAGCAGATAGTTCACACTGTTGACATCCCAGCTGAGACTGAAATGACTTCCCAACCATATTCGCTCCATTGTAAAGGCTGCCTTTTTCCAGCTCCAAAGCATCACCTCATTCCGCCTGTGTCTCAGCTCATTTGCTGCTGAAACCCACATCCATGATTTTGGTGCCTCCACGCTTGGCTATTGTAATGATCACCAAACCAGCCTCCCACATCCCACTCTCTGCCAACTCATCCTAAACCCTATTGCCTGCATTCTAATTCTCCGCAGGAGCTGTGTGCACCAAGCTGGGAAAAATGGGTTAGCAATAGGAATTTGGTGGGATTTGGGGGTTTTAGTGCCGAGGGGAAAGGAGGTGCTAAATAATTTAAGCCAAGGAGGAGCAATAACTAGAGAAATAATCAGTATTTCCCCGGAACTAAAGCAGCATGATGCGACAGCCAAGATGTGTAAGCCCTGTGCAGTGTGGGGACTCGGGCATGCTTCATGTGTCCAGGATAAACACACACGCAGGACTCAAACTGGAGCTGAGGCTTTCTGGAGCTGAGGAGCAGCTGGAGCCAGTGCAGGGACAGAAAGCTGACACTTTGCTGCCACACATGTTCTGGGAAGTGCCCACTCCACAGTTACTGAGAGTTGTGGGCACAGGGAGTAGGTGACCATGTGACCAGAAATGAAGAGACAGGTTGTGTGGGGATGCTGCAGGATTGTGGCACTCTTTCAAACTGGTTTTCAGTGCTAAATAACAGTAAAGGTGACAACAGCTTGGATAGTGCAGTCTAGAATACATTCATGCATAGGGTGAGGGAGGAGGTTAGCAAAGTGCAGGAAAGCTTTGGTTCTAGGAGATTTGACAGGGGGAGAGACAGGTGTGTGTACAACCATTGCCCTGAGTCCTGCCTGGTGAGTTATCCCCCTGGTGCCAGAGGGCAGCACTGAGTGTGGGAAGGACATTTTTAGGGAGAAAGGGATCAGGCTGAAGTCCTGTCCCATGGGGGAAACAATGACATTGGTGGGAAAAGGGCTGATGTTTTTCAGCCAGTGTTAGGCAGCTAGTGAGGAAGCTCAAAATCAGGAATCAAGTGTAGTAAACTCAGGATTACTCCCAGAGCCATTGGATAGTGATTATAGAACAGTCATATAAAACAGGTTAACAGGTAAGAGAATTGGTGCAAGAGGGAGGGTTTCAGAATCCTGTGGCATTGTGACACGTTCTGAGGCAGGTGAGGCCTGTTTAGGTGATTAAATGAGTTGATGGTGATGCCTTAAGACCTCAATAGCATCACTCTGTAATCATTTCTATTCAAGGGAAGGACAAACCAAGCCTACAAAACCAGTCCTCACCATTTAACCTTCAAATAGACTTCATGTGGGTCCTGGCGAATTCACTGCATAGACAGCCAATCACATACTGGAATGTGTGTCTGTCTTACTGGGTTAGTGTGTATCATTGACTGGAATGTGTGTGTTACTGTTCACTGTGTGGCATTGACTGGAGTGTGTGTCTATTAATGGGTTACTACATCTGACACTGACTGAATGTTTGTCTCTGTTAATGGGTTAATGTATGTCACAGACTGTGTGTCTGTGTTACTGGTTCACTGTGTGACATTGACTGGAAGGTGTGTCTGTATTAATGGGCTACTGCATCTGACACTGATTGGCATGTGCGTTGGTGTTACTGGATTACTGTGTTTGACACAGATTGAATGTGTGACTGTGTTACTGGTTTATTATGTGACAAAGTCTGGAATGTGTGTCTGTTACTGGGTTACTGTATGACATAGACTGGAATGTCTGTCTGTTATTGGGTTAATGTGTGACACAGACTGAATATGTGACTGTGTTACTGGGTTATCGTATGACACAGTTGCTGAATGTGTATCTCTGTCACTGTGTTACTGCGTGGCACAGACTAGAACATGTGCCTTTGTTACTCATTTACTATGTTACACAGGCTAAAATATGTGTCTGTGTTATTGGATTACTGTGTTTAATACTGACTGGCATGTGTGTTTGTGGTACTGGGCTACTGTGTGTGACACAGACTGGAATTTGTGTCTGCTTTATTGGGTTAATTGACTGGAATGTGACTGGGTTACTGTGTGACACTGGGTTTTGTGTCTGTGTTACTGGATTACTGTATGTGGAGCTGACTGGAATGCGTGTCTGTGTTATTGGGTTACGCAGTGACACAGACTGAAATGTGTGTTTGTTTAAATGTGCAACTGTGTCTGATGCATACCCGAGTATGTGTCTGTATTACTGGATTATTCTGTGACACCAGGATGGTATGTGTGTCTGTGATGCTGGGTTTTGGTGTCAATGACTGGAATGTATGTCTCTGTGTCAGGCACAGTAAACAAGTAACAGAGTGAAATGTGTGTCTGCCCTACTGGGTTACTGTGCGTGACACAGACTGGAATGTGAACCTGTGTTACTGTTTCACTTTGTGACAGAGACAGGAATGTGTTACTCTGTTACTGGGCACAGAATGACATGTCTGCCTGTGTTACTGGGTTACTGTATGTGACACAGACTGGAATGTGTGTCTGTTAGTGGGTCACTGTGTGTGAAACTGACTGGAATGTGAGTCTTTGTTACTTGGTTACTCTGTGACAGAGACTGGAATGTGTGCCTGTGTTTCTGGGGTACTGTGTGAGACACAGACTGCAATGTGTGTTGGTGTTACTGCATTACTGTGTCACAATGACTGGATTTTGTGTCCGTGTTACTCTCTTGCTCTGCGACACAGACAGAAATGTGTATCTGTGTTATGGGGTTACTGTTTGAAACAGATTGGAATTTGTGTCTGTGTTACTGTGATACTGTGTGACACAGACAACAATGTGTGTCTGTACTAATGGATTCCTGTGTAATTCAGACTGGAATGTGGGCCTGTGTTAGTTTCACTTTGTGACAGAGACAGGAATGTGTGACTCTGTTACTGGGCTACTGGGTGACACAGGCTGGACAGTGTTCTGTGTTACTGGGTCACTGTGTGTGAAACTGGCTGGAATGTGTGCCTGTGTTACTTGAATCTGTGTGACATCAATTGGAATGCCCATCTGCATTACTGGGCATTGTGTGATGCTGACGAGAATGTGGGTCTATGTTTTTAAGTTACTGCATGACGCAGACTGCAATGCATGACCTTGCTAGTGGTTATTGTGTGACACTGACTGGAATATATGTTGCTGTTGCTGAGTTAGTGCATGAGACAGACTGGAGCATGTGCCTGTGTTACTAGATTGCTGTGTGACGCAGATTGGAGTGTGCATATCTGTTACTGGGTCACTGTATGTGACACAGACTCGAACGCATGTCTGTGTTACTGGCTTACGTTATTTCACAGACTGGAATATTTGTCTGTGACATTGGGCTACTGTGTATTACACTGAATGGAATGTGTGCCTGTGTAACTTGGTTATTGTGTGACAGATACAGGAATTTGTATTTGTGTTCAGGGGTAATGTGTGAGACACTAACTGGAATGCGTGTCTGAGGTTCTGTGTTAACATGTTTGACACGGACTGGAATATGTGTCTGTGTTACTGGGGTACTGTGTGACAAAGATTGCAATGTTTATAAGTGCTAATGTGTGCCTGTGTGACACAGAATGGAATGTGTGTCTGTGTCACTGGGTTATTGTGTGCCGGAGACTGGAATGTGCACCTGTGTTACTGGGTTACTGTGTGACAGAGACTGGGATGAGTGTCTGTGTTACTGGGTTACTGTGCGACACAAACTGGAATGTGTTTTGGTGTTACTGGGCTGCTGTGCGACAATGACTGGAATATCTGTTTACGTTACTGGGTTACAGAGTGACAAAGTAGTATTTGTGTCTGTTACTGGGTCACTGTGTGAAACTGACTAGAATGTGTGCCTGTGTTACTGGGTTACTGTTTGAAACAAATTGCAATTTTTGTCTGTGTTACTAGGATACGTTTGACACAAACTGCAATGTGTGACTGAGTTACTGGGTTACTGTGTGACACTGATTGGAATTTTTGCCACTTGTTACAGGGCTACTGCATAACACCGATTAGAAGGTGTACAGTTGTTAGTGGGTTCTATTGTGATGCAGCCTTGAATGTGCATCTATGTTACTGGGACAGTGTGTGTGACACAGACTCGAATGTGTTACTGGCTTACAGGGTTTAACAGACAGGCAAACATTCCAATGGTACTGGGCTACTACATATGACACTGACTGGAATGTGTACCTGTGTAACTTGGTAACTGTGTGACAGAGAGTGGAAATTGTCTCTGTGTTCCAGGATTAATGTGCATGATGCAGACTGGAATGTGTGTCTGTGATACTGTGTTACTCTGTGTGACACAGCCTGGAATGTGAGCCTGTGTTATTGGGTTACTGTGTGACACAGAGTGTAATGTGTGCCTGTAGTACTGTTTTACTGTGTATGACTGACTGTATTACTGGGTTGCATTGTTACACAGACAGGAATGTGTCTCTATGTTACATGGTTACTGTGTGATACAGAATGCAATTTGTTTCTGTGTAACTGTGTTACCGTTAGACACAGACTGGAATGTGTGTTCGTGTTACTGGGCTACTGTGGGATACTGACTGAAATGTTTGTCTGTATTACTGAGTTACTGTGTGACATGGATTGTAATGTGTTTCTGTGGTTCTTGGTTAATATGTGTGTCACTGACTGGAATGCACATATCTAACTGCGTTTTTGTGTGACACTGACTGCAATGTGTGTTGGTGTTACTGCATTACTGTTTTACAATGTTTCTGTTTTGTGTCTGTGTTACTCTCTTGCTCTGCAACACAGACAGAAATGTGTCTCTGTGCTTTGAGTTACTGTTTGAAACAGTATCCCAGTAACACAGACAAAAATTCCAATCTGTGTGAAACAGACTGCAATGCGTATCTATGCTAATGGGTTCCTGTGTAGCACAGGCTGGAATGTGGGCCTGTGTTACTGTTTCGCTGTGTGACAGAGACAGGAATGTGTGGCTCTGTTACTGAGCTACTGTGTTACTCAGACTGGAAAGTGTGTCCGTGTTATTGGGTTACTGTGTGTGAAACCGGCTGGAATGTGAGTCTGTGCTACTTGAATCCGTGTGACACCGATTGGAATGTCTGTCTGCATTAATGGGCACTGTGTGACACTGATGAAAATGTGTGTCTATGTTTTTGAGTTACTGCGTGACCCAGACTGCAATGCGTGTCTTTGCTAGTGGGTTACTGTGTGATCAGTCTGGACAGTGTGCCTGTGTTACTGGGTTAGGGTGTGACGCAGGCTGGAACATGTGCCTGTGTTACTGAGTTGTTGTGTGACACCGACTCAAATGTGTGTCTGTGTTACTGGTTTACTGTTTCACAGACTGGGATGTTTGTCTGTTGTACTCGGCTATTGTGGATGACTCTGACTGGAATGTGTGCCTGTGGTTCCGTGTTAACATGTTTGACACTGAATGGAATGTGTGTCTGTGTTAATGGTTCACTGTGTGACACAGACTGCAATGTGTGTCTGTGTTGCTGGGTTAATTTGTGAGAAAAAAACTGGAATGTGAACCTGCATTACTGTTTCACTATGGGACAGAGACAGGAATGTGTGACTCTTTTACTGGGTTGCTATGTGACACTGACTGGAAGGTATTACTGAGTTACTCTGACGGAAACTGGGATGTGTCCTGTGTTACTGGGGCACTGTGCGTGACACAGACTCAAATGGGTATATGTGTTACTGGGTTACTGTGCAACACAAACTGGAATGTGTGTTGGTGTTCAGGGGTAATGTATGAGACACTAATTGGAATATGTGTCTATGGTTCTGTGTTGAAATGCTTGACACTGACTGGAATATGTGTCTGTGTTACTGGGTTACTGTGTGTCAGAGACTGAAATGCATGACTGAGTTACTGGTTTATTGTGTGTCAGAGACTGGAATTTCTGTCTGTGTTACTGGGTTATCGTGCGACACAAACTGGAATGTGTGTTGGTGTTACTGGGCTACTATGCGACAATGACAAGGATGTGTGTCCCTGTTACTGGGTTACAGTATGACACAATTGAATGTGGTTCTGGGTTACTGGGTGAAACGGAATGGAATGTGTGTCTGTGTTACTGGGTTACTGTGTGTCAGAGACTGGAATTGTGTCTGTGTTACTGGGTTACAGTGTGTCAGAGACTGGAATGTGTGCCTGTGATACTGGGTTACTGTGTGTCAGAGACTGGAATGCATGCCTGTGTTCCTGAGTTATTGTGTGTCAGAGACTGGAATTTGTGTCTGTTTTACTGGGTTACTGTGTGACACAAACTGGAATGAGTGTTGGTGTTACTGGGCTACTGTGCGACAATGACTGGAATATCTGTCTACTTTACTGGGTTACTGAGTGACAAAATAGTACTTATGTCTGTTCCTGGGTCACTGTGTATGAAACTGAGTAGAATGTGTGTCTGTGCTACTTGGTTACTGGTTGAAATGAATTGCAATATTTGTCTGTGTTACTGAAATCCTGTTGACACAGACTGCAATGTGTGACAGTGAAAATGGGTTACTGTGTGACACACACTGCAATTTGTGACTTAGTTACTGTGTTACTGTGTGACACTGATTGGAACATTCGCCACTGTTACAGGGCTACAGCATGACGCCGATTAGAATGTGTACAGATGTTACTGAGTTGTAGTGTGATGCAGACTGGAAAGTGTATCCATGTTACTGGGTCACTGTCTGTGACACGGACAGGAATGTGTTAATGGCTTACAGTGTTTCAGAGACAGGCAAACATTCCAGTGGTACTGGGGTACTGCATATGACACAATGGAATGTGTGCCTGTGTAACTTGGTAACTGTGTGACAGCGAGTGGACATTGTGTCTGTCTTCCAGGTTAGTGTGTGCGAGATACAGACTGGAATGTGTGTCTTTGTTACTAGGATACTCTGTGTGACACAGCCTGTAATGTGAGGCTGTGATTTTGGTCTACAGCATGACACAGAGTGTAACGTGTACCTGGAGTACTGTTTTACTGTGTGTGACTGACTGGAATATGTTCCTCTGTTGCTGGGTTGCATTGTGACACGGTGACACATTATGTCTCGATGTTACTTGGTTACTGTGTGATGCAGACTGCAATTTGTGTTTGTGTAACTGTGTTACTGTTAGACGCAGACTGAAATGTGTGACTGTGTTACTGTTACTGATTGACAAAGACTGTAACATATGTTCCTGTTACTGGGTTACTGTGGGAGGCTGACTGGAATGTGTGCCTGTGATTCTATGTTAACATGTTTGACACTGAATGAAATGTGTGTCTGTGTTACAGGGTTATTGTGAGACATAGACTGGAATGTGAGCCTGTATTAGTGTTTCACTATAGGACAGAGGCAGGAATGCATGACTCTTTTACTGGGTTGCTATGTGCATCTGACTGCAAGGCGTGGCTGAGTTATTGAGTTACTCTGATAGAAACTGGGATGTGTGCCTGTGTTGCTGGCACACTGTGTGTGACAAAGACTCAAAGGTATGTATGTGTAACTGGGTTATTGTGCAACACAAACTGGAATGTGTGTTGGTGTTCAGGAGTAATGTGTGAGACACTATCCAGAATGTGTGTCTGTGGTTCTGTGTTTGAAACTGATTGGAATGTGTGTGTGTTACAGAGGTACTGTGTGACACAGACTGCCATGTTTATCTGTGCCAATGGGTACCAGTGTGACAGAGAATGGAATGCATGTCCATGTCAATGGTTTCTTGTAGGACACAGAATGGAATGCGTCTGATTTACTGGGTTACTGTGTGACACAAAATGGAATGTGTGTCTGTTTTACTTGGTTACTGTGTGTCAGAGACAGGAATGTATGTCTGTGTTACTGTGTGTCAAAGACTGGAATGCAAGCCTGTGTTACTGGGTTACTGTGTGTCAGAGACTGGAATGTGCGTCAGTGTTACTGGATTGCTGTGTTTCAGAGAATGGAATGCATGTCTGTGTTACTGTGTGTCAGAGACTGGAATGCATGCCTGTGTTCCTGAGATTTTGTGTCAGAGACTGGAATTTGTGTCTGTGTTACTGGGTTACAGTGCAACACAAACTGGAATGAGTGTTGGTGTTATTGGACTACTGTGCGACAATGACTGGAATATCTGTCTACATTACTGGGTTACTGAGTGACAAAATAGTAATTATATCTGTTCCTGGGTCACTGTGTATGAAACTGAGTAGAATGTGTGTCTGTTCTACTCGGTTACTGGTTGAAATGAATTGCAATATTTGTCTGTGTTACTGGGATACTGTTGACACAGACTGCAATGTGTGACTGTGAAAATGGGTTACTGTGTGACACAGACTGCAATGTGTGACAGTGAAAATTGGTTACTGTGTGACACACACTGCAATTTGTGACTTAGTTACTGTGTGACACTGATGTTTGCCACTGTTACAGGGCTACTGCATGACACCGATTAGAATGTGTACAGTTGTTACTGGGTTGTAGTGTGATGCAGACTGGAAAGTGTATCCATGTTACTGGGTCACTGTCTGTGACACAGACACAAATGTGTTAATGGCTTACAGTGTTTCACAGACAGGCAAACATTCCAGTGGTGCTGGGGTACTGCGTATGACACTGAATGGAATGTGTGCCTGTGTTACGTGGTAACTGTGTGACAGAGAGTGGACATTGTGTCTGTGTTCCAGGATAATGTGTGCGAGACACAGGCTGGAATGTGTGTCTGTGTTACTGGGATACTCTGTGTGACACAGCCTGTAATGTGAGGCTGTGTTTTTGGATTACAGCATGACAGAGTGTAACGTCTGCCTGTAGTAGTGTTTTACTGTGTGTGACTGACTGGAATATGTTCCTTTGTTGCTGGGTCGAATTGTGACGCAAACAGGAATATGTCTCGATATTACTTGGTTACTGTGTGATGCAGACTGCAATTTGTGTTTGTGAAACTGTGTTACTGTTAGACGCAGACTGAAACGTGTGACTGTGTTACTGTTACTGAGTGACAAAGACTATAACATATGTTCCTGTTACTGGATTACTGTGGGAGGCTGACAGGAATGTGTGCCTGTGGTTCTTTGTTAACATGTTTGACACTGAATGAATTGTGTGTCTGTGTTACCGGGTTAAGTTGTGAGACACAGACTGGAATGTGAGCCTGCATTACTGTTTCGCTATAGGACAGAGGCAGGAATGCTTGACTCTTTTACTGGGTTGCTATGTGCATTTGACTGGATGGTGTGGCTGAGTTATTGAGTTACTCTGATAGAAACTGGGATGTGTGCCTGTGTTACCAGCACACTGTGTGTGACAAAGACTCAAAGAAATGTATGTGTAACTGGGTTATTGTGCAACACAAACTGGAATGTGTGTTGGTGTTCAGGAGTAATGTGTGAGCCACTATCTAGAATGTGTTCTGTGGTTCTGTGTTAAGATGTTTGAAACTGATTGGAATGTGTGTGTGTTACTGGGATACTGTGTGACACAGACTGCCATGTTTATCTGTGCCAATGAGTGCCAGTGTGACATAGACTGGAATGTGTGTCCATGTCAATGGTTTCTTGTAGGACACAGAATGGAATGCGTCTGAGTTACTGGGTTACTGTATGACACAGAATGGAATGTGTGTCTGTTTTACTTGGTTACTGTGTGTCAGAGACTGGAATGTGTGTCTGTGATAGCGTGTTACTGTGTGTCCAAGACAGGAATGTATGTCTGTGTTACTGTGTGTAAGAAACTGGAATGTGTGCCTGTGTTACTGGGTCACTGTGTGTCAGAGACTGGAATGCAAGCCTGTGTTACTGAGTTACTGTGTGTCAGAGACTTGAATTTGTGTTAGTGTTACTGGATTGCTATGTTTTAGAGAATGGAATGCATGTCTGTGTTACGGTGTGTCAGAGAATGGAATGTTTCCCTGTGTTGCTGGGTTATGGTGTGTCAGAGACTGGAATTTGTGTCTCTGTTACTGGCTTACGGTGTCAGAAATTGGAAGTGTTTTTGTGTTGCTGGGTTACTGTGTGACACAGAATTTAACATGTGCCTGTGTTTCTGGGATACTGTGTCTCACAAAATGGAATGTGTTGCATGGTTACTGTGTGTCGGTGACTGCAATGTGTATATGTGTTAATGTGTTACTGTGTGTCAGAGAGTGGAATGTGTGTCAATGTTACTGGGTTATTGTGTGTCAGAGACTGGAATTTCTGTCTGTGTTACTGGGTTATCGTGCGACACAAACTGGAATGTGTGTTGGTGTTACTGGGCTACTATGCGACAATGAAAAGGATGTGTGTCCCTGTTACTGGGTTACAGTATGACACAATTGAATGTGGTTCTGGGTTACTGGGTGAAACGGATTGGAATATGTGTCTGTGTTACTGGGTTACTGTGTGTCAGAGACTGGAATTGTGTCTGTGTTACTGGGTTACATGTGTCTGTGTTACTGGGCTTCTGTGCGTCAGATACTGGAATGCGTGTTGTGTTACTGGGATACTGTGTGTCGGAGACTGGAATGCATGCCTGTGTCACTGGGTTATAGTGCGTCAGAGACTGGAATGTGTGTCTGTGATATTGGGTTACTGTATGTCAGAGACTGGAATGCATTCTTGTGTTCCTGAGTTATTGTGTGTCAGAGACTGGAATGCTTTTCTGTGTTACTGGGTTACTGTGCAACACAAACTGGAATGTGTGTTGGTGTTACTTGGCTACTGTGCGAAAATGAATGGAATATCTGTCTACGTTACTGCGTTACTGAGTGACAAAATAGTATTTGTGTCTGTTACTGGATCACTGTGTGTGAAACTGACTAGAATGTATGCCTGTGCTGCTGGGTTACTGTTTGAAATTATTTGCAATTTTTGTCTGTGTTACTGGGATACTGTTGACCACACACTGCAATGTGTTACTGAGTTACTGGGTTACTGTGTGACACTGATTGAAATGTTTGCCACTGTTACAGGCCAACTGCATGACACCAATTAAAATGTGCACAGTGGTAACTGTTTTGGAGTGTGATGCAGACTGGAATGTGCATCCATGTTACTGGGTCATTGTGTGTGACAGAGACTCGAATATGTTACTGGCTTACAGTGTTTCACAGACAGGCAAACATTCCAGTGGTACTGGGCTACTGCATATGACACTGACTGGAATGTGTGCCTGTGTAACCTGGGAACTGTATGACAGAGAGTGAAAATTGTGTCTGTTCTAGGTTAATGTGTGCGACACAGACTGGAATGTGTGTCTGCGTTAGTGGGTTACTCTGTGTGACACAGCCTGGAATGTGAGCCTGTGTTATAGGGTTACTGTGAGTCAGAGATTGGAATATGTGTCTGTGCTAAATGGTTACTCTGTGTCAAAGACTGGAATGTGTGTCTGTGTAACTGGGTTACTGTGTGACACAAACTGGAATGAGTGTTGGTGTTATTGGACTACTGTGCAACAATGACTGGAATATCTGTCTACGTTACTGGGTTACTGAGTGACAAAGTAGTACTTATGTCTTTTCCTGGGTCACTGAGTATGAAACTGAGTAGAATGTGTGTCTGTTCTACTCGGTTACTGGTTGAAATGACTTGCAATATTTGTCTGTGTTACTGGGATACTGTTGACACAGACTGCAATGTGTGACTATGAAAATGGGTTACTGTGTGGCACACACTGCAATTTGTGACTTAATTACTGTGTTACTGTGTGACACTGATTGGAATATTCGCCACTGTTACAGGCTACTGCAATACACCAATTAGAATATGTACAGTTGTTACTGGATTGTTATGTTATCCAGACTGGAAAGTGTATCCATGTTACTGGGTCACTGTCTGTGACACAGACTGGAATGTGTTAATGGCTTACAGTGTTTCAGACACAGGCAAACATTTCAGTGGTACTGGGGTACTGCGTATGACACTGAATGGAATGTGTGCCTGTGTAACTTGGTAACTGTGTGACAGCGAGTGGAAATTGTGTCTGTTCTAGGTTAATGTGCACGACACAGACTGGACTGTGTGTCTGTGTTACTGGGATACTCTGTGTGACACAGCCTGTAATGTGATCCTGTGTTGTTGGTTTACAGCATGACACAGAGCGTAACATGTGCCTGTAGTACTGTTTTACTGTGTGTGACTGACTGGAATAAGGTTCTTTGTTGCTGGGTTGCATTGTGACACAAACAGGAATGTGTCTCGATGTTACTTGGTTACTGTGTGATGCAGACTGCAAATTGTGTTTGTGTAACTGTGTTACTGTTAGACGCAGACTGAAATGTGTGACTGTGTTACTGTTACTGAGTGCCAAAGACTATAACATGTTCCTGTTACTGGGTTACTGTGGGAGGCTGACTGGAATGTGTGCCTGTGATTCTATGTTAACATGTTTGACACTGAATGAAATGTGTGTCTGTGTTACTGGGTTAAGTTGTGAGACACAGACTGGAATGTGAGCCTGCATTATTGTTTCACTATAGGACAGAGGTAGGAATGCATCACTCTTTTACTGGGTTGCTATGTGCATCTGACTGGAAGGCGTGGCTGAGTTATTGAGTTACTCTGATAGAAACTGGGATGTGTGCCTGTGTTGCTGGCACACTGTGCGTGACAAAGACTCAAAGAAATGTATGTGTAACTGGGTTACTGTGCAACACAAACTGGAATGTGTGTTGGTGTTCAGGAGTAATGGGTGAGGCACTATCTGGAATGTGTTTTACTTGGTTACTGTGTGTCAGAGACTGGAATGTGTGTCTGCGATACCGTGTTACTGTGTGTCAGAGACAGGAATTTATGTCTGTGTTACTGTGTGTAAGAGACTGGAATGTGTGCCTGTGTTACTGGGTTACTGTGTGTCAGAGACTGGAATGTGTGTCAGTGTTACTGGATTTCTGTGTTTCAGAGAATGGAATATATGTCTGTGTTACTGTGTTAATGTGTGTCAGAGAATGGAATGTGTGCCTGTGTTGCTGGGTTATCGTGTGTCAGAGACTAGAATTTGTGTCTCTGTTACTGGCTTACTGTGTGTCAGAGACTGGAAGTGTTTTTGTGTTACTAGTTTACTGTATTACATAGAATTTAACATGTGCCTGTGTTTCTGGGATACTGTGTGACACAAAATGGAATGTGTGTCTGTGTTGTATGGTTACTGTGTGTCAGTGACTGCAAAGTGTATATGTGTTAATGTGTTACTTTGTGTCAGAGACTGGAATGTGTGTCAATGTTACTGGGTTACTGTGTGTCAGAGACTGGAATGTATTTCTGTGTTACTGGGTTACTGTGTGTCAGAGTCTGGAATGTATATCTGTGCCAATGCGTTACTCGTGTCAGAGACTGGAATGCATGCCTGTGTTTCTGCGTAACTTTTTTTCAGGGACTGGATTGTGTATCTGTGTTACTGTGTTACTTTGTGTCAGAGTCTGCAATGTGTGCATGTGTTACTGGGTCACTGTGTGTCAGAGACTGGAATGTGTGTCTGTGTTACTGGGTTACTGTGTGTCAGAGACTGGAAGTGTTTTGTGTTACTGGGTTACTGTATGACACAGAATTTAACATGTGCCTGTGTTTCTGGGATACTGTGTGACACAAAATGGAAAAAATGGAATGTGTTTCTGTGTTACATGGTTACTGTGTTTCAGTAACTGGAATGTGTGTCTGTGTTACTGGTTTGCTGTGTGTCAGAGATGGAATGCCTGCCTGTGTTACTGTGTTTACTGCGTGTCAGAGAATGGAATGTGTGTCTGTCTTACAGGGTTACTGTGTGTCAGCGAATGGAATGTATGTCTGTGTTACTGTGTTACTGTTTGTCAGAGACTGGAATGTGTGCCTGTGTTACTAGTTTACTGTGTATCAGAGAATGGAATGTATGTCAGTGTTGCTGGGTTACTGTGTGACACAAACTGGAATGCTTGTTGGTGTTACTGGGCTACTGTGTGACAATGACTGGAATTTGTGTCTCTGTTACTTGCTTACTGTTAGTCAGAGACTGGAAGTGTGTTTGTGCTACTGGGTTAATGTATGACACAGAATGTAATGTGTGTCTGTGTTACTGGGTTACCTTGTGACAAAGAATGGAATGTGTATCTGTATTACATGGTTACTGTAACATGTGTTACCATTTATCAGAAACTGGAAAGTGTGTCTGTGTTACTGTGTTACTTTGTGTCAGAGATTGGAATGTGTTTCTGTGTTACTGTGTGTCAGAGACTGGAATGTCTGCCTGTCAACTTGTGTTACCATACGATACAAATTGAAATGTATGTTGGTGTTACTGGTCTACTGTGTGACAATTACTGGAATGTGTGTCTCTATTACGGGGTACTGTGTGTCAGAGGTTGTAATGCATGCCTGTGTTACTGGGTTACTGTGTGTCAGAGACTGGAATGTGTGTCTGTGTCACTGGTTTACTGTGTATTATAGACTGGAATGCATGCCTGTGTTACTTGGTTTCTGTGCGTCAGAGACTGGAATGTGTGTCTGTGTTACTGGGTTACTGTGTGTCAGAGACTGGAATGTGTGCCAGTGTTCATGTGTTTTTGTGTGACACAAACTGGAATGTGTGTTGGTGTTACTGGACTACTGTGAGATAATGACTGGAATGTGTGTATCTGTTACTGGATTATTGTGTGTCAGAGACTGGAATGTGTATCGATGTTACGGGACTACCGTGTGTCAGAGACTAGAATGTGTGCCTGTGTTACTGTGTGTCAGTGATTGGAATGTGTGTCTGTGTTACTGGGTTACTGTGTGTCAGAGACTGAAATGCATGACTTTGTTACTGGGTTTCTGTGTGTTAGACACTGGAATGTATGTCTGTGTTACTGTGTTTCTGAGACTGGAATGTATGTCTGTGTTACTGGGTTACTTTGTTTTTCAGACTTGAATGAGTGTCTGTGTTACTGGGTAACTTGTGTCAGTGACTGGAATGCATGACTGTGTAACTGGGTTTCTGTGTGTCAGAGACTGGAATGTGTGTTTGTGTTACTGGATTACTGTGTTTCAGAGACTGGAATGTGTGTCTGTGTTACTGCGTAAATTTGTGTCAGAGACTGGAATGTATGACTGTGTTATTGGGTTTCTATGTGTCAGAGACTGGAAGTTTTGTCTGTGTTACTTTGTGTCAGAGACTGGAATGTGTGTCTGTGTTACTGGGTTACCGTATGACACAGAATGGAATGTGTGTCTATGTCACTGGGTTACTGCGTGTCAAAGACTGGAATGCATTCCTCTGTTACTGGGTTACTCTTTGTCAGAGACTGCAAGTGTTTGTGTTACTGGGTTACTGTATGACACAGAATGGAATATGTGTCTCTGTTACTGGATTACTGTGTGACACAGAATGAAATGTGTGCCTTGTTACTGGGTTACTGAGTGTCAGACAGTGGAATGTGTGTCTGCCTTATTGTGTAACTGTGCGACACAAACTGGAATGTGTGTTGGTGTTACAGAGCAACTTTGTGTCAATGGCTGGAATATCTGTCTATGTTACTAGGCTACTGAGTGACAAAATAGTATTTTTGTCTGCTACTGGGTCAATGTGCTTGAAACTGACTAGAACGTAAGTCTTTGCTATTGGGTTAGTGTTTGAAATGAATTGCAATTTTTGCCTGTTACTGGGATACTGTTGACGCAGGCTGCAATGTGTGACTGTGAAAATGGGTTCCTGTGCGATACTGATTGCAATGTGTGCCTGAGTTACTGGGTTACTGTGTGACACTGATTGTAATGTTTGTCACTGTTACAGGGTTACTGCATGACACCGATTAGAATGTGTACAGTTGTTACTGGGTTGTAGTGTGATGTAAGATGGAATGTGCATTCATATTTCTGGGACACCGTGTGTGACACAGACTCTAATTTGTTTCTGGCTTCCAGTGTTTTACAGACAGCCAAGCATTCCAGTGGCACTGGGTTCCTGCGTATAACGCTGACTGGAATGTTTGCCTGTGTAACTTGGTTACTTTGTGACAGAGTGGAAATTGTGTCTGTGTTCCGGATTAATGTGCGTGACTCAGACTGTAATGTGTGACTGTATTACTGGGATACTCTGTGTGACACAAATTGAAATGTGAGCCTGTGTTATTGGGTTACTGTGTGACACAGAGTGTAATGTATGCCTGTAGTACTGTTTTACTGTGTGTGACTGACTGGTATATGTTCCTGTGTTACTGGATTGCATTGTGACACAGACCGGAATGTGACTCTATGTTACTTGGTTACTGTGTGATACAGAATGCAATTTGTATCCGTGTAACTTTCTTACTGTTAGACACTGACTGGAAAGTGTGACTGTGTTACTGGTTTACTGTGCGTCAGAGACTAGAAGTGTGTTGCTCTTACTGGATTAATGTGAGACAATGACTGGAACATTTGTCTGTGTAAATGGCTTATTGTATGACATTGAATGGAATGTGCGTCTGTGTTACTGGGTTAAAGTGTGACACCGAATGGAATGTGTGATTGTGTTACTGTGTGTCAGAGACTGGATTGTGTTACGGTGTTACTTGGTTACAGTGTGTCAGAGACTGGAATGTGTGTCTGTGTTATTGTGTTACTGTTTTTCAGAGACTGGAATGTTTGTCTGTGTTACTGGGTAACTTTGTGTCACAGTCTGGAATGCATGCCTGTGTTTTTGGGTTTCTGTGTGTCAGAGGCCGAAATCTGCGTCTGCGTTACTGTGTTACTGTGTGTCAGAGACTGGAATTTGTGTCTGTGATACTGGGTTACTGTGTGTCAGAGACTGGAATGCATGCTTGTGTTCCTGAGTTATTGTGTGTCAGAGACCGGAATGCATTTCTGTGTTACTGGGTTACTGTGCAACACAAACTAGAATGTGTGTTGGTGTTACTTGGCTACTGTGTGAAAATGAATGGAATATCTGTCTATGTTACTGGGTTACTGAGTGACAAAATAGTATTTGTGTCTGTTACTGGATCACTGTGTGTGAAACTGACTAGAATGTATGCCTGTGCTACTGGGTTACTGTTTGAAATTATTTGCAATTTTTGTCTGTGTTACTGGGATACTGTTGACCACACACTGCAATGTGTTACTGAGTTACTGGGTTACTGTGTGACACTGATTGAAATGTTTGCCACTGTTACTGGGCTACTGCATGACACCGATTAGAATGTGTACTGTGGTAACTGTTTTGGAGTGTGATGCAGACTAGAATGTGCATCCATGTTACTGGGTCATTGTGTGTGACAGTGACTCGAATATGTTACTGGCTTACAGTGTTTCACAGACAGGCAAACATTCCAGTGGTACTGGGCTACTGCGTATGACACTGACTGGAATGTGTGCCTGTGTAACTTGGGAACTGTATGACAGAGAGTGAAAATTGTGTCTGTTCTAGGTTAATGTGCGTGACACAGACTGTAATATATGTCTGTGTTAGTGGGTTACTCTGTGTGACACAGCCTGGAATGTGAGCCTGTGTTGTAGGGTTACTGTGAGTCAGAGACTGGAATATGTGTCTGTGTTATTGGGGTTACTCTGTGTCAAAGACTGGGATGTGTGTCTTTGTAACTGGGTTACTGTATGACGCAAACTGGAATGAGTGTTGGTGTTATTGGACTACTGTGCGACAATGACTGGAATATCTGTCTACGTTACTGGGTAACTGAGTGACAAAGTAGTACTTACGTCTGTTCCTGGGTCACTGTGTATGAAACTGAGTAGAATGTGTGTCTGTTCTACTCGGTTACTGGTTGAAATGAATTGCAATATTTGTCTGTGTTACTGGGTTACTGTTTGACACACACTGCAATGTGTGACTTAGCTACTGTGTTACTGTGTGACACTGATTGGAATGTTTGCAGGCTACTGCAATACACCGATTAGAATATGTACAGTTGTTACTGGGTTGTAGTGTCATCCAGACTGGAAAGTGTATCCATGTTACTGGGTCACTGTCTGTGACAGTGACTAGAGTACAGTTTTACTGTGTGTGACTGACTGGAATAAGTTTCTTTTTTGCTGGGTTGCATTGTGACACAAACAGGAATGTGTCTTGATGTTACTTGGTTACTGTGTGATGCAGACTACAAATTGTGTTTGTGTAACTGTGTTACTGTTAGACGCAGACTGAAATGTGTGACTGTGTTATTGTTACTGAGTGACAAAGACTATAACATATGTTCCTGTTACTGGATTACTGTGGGAGGCTGACTGGAATGTGTGCCTGTGGTTCTATGTTAACATGTTTGACACTGAATGAAATGTGTGTCTGTGTTACTGGGATAAGTTGTGAGACACAGACTGGAATGTGAGCCTGCATTATTGTTTCACTATAGGACAGAGGCAGGAATGCATGACTCTTTTACTGGGTTGCTATGTGCATTTGACTGGAAGGTGTGGCTGAGTAATTGAGTTACTCTGATAGAAACTGGGATGTGTGCCTGTGTTACTGGCACACCGTGCATGACAAAGACTCAAAAGTATGTATGTGTAACTTGGTTGCTGTGCAACACAAACTGGAATGTGTGTTGGTGTTCAGGAGTAATGGGTGAGGCACTATCTGGAATGTGTGTCTGTGGTTCTGTGTTAAGATGTTTGAAACTGATTGGAATGTGTGTGTGTTACTGGGGTACTGTGTGACACAGACTGCCATGTTTATCTGTGCCAATGGGTGCCAGTGTGACAGAGAACGGAATGTGTATCCATGTCAATGGTTTCTTGTAGGACACAGAATGGAATGCATCTGAGTTACTGGGTTACTGTGTGACACAGAATGGAATGTGTGTCTGTTTTACTTGGTTACTGTGTGTCAGAGACTGGAATGTGTGCCTGTGTTACTGGGTCACTGTGTGTCAGAGACTGGAATGCAAGCCTGTGTTACTGGGTTACTGTGTGTCAGAGACTGGAATGTGTGTCAGTGTTACTGTGTGTCAGAGACTGGAATGCATGCCTGTCTTCCTGAGTTATTGTTTGTCAGAGACTGGAATTTGTGTCTGTGATACTGGGTTACTGTGTGTCAGAGACTGGAATGTGTTTCTGTGTTACTGGGTTACTGTGCAACACAAGTTGGAATATGTGTTGGTGTTACTGGGCTGCTGTGTGACAATTACTGGAATATCTGTCTACATTCTGGGTTACTGAGTGACAATATAATATTTGTGTCTGTTACTGGGTCACTGTGTGTGAAACTGACTAGAATGTGTGCCTGTGTTATTGGGGTTACTCTTTGAAACGACTTGCAGATTTTGTCTATGTTACTGGGATACTGTTTACACAGACTGCAATATGTGATTCTGAAAATTCCTTTGTGACACCGACTGCAATGTGTGACTGAGTTACTTAGTTACTGTGTGACACTGATTGGAATGTTTTCCACTGTCACAGAGCTACCGAATGACACTGATTAGAATGTTTATAGTTGTTACTGGGTTGCAGTGTGATGCAGACTGGAATGTGCATCCATGTTACTGGGTCAGTGTGTGTGGCACAGCTTCGAATATGTTATTGGCTTACAGTGTTTCACAGACAGGCAAACATTCCTGTGGTACTGGTCTACTGCGTATGACACTGACTGGAATGTGTGCCTTTGTAACTTGATTACTACGTGACAGAGAGTGCATATTGTGTCTGTGTTCCAGGTTAATGTGCGTGACACAGACTGGATGGCTTGTTTGTGTTACTCAGTTACTGTGCGACACAAAATGGAATTTGTGTTGGTATTACTGGGCTACTGTGTGACACTGACTGGAATGTGTGTCTGTGTTACTGGACTGCTGGTGTGACTCATGTGAGTTTGTATTATTGGGTTACCATATGACACAGTGTGGAATGTGTGCCTGTAGTACTGTTTTACTGTGTGTGACTGACTGAAATATGCTTCTTTGTTGCTGGGTTCCATTATGGCACAGATTGGAATGTGTGTCAGTGTTACTGGCATAATGTGTGTGACACAAACTGAAATGAGTATGTGTTTTACTTCCTTGCTCTGCGACACAAACCGGAATGTACATTGGTGTTATTGGTCTACTGTGTGACAATGACTGGAATGTGTGTCTGTGTTGCTGGGTTACTGTGTGACACAGTCTGAAATATGAATCTGTGTTATTGGGTTATTGTATGACAGAGAGTGGAATGTGTGCCTGTAGTACTGTTTTATTGTGTGTGACTGACTGGAATATGTTTCTATGTTGCTGGGTTCCATTATGGCACAGACTGGAATTTGTGGCTTTGTTGCTGGGGACTGTGTGTGACACAAACGCAAATGAGTATGTGTGTTACTTCATTGCTTTGCAACACAATTTGGAATGTATGTTGGTGTTAGTGGGCTACTGTGTGACACTGACTGGAATGTGTGTCTGTCACTGGGTTACAGTGTGACACTGAGTGAAATGTGTGTCTGTGATACTGGGTTACTGTGTATCACTGACTGGAATGTGCGCCTGTATAACTTGGTTACTGTGTGACAGATACTGGAATTTGTGGCTGTGTTCTGGGTTAATGTGTGTGACACAGACTAGAATATGTGTCTGTGTTACCGGGGACTGTGTGTGCCACAACCTTAAATGAGTGCATGTGTTACTGGGTTACTATGCAACATGAACTGGAATGTGTGGCTGTGTTGCTGGGCTACTGTGTGACAATGACTGCAATGTGTGTCGTGTGACTGGGTTGATATTTGGCACTCACTGGAATGTGTGTCTGAATGACTTAGTTACTCTGTGTGACACAGCCTGGAATGTGAGTCTTTTTTTTTGGGTTACTGTGTGACACAAATTGGAATGTGTGCTTGATTTTGTGTTGTGTTATCCTGTTGCTCTGCAACACTGACTGGAAGGTGTACCTGTGTCATGGGGTTACCGTGTGTCACTGATTGGAATGTGTGCCTGCATCACTGGCTACTATGTTGATACTGACTAGAAAGTAGGTCTGTTATACTGGGTAACTGTGTGATGCTGACTGGAATATGTGCCTGTGTTACTTGGTCACTGTGTGTGAAATTGCCTGAAATGTGTGTTGGTGTTCCTGCACTACTGTGTGAAAATGACTTGATTTTGTCCTGTGTTACTGGACCACTGTGTGTGACATTGACTATAATGTGTGCCTGTGGTTGTGTGTTAACATATTTGACACTGACTGGAATGTGTGTCCTGTGTTACTGGCTCACTGTGTGACACAGACTGCAATGTGTGTCTGTATTACTGGGTTAATTTGTGAGACACAGACTGGAATGTGAACGTGTGTTATTGTTTCACTATGGGACAGAGACAGGAATGTGTGACTCTTTTACTGGGGTTGCTATGTAAAACTGACTGGAAGGTGTGTATGTGTTACTGGGTTACTGTGTGACTCAGACTGGAATATGTGTCTGTGTAACTGTGTTACTGTTAGACACAGACTGGAATGTGCAACTGTGTTACTGTTACTGAGTCTCACAGACTGGAATGCTTGTCCGTGTTACTGGGTTACTGTGTGTGTCACTGAATGGAATGTGTGTCTGCATTACTGGGTTATCTTGTGACACAGACTGGAATCTGTGTTACTGTGTGACACAGCTTGTAGTGTATGTCTGTTGTTCTGGGTTAATATGCATGACACTAGCTGGAATGTGCACCTTTGTAACTGGCTTTCTGTGTGACATTGCCACATTGTGTGTGGTGTTACAGCGTTACTGTGTGACAATGACTCAATTTTGTGTTTGTGTTATCCTGTTGCCCTGCAACACTGACTGAAGTTCTGTCTGTGCCACAGGGTTACTGTGTGTCACTGATTGGAATGTGTGCCTGTGTTACTGTATATATCTGTGATACTGCCTGGAAAATATGTTTGTGTTACTGGGTAACTGTGTGATGCTGACAAGAATGTGTGTCTGTGTTACTGGATCACTTTGTGTCACAGATTCGAATGTGTGTCTGTGTTACTGGGCTACAGTGTTTCACAGACTGCGGTATTGTGCTATTGTTTGTGAATCTGACTGCAATGTGTCCCTGTGCTACTGGGTCACTCTGTGAAATTACCTGAAATGTGTGTTGGTGTTACTGCATTTCTGTGTGACAATGACTGAATTTTGTGTCTGTGTTACTGCCTCACTGTGTGTGAAACTGACTGGAATATGTGTCTTTGTTACTGGGATACTGTGTGATACTTACTGGAATGTGTACAGTTATTACTGGGTTGTGGTGTGACACAGACCCGAACGTGTATATTTGTTACTGGGTCACTGTGTGTGATACAGACTCTAATATGTTTTCTGGCTTCCAGTGTTTCACAGACAGGCAAACATTCCAGTGGCACTGGGCTCCTGCATATGACACTGACTGGAATGTGTGCCTGTGTAACTTGGTTTACCTTGTAACAGAGAATGGAAATTGTGTCTGTATTCCAGATTAATGTGCGTGACGCAGTCTGGAATGTGTGTCGGTGTTACTGGGTTGCATTGTGACACAGACAGGAATGTGTCTCTATGTTACTTGGGTTACTGTGTGATACAGAATGCAATTTGGTGTCCGTGTAACTTTGTTACTGTTAGGCACTGACTGGAATGTGTGTTTGTGTTACTGGGCTACTGTGTGACATGGATTGTAATGTATGTCTGTGGTTCTGGGTTACTATGTTTGTCACTGACTGACATATTCACCTTTCTAACTGTGTTTTTGTATGACATTGACTGCAATGTGTATTGGTGTTACTGCATTACTGTGTTACAATGTTTGTGTTTGTGTCTGTGTTACTCTCTTGCTCTGCAACACAGACAGAAATGTGTCTCTGTGCTTTGGGTTACTGTTTGAAACAGTATCCAGTAAACAGACAAAAATTCCAATCTGTGTGAAACAGACAGAAATGCGTGTCTGTGCTAATGAGTTCCAGTGTAACACAGACTGGAATGGTTGCCTGTGTGACAGAGACAGGAATGTGTGGCTCTGTTACTGAGCTACTGAATGACTCAGACTGGAAAGTATGTCGGTTGTTTTGGGATACTGTGTGTGAAATTGGCTGGATTATGAGTCTGTGCTGCTTGAATCTGTGTGACACCTATTGGAATGTTTGTCTGCTTTAATGGGCACTTTGTGACACTGACAAAATGTGTGTCTATGTTTTTGAGTTACTGCACGACACAGACTACAGTGCGTGTCTTTGCTAGTGGGTTACTGTGCGATCAGTCTGGACAGTTTGTCTGTGTTACTGGGTTAGGTTGTGACATAGACTGGAACACGTGCCTGTGTTACTGGTTTGTTGTGTGGCACTGACTCAAATGTGTGTCTGTGTTACTGGTTTACTCTGTTTCACAGACAGGAATGTTTGTCTTTGGTACTGGGGTACTGTGTGTGACACCGACTGGAGTGTGTGCCTGTGAATTTGTGTTAACATGTTTGACACTGAATGAAATGTGTGTCTGTGTTAATCGTTCACTGTGTGACACAGACTGCAATGTGTGTCTGCGTTACTGGGTTAATTTGTGAGACACAGACTGACATGTGAGCCTTCGTTACTGTTTCACAATGGGACAGAAACAGGAATGTGTGCTTCTTTTACTGGGTTCCTATGTGACACTGACAGGAAGGTTGTGACTGAGTTACCTGGAAAAACTCAGCAAGTCTAGCAGCATTGGCGGAGAAGAAAAGTTGACGTTTCAAGTCCTCATGACCCTTCCAACAGAACTGAGTGAATATTAGGAGAGGGATGAAATATTAGCTGGTTTAAGGTGGTGGTGGTGGTGTGGGGGGGGGTGGGGGGGGGTGTGGTGGTGGGGGGAGCCAGGGGAGAGAAGTGGGGGGGTGGTGGTGTGGTTGTAGGGACAATGCGAGCAGTGATAGGAGCAGGTATTCAAAAGATGTCACAGACAAAAAAACAAAGAGGTGTTGAAGGTGGTGATATTATCTAAACGAATGTGCTAATTAAGAATGGATGGCAGGACACACAAGGTACAGCTCTAGTGAGGATGGGGTGGAAAGGCTAACAGGGCATAAAAGCTATAGATTTAAAAATAATGGAAATAGGTGGGGAAAAGAAAAATCTATATAAATTACTGGAAGAAACAAAAGGGACGGGGAAGAACAGAAAGGGGGTGGGGATGGAGGAGGGAGTTCAAGATCTAAAGTTGTTGAATTCAATATTCAGTCCGGAAGGCTGTAAAGTCCCTAGTCGAAGATGAGGTGCTGTTCCTCCAGTTTGCGTTGAGCTTCACTGGAACAATGCAGCAAGCCAAGGACAGACATGTGGGCAAGAGAGCAGGGTGGAGTGTTAAAATGGCAAGCGACAGGGAGGTTTGGGTCATTCTTGCAGACAGACCGCAGGTGTTCTGCAAAGCGGTCGCCCAGTTTAAGTTTGGTCTCTCCAGTGTAGAGGAGACCACATTGGGAGCAATGAATGCAGTAGACTAAGTTGGGGAAATGCAAGTGAAATGCTGCTTCACTTGAAAGGACTGTTTGGGCCCTTGGATGGTGAGGAGATACGAAGTGAAGGGGCAGGTGTTGCATCTTTTGCGTGGGCATGGGGTGGTGCCATAGGAGGGGTTGAGGAGTAGGGGTGATGGAGGAGTGGCCCAGGGTGTCCTGGAGAAAACGATCCCTACGGAATGCCGACAGTGGGGGTGAAGGGAAGATGTGTTTGGTGGTGGCATCATGCTGGAGTTGGCGGAAATGGCGGAGGATGATCCTTTGAATGCGGAGGCTGGTGGGGTGATAAGTGAGGACAAGGGGGACCCCCATCATGTTTCTGGGAGGGAGGAGAAGGCATGAGGGCGGATGCGCGGGAGATGGGCTGGACACGGTTGAGGGCCCTGTCAATGACCGTGGGTGGAAAACCTCAGTTAAGGAAGAAGGAGGACATGTCAGAGGAACTGTTTTTGAAGGTAGCATCATCAGAACAGATGCGACGGGAGGCGAAGGAACTGAGAGAATGGGATGGAGTCCTTACAGGAATCGGGGTGTGAGGAGCTGTAGTCGAGGGACCTGTGGGAGTCGGTAGGCTTGTAATGGATATTAGTGGACAGTCTATCAACAGAAATTGAGACAGAGAGGTCAAGGAAGGAAAAGGAAGTGTCAGAGATGGACCATGTGAAAATGATGGAGGGGTGGAGATTGAAAGCAAAATTAATAAATTTTTCCAGGTCCCGACGAGAGCATGAAGCAGCACCGAAGTAATCATTGATGTACCGGAGAAAGAGTTGTGGGAAGGGGCCGGAGTAGGACTGGAACAAGGAATGTTCCACATACCCCATAACGAGACAAGCATAGCTGGGGCCCATGCGGGTACCCATAGCCACACCTTTTATTTGTGAGG